>NC_041388.1:184453364-184624541 GCF_002162155.2 Triticum dicoccoides | reverse complement strand
GGGGGAGAGGGCCAAAGGAGTAGAGAGGGGGCTCGGGGGTGGCCTTAAGTAGCTGACTCGTGGCTCACCATGGACGGGGCGCACGGGTGGCCGCGGCAACGGCTCTGGAGGCCAGGAGAGAGGGCAAGGGGCTGTCTACGGCGTTCGTGGGAGTTGAGTGGGGCGTCAGGAAGAGAGAGGAGGAGCGGGGCAAGGCTCTGGTGCTCGCGCGTGCGAGGCCATGCATTGGCCGAGCCAGGCGGGTCTGGGCACGAGCCGCAGGAGGTGAGAGAGAGGGAGAGACGAGGGGCCAGCACGGTGACGTGTTGCGGACGTCGAGGCACCTCGACCGGCGCGAGGGGGAAGCCCAAGGCGGTCGGGGGATGCGGCGTCAACGGTCGAACGCCCTGCCAGGCGCTCCAGAGCATGTAAATGGCCGGCGTCTATGGCTTTTCGCGCGCACCCGCGCGTCCACTTGTGTCTAGCGTCTGCAGGAAGAGTAAACAAGAGGGAGGGAGGCTTTGGATGCTCTGCAACTTGCCAGGAGTGGGAGAGAGATGAGAAAAGGAGGGAAAAGTGGCTGTCCAGAGAAGAAAAATGGGGTACTACGCCCCCCCTTAATCATGGCTCCTCGAGCAGGGAAAGATGCAGGGGGTTAGAGGAGGACCATATGAGGCTGTGGGAAAAGGTTGAGATCATGGAGATTTGTGGAAATGTACAAAACATGCATTTCAAGTTCCTGCCAGAAGGTGTTTGATGTAGGTTTGGGCAAGCAAATGCACTTCCCTTGTCATGAGGCTTGAGAGGGTCAAATGGCATGAGAAAATAAGAGGTTCCACCAAGATTGAGTTCATTTGGGCAAAGTTGCCAATGCAACTTTTGTAAACCCTAGAAATCAACAGAAATGGACTTTCCAAGATTTACTTATGCAAATCAATTCTCCTTGATGCACCACTTGGTGTAGTGTCGTCATTTGAGGATTTGAACATGTCCACAAAAATTCATATCAAAAGGACACACTTGGCAATGTAGAGTTGTTCAAACTTGGATCTGGGCAGAGAGGGTTTTGGGGCACTTTTGTGAACCAAAGTTATTTTGATTGATATGAAACTTTGCAAGATCATCACATTATGAATATGTGACTTGCTAGAATTTTCCTGTATTTATTTGAAAATATTTCTTATAGAAATATTTCAAATATTTGAAATGAGCTGAAATAGTTCTGGAGGGTTTTGTCGAATATTTTGACCATGACCATGTGTTGAAACTCATATATATGGACAATATATGTCCACTGAGCTTCCCTGATTTTTCTCAAATATTTTTGAAGCTTTAAAATAATTTTAACCTATTAAAGACCATTTCTGGCCTAAAGAAAAAGCCTTTAAATAAAATAGGAAAATAACTTTTAAAATTATATTTTTGTGGTGGTCCTATATCTAATAGGAGTCAAATATATTTTTGGAAAGATTTTTACTGCCCTGAATTAAGTACTTGCAGTACAAACCTTAATCCAGGGGTCTTTGGAAAACTAAAATTTGAAAATACTATTTGGCCAAATTATTTTTGTAAGAAATTATTTTTATGTCCTATACACATGGCATGATCATTGGGAAAAGGTTTTGGATCAAGGAGAAGGAGTATAAGAGTTGGAGGATTTATTTGATTTTTAGAGCACATGCAAACAGCAGTCAAACATTCAATCAAAGCAAAGACAAAACACTCAAAAGTTTTTGTCAAACCACATTTTATCATGATTTACTAGCTTAAGTGTAGTGGCATGAAAATCAGGGTGTGACAGACCTACCCCCCTTACAAGAATCTCGTCCCCGAGATTCCCAGACTAGGCGCGGAAAGGGATACAGAAACTTGGATCTGGGGTAGTCTTCAAATCCTCATGTTGCTTCTCCTTCAGTGTGGTTGCTCCATTGGTCCTTGATGGTGTGGCTTCGAGTGCGTCGCTCAGCCTCATCCAAAATGCAGATGGGCCTCTCACGGTAAGTCAAATCAGGCTGAAGGTCAATGGCTTGGTGATTGATGTCCTTGTAAAGATCAGTCTTGTCTGGAACCTGGAGACACTTCCGGAGTTGTGACACGTGGAATACGTGGTGCACAGTGGATAGTTCAGGTGGCAGTTCCAACTCGTAAACCACTTCTCCTCGTCGGTCAGTGATCTTGAAGGGGCCGATGTATCTTGAGGCGAGCTTTCCTTTTACATGGAAGCGCTGGGTTCCCTTGAGAGGTGTGACCCGGAGATAGACATGGTCTCCAACTCGGAAGTTCATGTATCTACGACGTGAGTCAGCATAGCTCTTCTGCCTTGACTTGGCAGTCTTCAAACGCTCTCTGACAAGTTGGACTTGCTCTTCTGCTTCACGGAGGATATCAGACCCAAAGACTAGTCCTTCTCCGGTCTCTGACCAATTGAGGGGTGTGCGGCACTTCCTCCGTATAACACCTCAAATGGTGCCATACGAAGGCTTGACTGATAACTGTTGTTGTAGGAGAAATCGGCGAAAGGGAGGCAATCTTCCCACCTAGCTCCATATGCTAAGACACAGGCTCGGAGCGTGTCTTCGAGTATCTGATTCACTCATTCTGTCTGACCCCCGGTCTGTGGGTGGAAAGCAGTGCTGAAGGACAACTTGGTCCCCATGGCCTCTTGGAACTTCTTCCAGAACCTTGAGATAAACTGGGTTCCTCGGTCTGACTCGATCTCCTTGGGAACACCATGAAGGCTTACGTTTCTGTTGATGTAGAGGCTGGCTAGCTGGTTTCCCTTGTAAGTCGTTTTGACAGGAATGAAATGGGCTACTTTGGTCAAATGGTCAACTATGACCCAGATGGAGTCATGTCCCTTATTTGACCTCGGTAATCCAGTGATGAAGTCCATTCCGACTTTATCCCATTTCCATTCAGGCACCTTGAGAGGCTGTAACAATCCAGTGGGTCATTGATGTTCAGCTTTGACCCTTTAGCATATGTCACACCTAGAGACGAAAGTGGCTATCTCTCTCTTCATGCCATGCCACCAGAATCTCTCCTTTAGGTCTTGATACATCTTGGTTCCTCCGGGGTGGATGGAATACGGGGTGTCATGAGCTTCTTGCAAGATCAAATTCTTGAGCTCAATCTTGTTGGGTATGCAAATGCGATTCCCAAACCACACAATTCCTTGCTCATCCTCTGAGAATCCTGGGGCCTTGCCTGCCTTGATCTTCCTCTTGATGCCTTCAATACTTTCGTGTCCCTTCTGAGCTTCCTTAACATCATCTATCAAGGTAGGCCTAACTTCGAGGTTGGCCAAGAATCCTGGTGCAACCAGTTCCAGCCCGAAGCTTTCAAGTTCTACATACAAGGTGGGTAGCCTATCCTTAAGCATAGCATTCAGGGAACAAGCCTTTCTGCTTAATGCATCTGCTACCACATTAGCCTTTCCAGGGTGGTATTGAACACTAAGGTCATAATACTTGATCAACTCAAGCCATCTTCTTTTCCTCATGTTCAATTCCTTCTAAGTGAAAATATACTTCAGACTTTTGTGATCCGTGTATATCTCACACCGCTTCCCTAGGAGGTAATGTCGCCATGTTTTCAGGACATGAACTACAACTGCCAACTCGAGGTCATGAGTAGCATAGTTCTCTTCATGAGGGTGTAGTTGCCTTGAAAGGTAAGCTACGACTCTGCCCTCTTGCATCAGAACACCTCCCAGTACGGTTCTTGAGGCATCACAATATATCACAAACTCCTTGTGTATATCTGGTGTGGCCAGCACTGGGGCGGTGGTCAATCTCTTCTTCAGCTCCTGGAAGCTCTCTTCGCACTTCGGCGTCCATTCAAACTTCTTGTCCTTCTTCAAGAGGTGAGTCATGGGTCGGGCAATGCTTGAGAATCCTTCAATGAACTTGTGGTAGTATCCTGCGAGTCCGAGGAAGCTCCTGACTTCCTTCACATTGCTTGGGGATTCCCATTCAGTCACGGCTTCAATCTTAGAGGGATCGACCGACAATCCTTCTTTGGTCAAAACATGACCCAAGAATCCAACCTCATGCAGCCAAAATTCGCACTTGCTGAACTTGGCGTATAGTTGGTGCTCTTGAAGCTTGTCTAGGACCATCCTCAAGTGTTGCTCGTGCTCTTCTTCCGTCTTCGGGTGGACACGCATGTCCTCAATTAAAGATGATAACTAACTTGCCTAAGTACTCTATGAAGCATATGGGGTACGTAGAGTGGGCTGAGGCATTTCTACCCTAAGGAAACACGTCGTATGCCACTCCAAGATCTTGTTTCCTTCTTATGAACCAACTCCAAAAGCCCATTAACTACATAATTCATTAATTCTACCAATCCAATGTCTATGATGTTCCACATGATCTTCTTATGTCATACAATCCCCAAATGCTGGAAAGGGCTACCTTACTGTAGTTAGTCCACCAATTTCCATTATCATGGTCAAGTAAACTCCAAGGTCAAGCTTATATAGATCCCTAAATAACCTCCGACAATTAATCCAATCTCTTAGTTTATCGTTCACCGAGAAACATGGTATCGTGATCAAGATCATCAGTCTAAATCCAATTTACTCTGAACCATGTAGAATTACTCTGCATCCATACTCCACTAGGATAACCTATTGAATCTAAATCTCATGTCCAACGAAAATTCCTATCTATTCCCCCAAGTCATTTTCGTAATGCCAACTATCTTCTATCATATCCCCTGGCTTAGTCAAATCCTTATACCTCCAAGAATTCAGCTTGCAGTCTTAATTGTCCCACTAAATCCAATTTATCCAGGGGTAATGAAAGCTATGCTACTCTATATTAATGATCCCACCAAGTTCATCTACCAACATGAAAGCCTGATAATCCACCAAATAGTCTCATATAAATTCTCAAAGTCATTGATATAAACTCATCAAGTCATTTGTCCTCTATTCCTATATCCTCAAACTGGTCTTCCCTATGGCATTGCCAGTTTTGGTGCTATCATAAGATGACAATGTGCTCGTCCACTATGTCCACTAGTTCCATAACGAACCCAGTGTTGTGCAAGGTTGCGAAGGCTTAACTGGTTCTCTTGCAATACTGCGGGTTAAGCACACGATTAAGGATTTGAGATGGGGATCTTGTGAAGTCTCGATGGGTATAGGGATGGGTTTCCAGTCTTGAGGGGTAAACATAACTCTACGGGGTTGCACTTGGTCGAGGAGGCCGTAGCAAAAGTCTTCAGTGCTAATTGGTTGCCAAAGTAGAATCCTTGGTGTATCTTGTCTTACCGATCTTCAGTTGATGAGAGAGAGGAGAGAGAAAAGTGGCATAGATGGGGATGCCTAAGGGGGTTCTATAGTGCAGGCGTAAACAAACAAGTGCCAAAAAGGGCCAAACACCACCAACAAAATAAGGCAGGTGATATAGTCGCGTACTTATTGCCTAGGGCAAAAGTTGCGACCTATCTTATAACACAAACAAATAAAAACAAGCAGCACACAATCATGGTTCTATTTGAACCATCATACGGACTCGACTGCGCATAGGGGGTACACGACTCATCCTACCCTAGGGGTTCTCGGAATCAGTAGTCATGCCTTGTGCCTCGTGCAGTCTTCTGAGTTTTCCTCAGGTGTTGCTATTTCTCTTGTAGTTGTTCGATGAAATGATCTGGGTTGAGCCTGAAGAGTCTTCAACAACTCCTCGCCTATTGAGGTGATGGGGAGAAGGTGGCTCCTCGTAGCTGGCATTGACTCGGTCTTCTGTTATCTTCTTAATCATGAGGATCTCTTTTGCCTTTTAAGGCGTCAAGGGTTTCGGGTAAGCAATCATTTACGCAATGCCATTAACAAGGCATAGTAGAGGTCCAACCTATCAGTTACGTCGATGACAACATCGATACCAAGAGCGGGGGACGAAGAGAACTGTTTTCCTGCTCACTATAGTGAGGCGGACCAAATGGCAAGGTTCTCATCCACCGGTGGTTGCCGATACAACAACGGTAAGGACATGGTTGCTCTATTAGCGATGTATATCATGATCTTGCATATCCTATGCCCTGATCATCGTAGGCCAAGGTTGCATCATCCTGGGGCAGTGTCGAGGGTGTCACCATCTTCGAGGTCTTGATGTCCTCATTCCTTGAGAAGGTATCTTCTATTGGTACCGTATTCTCGTGGTGTCGCCAAACTTGTGTTCAGAAGAGGTGGGTGAGTGTTTGGCAAGGTGTACACCTTCCAGGATTACAGGGAATCCTGGGGTCAGGGCTTGAGGGTGCTAGCGACCGTTGCAATGGTTTTGAAGGGGAAGAGATCGATAGGGAAAATATACCTTAGTTTTTCAGAAAAACTTAGAAGGGAAGAGAAGTATAGATAGTTTTGAAAACTTGTAATAGTTTTGGAAATAGTTTTACCCTAACTAACGACCATGCTAACTAAGGCTTCCTACAGTCAGGATGGCTCTGATACTAGCTCTGTGGGGACCCCGGCTCATAAGTCGAGATCACCGAATGCACGTGTACAGTGATCCCAGAGATCAATGCTCACTGAACACACAGAAGCTGAATAACAAGAGTCTTACATCCATACATACCGTTTTACACAAGTAGGACCATTATGGTCAAGCCTCGAGTGTATCATTGCAGCGGAAAACTTCAATAACAACTTGGACCCATGCCATCTGCCTTAACCCTACAGGCATTCTGACTGGGAAGCGTCCTAGCTCGCATGTTTGTCACCAAGGTACTCTTCATAATATCCTGTTCTTTCATGACTAGCCAATAAAATAACCAGTGGCAAGCCAATGAGTACTTTGAATGTACTCACAAGCAACCCATGTTTGGCTCAAGATACAACAATGCATGACATAAGTAAATTTTTGCATAAAGCTAGTTTTGAGTGCAATAACATGTTCAACAACTTGTAAGACATGCATAAGGAGAATTCAAGTAACCATGAGGGCAGGTTACAGATATCAACATAAATAGAGTGGGCATCAACCTAACTCAGTCATGTCAAGTCTCTTGACTTGACCCAAGTAGCTCTTCCCACTTATCCAAACACACACACTAGTTTGCAAACATGTGGACATAGTTTAAGAAGCACCACCCAACTGTCCTTGACCGTGGACATGGCTATTCGAATAGTTTTACACTCTGCAGAGGTTGCACACTTTACCCACAAGATCCGGGGAGCTTCCGTGTCATCCACGACCCGCGGTACCTCAAGTACCCGGGGTAAGCACCCGGTCACTATCTTTCCCTAGACGACACTAACATGGAGTCCACTCGATTGGTAGTAACCCCCGTGCCCAACATTTCACAACTTTAAAAATGGTGGAGCCTCGCTCCCATATTCATCACATACCACTGGCACGGGGTACCAACGGTGTGTCCGGTGCCCCATAAAAATGTTCTTGGCCGCCCTACCTGGCACGACCCTGTCCCGAGAGGGCGCACCAACAACTCTCCCGTCACTTGTATTGTAGGCTCCATGCTAGTATTGGCCTAGGTAATCAATAATGCCCTTTCCCATACAAGGGTAGAGTGGTTGCGCATGTAAGATTGGGACAGTCGACAAATCTTAAATCTAATCCGTTTTTGAAAACACACACACACTTGCCTCGGTATACCACCTCGTCATCAGGTGGTTACCCATCTCATTATCTCCCTCGGGCATAAGTGGCACCCGACGGGGTTTTCGAAAAGTCTTTTGAAAATACTTTGTCTCCATCACCATGCACATTCCCGTCCCTTTTTGCGTAGCAACTACTTTAGCATCCTATCTACTCCCACCGGAATAACCCTCATAAGAAGGTAGGGTCATGCACAATGCAAGTATCAATAAGGAGGAAATGGAGGCAACACGCCAAAGTAGCTACCATCTCATCATGATTCCGATGCAACAATAATAAAGTGCTATATGAAATGCATAAAAAGGGTTTCATAGACATGGTCAAAGGGCTGCTTGCCTGGTTCATCAGAGTCTTGAGATCTTCTGGTCCTTCTCCAAGTACTCCGTCTACTTCATCAACTAACGTCGAAACAATCATAATAAGCAACACAACAAGGTAGAAAATAAAGTGCTCTAAAAATATGGATTTGTCTTTTCTAGGACTTCCCTGGTCATATGAAAAATGACCAGGGTGGTTTCACTGGAATTGGATTAGTGAATATTTTTGAACATTTCAATATGATGGAATCAAGGGGTTTATGGATTTGCAAGAAGTGTACAGAAACATATTTTTGAAAAATGAGCAAAGGCACCCATTTAACAAATCATGATTTTAGAAGCATCTAGGAGTTGGTTTCACTGGATTTGGAGTTCTAATGAATTTCCTATGAATTTGCAAAGTTGACAGATATAAAGAAATGGCTCATTATATTGTGTGGCACAGAAACTATTCAGAAAAATGTTCATAAACTAAGTTATGAAATTAGGTGCATCTACAAACTTGAATCATGGCATTTGGATCAAATTTGAGCTCTCTGTGATTTTCTAAAGTTCATCACAGAAATGGAAAATGGGGTATTGATAAATATGTGTGAAGATAAAGTTCCTGGAAAAATGTGCAAGTTGCACCATGAGATAGATCATGAGTTTATGAGCAACTAGAAATTTGAATCATCATATTTGGAGTTAATTTGAATTATTTATGGATTTTTGAAGTTGACTGGAAAAAGAAAAAGGAAATAAGGCTTTAACCTTATCCTGCGCACGGGGCGACAGATAGACAGTGGGCCGGCCCAGCGGCTCGGCTGCGCGGGCAGAGGCGGTGATGTCATAGGAGGTTTCGCGGGAGTGCGCCTTCGCGCAGGGGAGGCGGATCCGGCCGAAGCCGTTTCCACTTAAACGCTCGGGCCTGCCCGCTGGGTCGCTGACGTGCGGGCCCCAGCAGCAGGCCGTCTTCAACCTCCCGCGCGCGCTTCGGCTGCGGGGAGGACCGGCTCCCGGCGGCCATTGCCGGGGCTACAGAGCATCTCGGGCGACGCTCCGCCCACCAGCATGCTCAGGAGGCTGCGCCGCACCCATCTAGGTGCTTCACGCATGCCGAGGAGGGATGTAGTGGCGACGGTTTGGATGGTGGCGGAGGAGGCCATCGGCCATCTCTGGCCGTGAGCGCCTGGCCTTCCCGGGGGCGAACGGAGGCGATGGAAGGCCTTACGGTGGAGGGATGATGGCGTTGGAGTGGCTAGGGGGTGAAAGAGAGGTTGGGTTATCTCGAATTTAGGCGGAGCCCGACGGTGACGCTCCGACCATTGTGGTGGATGGAGGGCACGGGGAGAGGAATGGACGGGTCTGGGCGACGTACGGGAGGGAGAGAGAGGGCCAAAGGAGTAGAGAGGGGTTCGAGGGTGGCCTTAAGTAGCTGACCCGCGGCTCACCGTGGACGCGGCGCACGGGTGGCCGCGGGAACGGCTCGGGAGGCCAGGAGAGAAGGCGAGGGGCTGTCTACGGCATCCGTGGGAGTTGAGTGGGATACCAGGAAGAGAGAGGAGGAGCGGGGCAAGCCTCTGGTGCTCGTGCGTGTGAGGCCATGCATTAGCCTAGCTGGGCGGCTCTGGGCACGCGCCGCAGGAGTTGAGAGAGAGGGAGAGACGAGGGGCATGCACGGTGGCATGTTGCGAACGTCGAGGCACCTCGACTGGCGCGAGGGGGAGGCCCAAGGCGGTCGGGGGACGCGGCGTCAACGGTCGAATGCCCTGCCAGGCGCTCCAGAGCATGCAAATGGCCAGCGTCCACGGCTTTTCGTGAGCACCCACACGTCCACTTGTGTCTGGCGTCTGCAGGAACAATAAACAAGAGGGAGGGAGGCTTTGGATGCTCTGCAACTTGCCAGGAGTGGGAGAGAGATGATAAAAGGAGGGAAAAGTGGTTGTCCAAAGAAGAAAAACGGGGTACTACCCCCCCCTTAATCATGGCTCCTCGGACAGGGAAAGATGCAGGGGGTTAGAGGAGGACCAGATGAGGCTGTGGGAAAAAGTTGAGATCATGGAGATTTGTGGAAATGTACAAAACATGCATTTTAAGTTCTTGCCAGAAGGTGTTTGATGTAGGTTTGGGAAAGCTAATGGACTTCCCTTGTCATGAGGCTTGACAGGGTCAAATGGCTTGAGAAAATAAGAGGTTCCACCAAGATTGAGTTCATTTGGGCAAAGTTGCCAATGCAACTTTTGTAAACCCTAGAAATCAACAGAAATGGACTTTCCAAGATTTACTTATGCAAATCAATTCTCCTTGATGCACCACTTGGTGTAGTGTCATCATTTGAGGATTTGAACATGTCCACAAAAATTCAGATCAAAAGGACACACTTGGCAATGTAGAGTAGTTCAAACTTGGATCTGGGCAGAGAGGGTTTTGGGGCACTTTTGTGAACCAAACTTATTTTGATTGATATGAAACTTTGCAAGATCATCACATTATGAATATGTGACTAGCTAGAATTTTCCTGGATTTATTTGAAAATATTTCTTATAGAAATATTTCAAATATTTGAAATGAGCTGAAATAGTTCTGGAGGGTTTTGTCCAATATTTTGACCATGACCATGTGTTGAAACTCATATATATGGACAATATATGTCCACTGAGCTTCCCTGATTTTTCTCAAATATTTTCGAAGCTTTAAAATAATTTTAACCTATTAAAGACCATTTCTGGCGTAAAGAAAAAGCCTTTAAATAAAATAGGAAAATAACTTTTAAAATTATATTTCTGTGGTTTCTCGGGGTCCTGATAGGAGTCAAATATATTTTTGGAGAGATTTTTACTGCCCTGAATTAAGTACTTGCAGTATAAACCTCAATTCAGGGGTCTTTGGAAAACTAAATTTTGAAAATACTATTTGGCCAAATTATTTTTGTAAGAAATTATTTTTATGTCCTATACACATGGCATGATCATTGGGAAAAGGTTTTGGATCAAGGAGAAGGAGTATAAGAGTTGGACGATTCATTTGATTTTTAGAGCACTTGCAAACGACAGTCAAACATTCAATCAAAGCAAAGACAAAACGCTCAAAAGTTTTTGTCAAACCACATTTTATCATGATTTACTAGCTTAAGTGTTGTGGCATGAAAATCAGGGTGTGACATTCATTTGTAGATGTATGTACTCAGACATGTTAAGCTTCCGCATGTGCTTTGATTTATATGCTATGATTGTTGGGTCATGAGACCCATGTTTGTAATATCTTGGCTCCTCTGAGCCTAATGAATAAATACTTGATTCGTAGAGTTATGTTGTGATGCCATGTTGTATTTACACATATCGTGCATATTGTGTGTATGATTGAAATGCTTGGTATGTGTGGGATCCGACAATCTATTTGTTTATCCTTGGCAGGCTCTCTAATGGGGAAATGTAGTCTAGTGCTTCCTTGAGCCATAGTAGTCCGCTACAGCCCGGTTCACCGGAGTCCTGCTAGCCCAGCACTACTGCTCAGGACACTTGACTGGCCAGCATGTGCTTCACTTCGTTTCGGTGTCTGCCCCTTCGGGGAAATGTCACGCGGTGACATCCGGAGTCCTGTTAGCCCAGTGCTACAGCCCGGATTCACACGCTGCTGACCGACATGCTCGAAGTTGATTCATGTATGCATGTCTCCATGGGTTAGTGCCACTTTGGGTTCACGACTAGCCATGTCGGCCCGGGTTCTCTGTCATATAGATGCTAGCGACACTATCATATACGTGAGCCAAAAGGCGCAAACGGTCCCGGGCCATGGTAAGGCGACACCCGTGGGAATACCGTGCGTGAGGCCGCAAAGTGATATGAGGTGTTACCAGCTAGATGGATGTGACTTGGAATCAGGGTCCTGGCAGCGTTGGTATCAGAGCCTGACTGCCTGTAGGATTACCAAGCCAAACTGGTCGAAGTTGAGTCTAGAAATGCTTTAGTTATGTAAGGGAATTGATTGTGGAAGGGAACGTAAGGCTCTTTTTACTCCTTTACCCTATGCCTTTCTGATCTGAGTCATCCTCTTCTCTTCTACGGGAATTAAGAATTAGGCCTTCTCATCTATCTATCAGGATGACGTGTTACCAATCCATAGACTTATAGGATTGATGGATTCATGTCTCAGTTCAGCTTCCAGTACTTCCCTGTGTTCATAGTTGGTCTCGGAACCTTGATTTTATGATGTTGTTGAGTGGTTATGCCACCATTTTGCAGGATGTCTCAAATATTTTTGAGCATTTACAGCCGTTATGCTGTCCGAGTCATCCCAGGTTTCTAAATAGTCTGATGCATTTGCAAATCCCTTCCTTCCGTTCCCGATGTCCCTTTGGGCCAGTTCAACCACACTAATCGGTCTGTTGAGGTACTCCGTTGCCTTGACATGTATGTTGGAGTTAGTGTTATGCCCTAGGTGTTTTAGGGAGTCACCTAGTAATCTAGCCATGTTTTGTGTTCCAGTGTGATGGTTTTGGCCATTATTCTCAAAAGCATCCCGTGGTGCCATTTAGTAGTAGGTATTCTATTCCTGGGTCCTGTTGATAGTGTTTGCTTGTTCCTTTAGGATATTAGTAACCATGCGACAATCCTCGAGGCCCGCGGTATTTCTTCCTTCCAAATACCATGAACCGTTAAGGTAGAAGTTCTTTGAACCAAAATATCACAATCAGAGTACTCTTGAGGAGTTCTCCATTCATAATTGTGACTCTGCCAGTTCTACCTTTCTGCATGGGTTGTCCGGAAGAAATGTTGAGATTTGCTCCACATACTAATCTATGCATCCACAACTCAGAAAATTATATGTTCCTCGAGTTGTTCCTCTTCAGTTCTATCCCGACGATCTTCTATCAGTTGATAGCCATGAGTATGTGTGCATTTGTGTTCATCGATGCCTATTATTCTTGGGGTCCGTCAAGCCATTCTATTCCAGAATGACTAGGAGAAACAAACTCCAGTACCTCATCCATATCTAGGATTGTGTCAAAGTAGTTGTATCCCATAGATCAAAATGCCAATCCAGCTTTTGTTCTGTTCTACCTTGGAGTTCTACCCTATTCATGCCAAGAATATCATAGGAATTTCACCATCTCTTATGAATTTTGACGCAGTGATACTTCTTGCCATCATTGTTCTTTCCTCGGCTCCCGTGTTATTGTAACCGGAATGCTGTTAAGTGAGTCATGATGTGTGAAATTAATACTCCTAGCAACTCTGTTGCTTGGTAGTTAATGGACAATATTCTCATTCTTAGCGTGCTGGTTATTAAATCATCATCCTAAGATTGATCGTGCTATCTAGTTCTTATTTCTGGTGCACTCCTCGATCAATGAGTTAGGATTATGTCAATCCCTCACTCTTTTGATCATATCATCTTGCCCTGAAAAGCAAGGTTGTTCTCGAGCCTAGTAACATATCGATGGTTCGTGATTTTCCGAAGATCTTCTCGGAAGTATTACCTGGTTGTCCCCTGACTGTTATGTTGACCTCGTGATGAAGTTGGTTTCTTGTAAACCACCCCTTCTCCAAGAATCCGTGTTGGATACCCCTGAGCTAGTTGGTTAAGCTGAACAACAACTTGGAGAGTTGGAAGATAAAAGCTTGTCTGACTTAGTTCATGTTAAGGGACATATTTTTGTGTGTGTGTGTCTATGTGTTAAAAAAAAGATGATATCTCCGTCGATTGGTCCTCGTGATCAGTTGTTGGATCTATTGCCTTGTCAAAACTTTGACTTCAGTATGGGCTATTGTCAAGTCAAATCAGAACCAACGATGTTAGTAATGTTGTCTTACTCGTGGTTGATCCCTCGAGCATACACCATTACATCTTTAAGTCTGACCAATGCTATCACCGTGTTCACATGATGATGGAAGTCAAGTGATATGGAAATGCTGATGAGTTGCTGTTGAGCCCATCAGCAGCATTTTGTCTCCCCCATGATTCATGTTGAACATTATACTAGTGTTGGCAAACTTTATAAGCATTGCCCTCATGTCCCGATCATGAAGCATATGTCCAGTTGAAAGATGTGACTTCCTCTAATTCATGTGCATCTGATGCATGTTGCCGCCATGGATTTGAGAAATCTTGTTTTGCTTCCTTTGGAGTCATCCCAAGTTAGTCATGCATGTGCGAAGTATTCTATGGTTTGATATGCTCGCTACCTCCAGTCCATATGTGTCCCTAGCACAGCAAGCCACTGATTGATTTGTTCAAGGAGAAGAAGTTTCTTCTTAAGAGCTAGACTTATGCAATGACTTCGTATCCTTGTTGATGGTTCCCCCTAAACTCGGTAGTGTTTCATTGTAAGACTACCAGGTGACCATGCTTGTCTAGGACAGCGTGTTCACATGCTTGTAGTAGTACCGGCTCATGTTTTGGAGCTTACTACCGTAGTTCATTCCCCCCGAGAGTCTCGCAACGTCATCTCGTCGATTTGTGTTGCAAACTTTCATTTTTCTTTCTAGACATGATTAGTCTGGAATATCCTAACACCAACCAGATCTGAATCTCAGGCAGATATGATTGTTGGAACACACTCCAAGAACAATAATATTGGTCTCCCTGTAACCGGTAAAGTGGATGTCGTGGCCAACACACCCTGCCGGAAGACCTATTATTGTAGTATCTTGATTGAGGAAGTTAGCCACCGCCCCATAAGGATTTCGTAGGATTTACTCCAAAAGTTGTTCCTTATGGATCTATTGTATTCCAAAGTTCGACCACTACTTGATGGCTATGTTGATGCTTTAATGCATGACCATGGTAACCAATACCTCAAGGAGAACATTAGAAGTGGAGTGCTAAATGTCTCTCGGTCGATCATCCAGATTTCATTCCCTTGGCCTCGCTAAGGTGAAATCTGAGAAAGGGTTGTCTTTTTATGCATCTGCATTGTCCATCACTATTCGTCAAGGTAGTAAGATGTGTTTCCAGGATCCTCGACTCGGATGTTGGTAGAACCTTGATGAATATGGAAATGCTCAAGTTCTTGAGAGCACGCGCAAGCAAAATCATCCCTTGTGTTGTCTTCAACAAGGTAGTCCATATCATCCATTCTAGTCCGGGTATGCCATCCCTTTGTACTCCACCAAACGATTGTTGTGAATTGCCTTAGGATGGTATGAAGAGTTTCAATGATCTCTGAATCAAAAGTAATTCTTTTTGCCACTTAAGGGAATAGCTCTACGAGCCACCTCCTCTAAGGTGCCCCGTATGACATGAAGGGCAACTTAACTCCTCGCTACTTGAGACACATCCACCATCTTTTAAGCGTGGAAATGTTGCCTACCAAATTGAACCTTTGTTATCAGTTTCTCTCCATCCGTCTTGATGTGTGCATTGTGTCCCAGCTTAAGAGACATTCTATCATCTCATTCCATGAGTTGATGGTGTATCGCTTGATCTTTGTGAAGATTGAATTTTGTCGAGTTTCCTCTCTTCCGTCATCATAGTTGCAAGAAGATTTCAAAGCAAAGACGTCAAGATCAATTGGAGAAATGAATCAACATCCTCGAGAAGGGCATATAGATCGTGAAGATCGTGTTAGCTCTGTGTCCCCTTTGTCTTCTTACCTCACGTCTTGAATCTCGGGACGAGATTGTTGTTTAGTGGGGGTGAGTTGTCACAGCCCTAGATTATTTGTGTGCAATACTTGCATTTGCATCCATGCATCATGGCAATCTTTCCTTAAACCTGAAATGGGGATTAACAAACCCTAGCACTCCTTTGAAAACTAGGATCAACCAAAAGAATATTTTTCAATGAACCCAAAATTGCCTTAATTAATGTTTGATAATTTTGGCAAGGGTTTTGATCCATGCCAAAAATAGTGAATATTTTTAGGGAATTATTTGGGCTTTGATTTAATCCACTAATGTATTTGAGTTGGAGCAAATAAATCATATAAATATTTTTATTGCTCCAATAATTCTGAAACTTCTCGTGGAACTCTGGGTTAAACCATTTTGCATCCACAATTATTTCCAGAAGCTGCAAAAATAATTTGGTTAGCAAACCAAATTCAAAACATATGCAGAAATTAGAAAATAGAAATAAGAGAGAAGGAGAGAAGTACCTGGGCCTTACCTGCTACTGTAGCTCGCCAGTCGAGTCGGCCCAGTACACCTCCTCACGCTAGTCGTCTTCAACCTCGTGCCAGAAGGCACGAGGGCGCATGCTCGCTGCGCGCTGGCCACGCACCGCGCCACCTATTGCTTCCCGCCGCTCCCCGACGCGCCTGTGAGCGCCACGCACTCCCCCCGGGACCCCTCCCTCTCTCTCGCGTCCATTCCCCACCGTCACCGAAGCTCGCCGCCATTGCACTTCGTCGCCACCGTGGCTAGAGCGAACGTAGCTCGAAGCCGAGCACACCGCTGTGCTCAGCGCGGCTCCAGGAGCCCGTAGCGCCCACCAACTCCTCCGGTCGTGCTCCGTAGCCCCGTTTCGCTCAACGTCGTAGCTCCGGCCGCCGCCGAGGTTGACCCCGTGCCCAACTCCGGTCACCTACCGCTCTCCCCCTGCCACAGTTGGATGCGCACGAGCCCCAGCTCCTCGTAGGTGGGCTCGTCCATCGATTTGGTCGCCGGAGCAGCCATCCCAATCATCGCCGCCGCGTCTGTGTGCTCGCCGGCGTTGAACTCTGGTGAGATGACGTGGCCCGTCATTAGCCACTAATGACCCTGCTGATTAACCACCCTGATTCACTGACACCTGGGCCCCACGTTTTAGCTAACCGTAGTTTATTTCTCTGTTTAGCTTAAACTAACCATAGTGGCCCCACACGTCAGTGTTGACTTGCTAACGTGGCCGTTGACCAGGCCCACCTGTCAGCCACACAACACAGCCCTGGGTCACTGACCAGTGGACCCCACTGGTCAGGTTTGACCTGGACCGCCTCTGTTGACTTGCTGACGTCACAGTGACGCAATGCTGACATAGTTAATAATTTTCTAGATTTAATATAATTAGAAAGTTCCAGAAAATGCCCAAAACTTCTAAAAATCATAGAAAATTAAATTATATATGAAAAATTATCAGAAAAATCCAAAGAATCTGTTTATGGCATTTTCATGCATGTTTGAACAAGTTAACCTCACTGAATAGGGCAATTCATGATTATGGAATAAATGGTAATTAGTTTTGGAGTTGGAATTTGCTATAGGTTTGAATTCCACTTCAATGAATATGACTAACTGTTGCACTAGGTCAATTCAGTACTTTAATATGACATATCATTCATATGAATCTGCATTGCATTTATTGTGGTTCCTTTTGTGTTTGTCGGTGGTCGTTTCCCTCTTAGTAGACGATGTTTCTGACGACGTGATCGATGACACCGATGAAGAGATATACTATCTTCAAAAGTGCCAGGCAAGCAAAACCCCCTTGTTCATTCCGATACAATACCACTCTCTCGCTCCTGCTCTCTTTTGCTGCATTAGGACAACAACGATTCAACTGTTACATGCTGCGGTAGCTAAACCCCTTCCGTCTGCATGACCTTTCATTGCCACAGTAAATAGATGAAACCCACTAGCATGAGTATGAGTTGTTTGAGACCTGATGTGCCTACTCATTCATGCTTGTTTGTCATGCCTGCTATTGCATAGAGTTGTGTCGGGTCTGATTCATCGGGAATGAATTGGAATGGTGTGTGAACATGTCCTACTATGTGTGAGCTAAGTGTGTGAACACGATTTGGTAAAGGTAGCGGTGAGAGGCCATGTAGGAGTACATGGTGGGTTGTCTCATTGAAACCGTCCTCAGGAACTGAGTTCTGTGTCTGTGATCCATGAACAGCTACCACCACTCATTGGGATCCTTAATTGACCCTCTCGGCTTCTTAATCACCCTAGTACTCTATCCAGGAGTTGCAACTAGTTTCTGGTGTTTGTAGGTTATGTGTTTTTTTGACCATGAAGACTGCAAGGCTTACACCCCACAGCATTTTACTAAAAATAAAGCAAACACATACAGGGTTTCCTCAAGGTGAGGAAAGAAAAAAAATAACAAAGAAAAAAGAAAGAAAGAGGAAGAAAAACTATACAGGGTAGGGGAGCACTATACCTATAAATTACAAATAAACAAAGGAGATATACAAGAACTCTCCTCAAGGAGGAAGAAAATCAATCCACTTAAGAAGGGCATCTCTAAATTTCCGTTTTATTCGGTGGGAGAGCAGAGTGATATCATGAATAAAGCTATTCCTCCATGCCCTGAAAGAGGGTTGAATGTTCCTGAAAGTTCTATCATTCCTGATCTTCCAAATATTCCACCAGGCTAAGAAAACCACCTCCCCAAAAAAAGGTTTGTTGAAATACTTCCTTGCATGAGGAGCAATTTCCACCATATCGTCACCATTTTTCCATTCAATTTGTAGGTAGTTCCAGACTCGAGCACTAAAATTGCACTGGAAGAACAGGTGATTTCTGTCCTCCAGATCTCCAGTCAGACAAAGAACACATTCAGGCCCTTCATTAATTCTCCAATGTCTCCTCTGAATCATGTCCTTGGTGTTAATCCTGTCCATGATGACAAGCCAAGCAAACATCTTGATCGACATAGTGCAGCAACTTTTCCATATCCATCCCAGGATGGGGTTTGAGACCATTGGCTGATAGACAAAATCATAAAACTTTTTTGCTGTATACTCTGATTTCTTGCCATGCCTCCATCCCCAGTGGTCATTAGATTGATTATCCAAATGGAAAGACCCCATTAATGAGGAGAGCTGTTGCATTTCTTGGAAGGCTTGTTCAGTCATAGGCGAGTAGAAAAGCTCCTGAAAAGAACTAGCCTGAAAAACTTCCTTAACTAAGAGGTTTTTGTGGAGACAAAAAGAAAATAGCCTAGGAAATCGCTCTTGCAGAGGAACCGAACTGTTCCCAATTTGCCAGTAGTCTGACCAGAACTGCACTGTATCTCCACTATGAACATCAACCGACGTAACGGCTCTGAAATTATCCATCAACTTGCATACATCTTTCCACCAAGAGGAGCCACAGAGAACAGTATCATGTGGAATCCTTTCAAAGTAGTAAGAATCCCAAACTAATTGCACCCAGGGCACCTCCACCTTATTATAAAATTTGCTGAGGTGTTTCAATAAGAGAGCATCATTCTGCAGTCCAAGGTTTAAAATCCCAAGCCCCCCCTTTGACTTAGGTCTACAAACAAGTTGACAAGCTGCCAGTGAGTGACCCTTTTCCTGACCATATTTCCTCCATAAACACTGCCTTTGGATTCTTTCCAATTGTTTTAAAATACCCTGAGGAATGGACAAGCTACAAAGGTAAAAGATAGGCAAGGAAGAGATCACAGAATTGACTAATTGCAGTCTGCTCCCTTGTGGCAAGAACCATGAACTTGCTGTCAATCTTCTCTCCATACAATCCACAAGAGGAAGGAGGTCAACTATTTTAGGCCTGGTGGTCCCCACTGGCAGCCCCAGATATGTAAAAGGCATAGTGCCTAATTTGCAATCAAAAAAGGCAGCCAGGTCAGAAGCATCCTGCTCATCTACATTGATAGGATACATGGAGGATTTATGGAAATTGATCTGCAGTCCAGTTGCCTGTGAGAAGGAATGCAAAACTGATTTCAGAGCCCTCAATTGACTTAGATCAGCATTTAGGAATAGCAGTGTGTCATCTGCATATTGGACCACTGGGAAATCTGGATCATGGGTAAGCAGGGGTCTGCTTATTAAACCTTGTTGGAGAAGATTGTTCACTAAAGTCTGTAAAAGATCAGCCGCAATAACAAATAGTAAGGGAGAAATTGGGTCCCCTTGCTTGACTCCACATTTGCATTTGAAATGATGACTAGGGACTCCATTCACTAGTACAGAAGAAGTGCCAGAAGACAGCAACTGCTTAATCCAAACAATCACCTTTCATCAAAACCTTTTGCAATTAAGATCTTTATGATTGCCTCGTGCTGGATAGAGTCAAAAGCCTTTTCAAAGTCCAACTTAAGCAAAAGGATGGGCCTTTTAGACTGATTGCACTGATGGATATACTCAAATGTCCAAGCAAGACAATCCTGGATTGTTCTTGATTTGATGACACCATATTGGTTTTTATGCACACATTTGGTGATCTCCAGTTGGAATCTGTTAGCAGCAAGCTTTGTAAGAAACTTTAGGCAAACAGAGGTTAGAGAGATTTGTCGAAAATCTCCCACACCCTCAGGTGTCTGCTTCTTTGGGACCAGGGTAATGAATGCATCATTCAAATTTTCTAATTACACTGTTCCAGCATGAAACTCCGTAACCAGCTGTATAAAATCAGCAGAAATTATATGCCAACACTTTTTTAAAAAGAGCCCGTTAAAGCCATCAGGTCCAGGGGCCTTATCAATAGGCAAGTCCTTGATAACCTGCTCAATTTCTTTTAATTCAAAAGGTTTTGTGAGCACCTCCAAACCCTGGACCCTGGGTATTAGAGACAATATGGTTGCATCCAAAGAAATTGACTTAACTGTCCCCATTCTGCTTTTGAAGGTTGTCAGGAATTCTCTGGCCATTTCCTCATGGTTAGATGTTACTGTTCCATCTGACAGCAACAAGCTTGCCACAGAGTTTTTTCTAAATTTTTCAGTTGCCATGGCCTGAAAGAATTTGGAGTTTTCCTCTCCCACTTTGATGTACCTAATTGTACATCTTTTCCTCCAGTACAAGTATTGTATGTGAAGCAGGTGTTCATGGTGCATTTTAATTATTTTCCTGAAATTAAACTCAGGCCTGGATAAAGATCTCTTATCTTCAAGATTGTCCAACCAAAGAATTACCCAGTTACACTTCTCAATCAACCTTTTGATGTGTGATAAACCTTTCTGCCATTTCTTGAGAGCAAACCTCAAAGCTTTCAGTTTGTCCACAATTATTGCCGAAATATGGGTCTTACGACTGGGGCGAGCCCACACCTCCTGCACACATTCCATAAAGCCTGCCTGATGAATCCAAAAGTTTTCAAACCTGAAGATATGTGCTTTGGGAATTGCTGCACTGATGGCCACCAGACAAGGAACATGATCAGATGCAGTCTTTGCCAAAGGGGTCAGTTGGGTCATGGGATATATGTTAATCCAACTTGCAGAAGTAAAAACCCAGTCCAACTATTCCAGGAGTGGCCTATCTTGCATGTTAGACCATGTGAATTTACGTCCTTTTAGAGGAAGTTCTAACAATCCCAAATGGCCAATTATTTCATTGAAAATGAACGTATCATTAATATCACCCCCGGGGAGATTTCTATTATCAGTGGAACGGATGAAGTTGAAGTCCCCCATTAACATCCACATCTCATTCGGATCAATGTCCAAATTGTAAATCCAAGAGACAAACTCATCTCGCAACTCACCCTGGCATGCACCATACACACTAACCAGAAACCATTGTTCATTATTATGGACCGAGGTAAAATGCATAACAATAGCATATGGTTTAACTGTGAGAAGGGTGCCACGGAACATATCAGATCGCCACGCTGTTAAGAGGCCCCCAGATGCTCCGCTAGAGGGAGACTCAACAAATTGATCGAACCCTTGAGGACAAATTCTTTTCATGATAGAGCGCGAGCAAGAGGGTAACTTAGTTTCCTGCAAACAAAGCACTGAGCACTGACTCTCTATCACTTTCTCCCTGACAGAGCGCTGCCTAGCATCTGAATTCAGACCACGAACATTCCAGCATAGAACTTTCCAACTACGCGTTGTGACACGATTCATGGATAACCATTGCGTATAGAAGTAATAAAAGTGTGGCACATAATGCCACACCCTCCAAAATAAAGCTAAATTCAGTACCCCAGAGTGTCACCTCCCAGCCCGGACTTAGTTCAACAGTAATAAAAACAGACACAGCCAGCACCATCAGACTTGGCATATAAAGTAACATAAAAACTAATTGGAAGATGCAGATGAGTTCTCCTGTGGATTAGCCATAAGATTGTCCACCGTTAGGAGTGCGGGATCAACCTCCAACTGCGCCCACACAGCTTGGAGAACATGAAGCGGGGTGTGAGGTGGTGCAGTGGGCCGAGCGTCTTCAGTATCCTCCACAGAAGTGGGCTGGGCCTTGTCCTCCATGGGCTTTGCACGGGGGCGCTTTTTAGATGGCTGCAGAGAAAGTTGCTCAAAGACCACGTTTTTGTACCCATCTAACTTTGCCACGCTCCGAGTGCAACGCCTTAGTGACGTATCAACCATAGGAGTCTTCTTCTTGTCTTGCCGCTTACGAGCAGAGGATTGCTCCATAGAGAACAAAGGTGTTGATTGAACTGATACTGGAAGAGCAGGACTAGCAGACTCAATTTCTTCAGAAACAGACTCCGAAACAGCAGGCACCGCCTCAAATAAAGCTCTGGCCACAGGGCGCTTCTGCATGATAGGTTTTTTGACAGCAGGAACAAGAGACAGTGAAGCAGTCAAACAAGTAATCATCCTTGATTCATCAAAGGCAATGGACCACGACCTCTTGGAGTAGATGATTGTGCCCATCGGCTTGGGGAAGATAGATCTTGGCACTTCCTTGACGGAGAAATCAAACATAAGGTTTTGGAAAGACCTTTGCCAAATCATCTCCGGGGGAAGAGGAGGTCCTGCCACAATACGTGCCATGCCAATAAAAATCTGATGCTGCTGAATCATAGGGGGATGGTAGGGCACAATGGCAAGCTGATTCTCCTCAAGGACAGGGTGAAGGGGCAAATCATGTTGTTGCTGGATTTCACCTTCTTGTTCTTGCTGCTCTACAGAAACAGACCCTTCTGGCTGATCAATTACTATTGAAACTTGATCCTGTTCGGGAGCAGCAGGTGGCAGTGCCTGTCCATTGTCAGCTTCATCTCCCCACAGGGCATTGCCCCAACCAGGTGCAGGCGCTTCGTTATTGACCAGTGGAGGCGGCAGAGCGAGAGGTGCATCATTCCAACCCAGCATTGGGTATGGAGGTAAGGCAAACATCAAATTATCAGGCACCAGATTGCCAGGTAAAGGTTGAGGGTTTCCATCGAGAGGCATAGGGTCTTCGTCATTTGGCATCTGGTCTGCAAAATCTGCACCAAGAACATAGCAAGCGGCCGTCCAAGATACTTGAGCACCTCCATACTCTGCATAATCACCAAAAACCACATCCTTTGGAACCAAAGGCGTATCTGGGAAAATAGCTTCAACCAAAGTCCGGACAAGATAAGGATCTTCACTGTCCCAAGAAATAAACTTTCCAAAAGTGCCTACAGCCTGCGAGATGTATTCAGTGGTGCGATAATCCAAGGGAATCCCAATGAACATTAACCAACCCTTACGAAAACCGTGTGTTCCTTTGAAATTATCTCCGTCATCATGCTTCATAAATCTGACAAAACGGTCATTGCCCAAAGGAAAAGGTGCATGCTGAACCAGGGTATATCTAACCGTCGGATCCCTGACTTGAAACAGACCTATCCCATGAAACCATGGCTAAGCAGATCGAACCATAATACCTCTATTCTGCAGAAACTGGACGACTTCGTTCCGCACCGGGCCGAACGGCCCCTCCGGCGCCGGCATCACCTCTGCAACCATGTAGTCCTCATGCCGGCGGGGCGGACGCGTTGCGGTCATGAAGAAGGTGCGTGGAAGCCGACGATCGCCGCCATCGATGATGAGATGTCCAGGGGGCACAAAGTGCTGTGGGTCGAGCTCGTAGTTCGCCATAGAAGAGCCAGGAGCTTGTCGGGGGTTTTCGTTGGTTTGGGGTAAGGGGAGATGCAATGGAGGCGGCGGCGATGGGACTGGACAGTCTATCCCAATAACTCCGGCTCTATTCCCATGAGTAGCAGCAGATTCCAATAAACTCGTTTTTTGTTGAACCGAAATTGGCCTCCAAACCAATCCATTGGAGCGCGCGAAATCATTACAGGCCTGGCTAGAGTGACCAGGACAGGAGCAAGCCGTGCAGACTACTCGCGTTCCACAAGTCGTTGACATGTGGCCCTTCTGAGAGCAAATAGTACAGGTGACCACACGGTCCACCATGTCATCGACCATGGCATCAAACTGTCTGGCTGCCTCCTGAGATGAGGGGATATCCGGACGATGAGAAGGAGATGGGCTCGAAGGCCCAAAGGCAGATGGGCAAAGTATTGAAGGTGAGGTAGAATCCCGACGGGCCTCCAAAGCCTCATCCGGGCAAATGTTTTGAACTAGCGACAATCCCGCCTCTACGCAACTGTCGAGCGAGAATTCTGCATGCACAGGGGAAGGGTCCTCCAAAACCAGATCAATTACCGGTGAAGCAGATTTCGGCCGGCTCAACACCGGCAAGGGAGTAACTGTTCCAAAAACGATAGGTGGACGTGCCACTGTCCAACACAAGTCCATGAGTGGCGTTGGATGTATGACTACACGTTCATGTGCAGGAAGATTATATCCCGCATCTGTCATGAAATCAATGCACTCTTGCGTAGCCGGATATCTATATCCCTTGCAAGCAGAGTATCGCTCAAACGTGGCAAAAGAAAGCTTTTTACGAGCAGATGGAGCAGTCTTAAGAGCTGATCTAACCGGAGGCTTATTCATGGCCAAAAGACCTAAAGATGAACGACGCTTAGTAGGACTAACTAGAATCCATTCTGCGTCACATTCCTTCCTCCAGATCCGGAGCTCTCTAATCCAATTAGGCCCCCCATTTCCCCATAGATGAAAATAGCATTTGAACAGATCGCAAGCATAGGAACGGAGATCCATAATAAGAAAACCAACTTGCTTGCAAGAGACATGAAAGGAGTAAACCTTATCCTTGATGTGAAGAACCTGAAGATCAATTGCCGAACCTCCAATTACTACCTCCAAAACCGCGGCCATAGAATCCTCCGAGAGACGAAAAGCATGGCGGCTGAATGAAACCACTAAGATGAATGACCTCCTGTGCCCGGCAGGGTGGACCGTATGTCCAGTAGATCTGAAGACCTCTTCTGCAAAAACCCTACCCTTGGAGAAATCCAAGCCAAGGGTAGATCCACCAGGTGAACCCATACTAGATGGGTATTACCTTGATCCCAAGAGAACGCCAGAACAGATGATCGGAGAGAAACCAGAAGTTAGTGGAGAATGAGGCAGATCGCCGGAGAGGGTGGGGGAGCCGAGGTGGAGGGTGGGAGCGCCATATCTCGGCCGGATGACCATTGTCGCGCGTCGGGGCACGCCCCCGCAATCTGTAGATCGATCTCGTATATCCTTCTTTGCTCTTCAGGTCATGTCGCAGGTCATGTGTGTATACCGAGCTGTTGTGTCTCTGTTCTTTGGCGAGGTAGTCGTAGGTTATGTGTTGGCGGCCGTGCGTAGCACTGACCCTAGGGGTGGGCTATGATGCGGTAGATACACCTTGGCACGGTGTACCGGGCGCCCGTTTAGTGTCCTGGGAACCCTGTTCACATCGTTCGGCGCCGTATGTGGAAACCTCGGCCGGACTCCCTGCGGATGGAACCTGGATAGGCGATAAACCTGGACTAGAGACTTGAGTGTTTAGGTAGGCCGTGGCCGACACCCTCGTTGGGCTTCCGCTTGAAGGTTGTCGAGTACATGTCGTGTAAACGGCGGTAAGTGGTGGGAGCGTGTGTGAAGAAGTACACCCCTGCAGGGTTATCATTATCTATTCGAATAGCCGAATTCCTTGGATATGGAAACTTGGACCCCTTGCATAGTTCATAGACAAGTGAAAGTGGATACTCTAAAATGCGCAAGATAAGCGTGAGTGCTATGGATGGCGTTCTCGTAGGGAGACGGGAGCAGATCCATAGTGGTGTATTGAATGGTGAATATGTGGACTCGTGTGCATCACCTCAAAAGAGTTGCTTGTAGTCGTAGTTCAGGTTAGCCACTGAGTCAAAGCTGGCTTGCTGCAGTAAAACTCCACTACCACTTTGTTGATACCCATGCATATGTAGTTAGTTCTGATGTAAGTCTTGTTGGGTACATTTGTACTCATGTTTGCTTAATTTATGTTTTGCAGAGAGACTTCAGTCTCGCTAGTAGTTCCGCGTGGACTTCGACGTTTAGCTTGTTACCTCAGCTACGATCTTGTGCCCTCGGCAGGATCTGGTAGATAGTCAGGCTTCTTAGCCTTTTCATTTGTAGATGTCTGTACTCAGACATGTTAAGCTTCCGCATGTGCTTTTATTTGTATGCTATGATTGTTGGGTCACGAGACCCATGTTTGTAATATCTTGGCTCCTCTGAGCCTAATGAATAAATACTTGAGTCGTAGAGTTATGTTGTGATGCCATGTTGTATTTACACATGTCGAGCATATTGTGTGTATGATTGAAATGCTTGGTATGTGTGGGATCCGATAAGCTAGTTGTTTATCCTTGGTAGCCTCTCTTATGGGGAAATGTAGTCTAGTGCTTCCTTGAGCCATAGTAGTCCGCTACAGCCCGGTTCACCGGAGTCCTGCTAGCCCAACACTACTGCTCAGGACACTTGACTGGCCGGCATGTGTTTCACTTCGTTCCTGTGTCTGTCCCTTCGGGGAAATGTCATGCGGTGACATCCGAAGTCCTGTTAGCCCAGTGCTATAGCCCGGATTCACACGCTGCTGACCGACATGCTCGAAGTTGATTCATGTATGCCTGTCTCCATGGGTTAGTGCCACTTTGGGTTCAGGACTAGCCATGTCGGCCTGGGTTCTCTGTCATATAGATGCTAGCGACACTATCATATACGTGAGCCAAAAGGCGCAAACGGTCCCAGGCCATGGTAAGGCGACACCCGTGGGAATACCGTGCGTGAGGCCGCAAAGTGATATGAGGTGTTACCAGCTAGATCGACGTGACTTGGAATCGGGGTCCTGACAAGAATCATGGAGATCTCCCCCTATATCTTGTAATTCATACACGCTTTTAACATATAATATGAAGAATTTTAAATGCATGATGAAATATGGTGACTGATGTAATTCAGCATGCGTGGATTAACTTATATGAGGAGTAACATGCCGAAGAACACAACAAAAGTATCAGACCACCATCGGGTTTTAAGTTTACAACTTGATCCAGCAAAGTCTTCAAAACAACGAGAGTTGTAACTTAGCAAAAAAACGCCCATATAAGTAAACCCACTTGAAGCCTAGCTCAAATTTCCCCCCTTTGTCATCGAATGACCAAAAGGGTCGAAAAATGAGGACAAACGCCCTTGAAGAATATCATCACTAAGTCGATGAAGGAGTGCCAGCATTGTTGCGGCTGGTTGTTGAGGTAGGGCCTGCCACAGTGTCATCCAAATCATAATGCTCATCAGTCGCGCATGATGAAGAATATGAGCTGGCTACGAAGGAAGGAACTTTGGTTTTCTTTAATTTCTTCGCTGGTGGCTAAGACCCATCAAAGTCTTGCTTGAGACCCATTTGCTTCAGATCTTCTTCAGCATACAGATGTGACAAAACAGCCCAGGTGCGACCGAAGACTTCATGGAGGTAGTAATGGTTTTTCTTCACTGCATTGTGTGTAGTAGTCATGTTGTGAAGAATAGAACCAAACTGACACTTAACCCATTTGTTGTTGCGATCGACCTTCAAGTGAAGACTGAGGATAAGCTCACGATCAGTCATCACCCTTGGAGTTGTGCCTTGAGGATTTTGCTTTGAAGCATTTGCGGCAGAGTCATGACTGGCAGAGTCATCATTGGTGGAGTAGGATGCAGCTTTGCGGAACTTACCATCCAATGGACGAATGCCTTCATGAATAACAGCAGTGGCCTTGCCCTTTTCATCAACTGAGGAAAATGTCCATTTGAAGATTTCAATGGGGGGCAAGTAGCTGAGATGATTTTGAAAATCAACCTTGTAGTTGAGTGAAGAGCTTGTAGTTGAGGAATCTCATAATCCAGGGGGCGTAAGGCTTCAATTCAAACAGACAGAGTGCAACATTTACTAGAGCCTCATGAAGAAATCATGGTAGTTGACAGGAATGCCATGTATGATATTGAATAGCAGATTCTTCATGATGCCAATGACTTCTTCATCATTTGAGTCATGGACTTTTATTGGACTCAATATCTTCGACAGAATACGATAGACAGTTCTAGGAACAAACAACAATTCCTTCATGAGGAATTTGGTCCTTGGGGCTTGATCGGGCTTCAACGACTTCATCAACACTTGCATGTAGTGAGCGGTAAGTTCAGGTTCATGCTATAGGCAACGAGCGCCTTCAAGGGGAGGACTGACAGGCAGGGCATGAAGAAATTCAGAGGTCGGTGCTTTGAAGTGACTATTCTCTGTCATCCGGTCCAATACCCAAGAAATCACATCAGAAGCATCTCATGTGATGTGCAGCATTGCATAGAACTGAAGAATTAGGTCTTCATTCCAATCAACAATATCAGTGCAAAAGTTGAGCAATCCAGCGTCATGAAGAACACTGACGACTAGCGTGAAGCAAGGCAGCGATTCCATGTCCACACGAGGAATATGCTCATGGTCGAAGACTTTGTCTTTGTTGGCTTGGCTTGGCTGGCAGTCCAGAAACGCTTCCTCCTAAGACGAGCAAAGTCATATGGGTTGTAATCCATGAAGAATACGTGCTCGTGGAAGAAGTCATCAGCCTTAAAGTTTTTCTTCTTTGGGAAAGGATCCTTTGGCTTGGGCTAAGGAGTATCAGTTAATTGCATCACAACCTTAGGAATCGCAATCTCAGGATCCACAGGCTGAGCAATTTCAGTTCCTTCGTCAGTGTAAGTGCATCTAGTGCCCCTTAGTGATTTTGGTGTATTCAAGACTTATAGGTTAAGGGACTGATGCGTTTGTGAGTGTACACAGGTCTATAAGTCTATGAGAACTTTGATATTTACAGAGAAATTTGACCCCTAAAAATGAAGTTCTTCGACTGAAGACTTTGGATTTCTGAGGACTTTCTGAAGACTTTGAAAGTGAAGAAATTGGTGTGATCCTAAAGACTTGGTATTCATTCGAGGAACATGAAGCATGAAGACTTTTGTTTTCATAGTTTCATTTTCTCTTTCTTGAGTCATAGGAAACACCGTACTATTAAAGGGGGTCGAGGAAATACTAAGGAAAAATTTCCAAGTGATGCTCATCTCAAATCATACACCTACCAATCCCTTCGAGTGAAGCCATTGGAAATCTCATATAGCTCAGTCAATTTCTTCAGTGACAGAGAAGAAGTTCTTCTGTTCTCTGAGGAATTTGTTCTGACTGAGGAGTTAGGAATTCGCCAGTGTGGATTGCCTACACAATGAGGAACATGATAGCCCTGAGGAATTTGATACTCAAAATTCCGACCATTGTTGTGCTATGCACCAGCTGTCCC
Organism: Triticum dicoccoides; assembly: GCF_002162155.2. Classification (NCBI taxonomy): domain Eukaryota; kingdom Viridiplantae; phylum Streptophyta; class Magnoliopsida; order Poales; family Poaceae; genus Triticum; species Triticum dicoccoides. The sequence continues at coordinate 184,595,306 of NC_041388.1, read as the reverse complement.
AAAATATCTACCCACCTAACGGTCATATCATTGAAGGGCATTTATGTCTGATCATGTTGGGCTACTCCCTAGGATATAAATAGCCGCCCCTACAACCACTAGCTGGTTGGCTACTCCGAGACAAACTGACACTTGTCATTTGAGAGCATCCCATCCTCCGAGGACTTTGAGTGAAAATCATCAAGTGAGGAAAACCCAAACCCAAACACCTACAAACCCAAAGTGATTGAGCATCACTGAAGAGATTGATCATGTGTGGATCCGACGCTTGTTACCTTTGAAGACTGTGCATCCAGACGGTTAGGCGTCATGGTCTAGAGCATCTAAGAGGAAATTATGGATCACCGAGTGACCGAGTCTGTGAAGGTTGGAAAGTCACCTGAAGACTTACCACGAGTGATTGGGCGAGGTCTGTGTGACCTTAGCTCAAGGGGAATATGGTGAGGACTAAGTGTCTTGAGCTGCATGTTCCGGACTGGGTGTCCGGGACTATGTGTCCTCAGGTCTAAATACCTAGCTGCCCTAACCAGACGTACAACTGTCACATCAGTTTGAACTGGTCTACCAAATCATTGTCTTCACCGAGCTAACTGGTTCCATTTCCTCAACCCTTTCATTTCCTCATTTTTGTGTTGTGTGCTTGTTCATATTTGATTGAAGACTTTGACTAAAGACTTTCTGTATTTCCTCAGCTCAATTTCTTCAGTTTGTTTGTCTTCATTCTGTTTATCCTATGTTTACGCTTTCTGTACTCTGTGCTTCACGAAGACCATGCTCATGCTCTGTTATGTTTACTTTTGAGTAATTATTCCGCTGCAAGTAGTTCTTCACTTAGGAATTTCCTCACCCGCAAATTCCTTAGTGAAGAATTCATAAAAATCACCTATTGACCCCCTCTAGTTGATATAACGCACTTTCAATTGGTATCAGAGCAAGGTACTCCCTTATCCTGTGTGATTTTTGTTTAACCGCCTGGAGTTTTAGTTATGTCAACGCAGGTATGATCAAGCTTTCTGCTGGGTGTCCCACCTTCGATGGGATGGACTACCCCTACTAGAAGAGTAAGATGCGCATGCATCTTGAGGCAATTGACAATGATCTCTGGTACGTTGTGGAAAATGGTGTTCCCTCTGTCACTCCTACCATCAACGCTGCTGATGTCAAGAGATTCAAGCAACTCGACTCTCAGGCGAAGAATATCATATGTGGCCATCTGAGCAAACGACAGTATGGCAGAGTGAGTGCTTTGCAGACAGCAAAGCTTATCAGGGACAGACTGTCCAAGGTCAATGATAGAGTCTCAACACAGCGTGACTCTCGAGTTGACGTTTTTCGCAATCTCTTCAACCGCTTCAAAAGACTCGACAATGAAAATGTTCAGCAAACCTTTGATCGCCTCACTGACATCTCAAATGAGCTTCAAGCACTTGGTGCCACTAATATCACTGACCATGAGGTGGTGAATAAATTGATGAGATCGCTTGATTCCCCATTTGATACATTGGCATTGATGATACAAAACGTGGAGACTATAAGTCACTTGATCCCGCTGATATCCTCGAGATACTAAACACTCATGAGTTCTAGCTTTCTGAGAAGAGAGATCTCTATGGACCAAGTTATGGTAGATCACAGGCTCTGAAGGCCAAGGCAGTGTCTGAATCTGAAGGTGAAGACTCTGGCAGCGGCCTTGGTGACCCTGAAGAACTGACCGAGGAGCAAGCAATGCTCGTAAGGAAATTCCAGAAGTTCTCAAGACGTGGTCGCTTTGGTAAATCCTCAAGAATTGGTGATTTGAAGTCAAATTTCTCATCCCATGATTACAAGAAGAGACTCTGTCACAGATGCAAGAAACCCGGACACTACATTCAAGATTGTCCTCAATGGGAAAAGGAATCAAAGAAGAAGAAGTACAGGGAGTATAGTTCTGATGATTCAAAGAAGAAGAAGAAATCTTCAAAGTCCTCATCATAAAAATCTTCAAGGTCCTCATCTCACAAGAAGAGCAGCTCCAAGAAGGCTCGGGCATTCATTGGCAAGGAACTGGACTCTGAGGCTGAATCTGAGGGAAATGAGGAAGAGGAGGAATCTAAGGAGTCAGACTCTGGTGTGGCGAGCCTAGCCCTAGCTACCGCGTTCGTCAGCAAGTCCATCTTCAGCTTGGAAGAAAAGGACCTCCCCAACACTACTGATGACGGCAACGAGGACTACGCTCCCACCTATTGCTTCATGGCAAAAGGCTCAAAGTTTCTCAAATATCCCTCCTCTAAATCTAGTGAGGATGAATCTGATGAAAACCTCAAAGCCAGCTATTCTAAACTTGCTAAGATTGCTGTGAAACTGCAAAAGGCTTTGGAAAAGGATCAAAACATCCTAGACAAAAGCGATGATATGTTGGGCGAGGAAATGGATCGCACTAAAATTTTGAATGAAAATCTTCAGAGACTTCAGTCCAAGTTTGACAATCTTCAAGGTCATCATAACACTCTCCTATCTGATCATGAGAAGCTTTCTAATGAATTTCTTCAAAGAAAGCAAGATCTTGAGCAGTTAAGAGTGAGTTATGAAGATCTTTAGAAGGAGTGTGATTCATTACTTGCTCAACAGATCGGCGCTACTCAGGATGACTTTGTTCCTCCATGTTTGAAGTGCATTGAATGTGAAACTACTAATTCTTCACCTGAATGCTCAAATACTTCCATTGCTGCAAATTATTCGACCATCTCCGCTATCACTAATTCCTCATCTGAGGATGCTTCTAGTATCACTAACCATGGAAGGCTGAAGGAATTTTATATGGCAGGCATGTACAAAACCTCAAAGGGCATCAGGCTCTTTGTCACATGCTTAAAAAGTAGATCCTCAACAGGAACCCTAGGAAAGAGGGCATTTCCTTTGAGAGGAAACTGAATGCTGATAGGACCTAGTGGAAACCTGAGCAGTATTCCAAAACCTCATGGGTTGCTGCAAAGGGACCTTCAGTGGATCCATCTACTTTATCTGGCTTAACATGTGAATCTTCATATTCTTCTGATGAGTCAATTGACTCCAACTATAAATTGTTCAAAGATCAGAATGGTGAAGTATTTGCTAGATATGTCGGCACTAACTGCAGGAACGACTCTCCTATGAAGAAAATCTGGGTTACCAAAAGGTGCCTTGAAAATCTTTAGGTGAATGATCATGATACCACCTGTGAAGAATAGGAACCCCAGATCAAATTCTTCGTATGGACCAAAATTTTCATATGGATCCCAAGTCCTCATACGGACCAAACTCCTCACGTGGATCAAATTCCTCAAAAGGATCAAAGTCCTCATATGAACATCATCGTGCTAACCCGTCTGTTTCACAGGGAAGATCTAATGATTATGGATATGTGCATTATTCTTCAAATCATTATGTTCATAAGTCCTCGAAGAATTTCTCTGCTTACTCTTATGCTTACCCTAATACCTCTTATGTGAAACGAGGTGGATTGGCATATATGCCACCTTTCTCTTAAGGAGCTCATAGAATGATGAACTCTTTACCACCCTTCAGATGTGGGTGGTGAAGAAAAAGAACTAATCTCTTATGCAGGGTCAGGTCTCTAGACGAACTTAATCATCTGAAGAATTTGCTGAAGACCTGAATATGCTTGAAAGGACGCAAGCTAATCATGAAGAAATGAATTTTCATTTCTCACGTCCTCATACTGCTTTATCTGTTCTATTGCTTGATGAAATTGATCTGATGAAATTGATACCATATTCTTCATTGATGAAGTATATGAGTTCCTAAGTTGCATTAATTCATCTGCAGGACGATCAAACCAAAGCCTCTGAGTGGGTCCTCGATAGTGGATGTACAAATCACATGAATGGTGACATGAGCTTATTGATGGACTCCGCTTTATCTCCATTACATCTGAAGCATATCACCTATGCTGACAAAGGAAAAAGAAAGGTATTGGGTCTAGGTAAGGTTGCAATCTCAAAGGAATGAGACATGGACAAGGTCATGCTTGTCGAGTCCTTAGGGTTCAACCTCATGTCTATCTCAATGCTTTGTGATCTTGATATGGTTGTTGTCTTTGGCAAGTATCATTGTGTTGTGATCATGGAAGCTGACAATTCCAAAGTCTTCAAAGGCTTTAGGTGAAGTGATTTGTATATTGTTGATTTCTCTATAGGACCACAACCTGCTACATGTCTACTTGCAAAAGCTTCAGAAGTCTGGCTATGGCATCGACGACTTGGTCATGCTGGCATGAGGAATCTGCACACGCTCATGAAGAAGAAGCATGTCATTGGCATTGAGAATGTCAAATTCCTCAAGGATCACTTATGCGGAGCCTGTGAAGCTCGAAAGATGACCAAGGCCAAGCATCTAGCAAAGACTATCATGACTACTACTCGACCATTTGAATTGCTTCACATGGATCTCTTTGGCCCTACTCACTGTGCCACGTTTACTAATGTTGCATCTTTATAAGGCTTTGTCATTGTTGATGATTATTCTTGATATACATGGGTGCATAGCATCACTTACAAAACTGAAGTGCAGGAAGTCTTCAAATGGTTTTCCTCGAGGGCTTCAACCAACTTTGGTGTGAAGATCAAGCACATCAGAAGTGATAATGGAACTGAGTTCAAGAACACTGGTCTTGATGACTATCTTGATGAACTTGGTATTACTCATGAGTTATCTTCTCCTTATACTCCTCAGGAAAATGGCGTCGTGGAGCGCAAGAACAGGACTCTTGTGGAGATGGCCTGCACTATGCTTGATGAGTACAAGACGCCTCCTCGCTTCTGGCCTGAGGCAATTGATACCGCGTGCCACATCATCAACATGGTATATCTTCAAAAATTCTTCAAGAAAATTGCATATGAACTTCTCACTGACAAGAAACCTAATGTCAGTTATTTCAAAGTCTTCGATGCTAAATGCAGGATTAGAGATCCTCATCATAGTTATGGTAAGGACTCGCACACCTACAGAGTCTTCAACATCTATCACCACAAGGTTGTTGAAACTGTAGATGTGCAGTTCGATGAGACTAATGGCTCCCAAAGAGAGCACCTACCTCCTAAGACAGATGAAATACCTCATGAGGAATCTATTAAGTTCAAGGCTACCGAGGATGTCATTCCTACCGAAAAATTTGCTGAAGAAGTTATTCCAGAACATGAAGAACGTCATGCTGTTGCACCTGAGGAAAATGGTGCTGAAGAAAATGCTGATCAAATTCCTCAACGACAACCCGCTCATCCTCGCGTTGGAAATGAAGTGCAAATTGAGAAAATCATCAGCGACAACAACATTACAGGCCCTCTCACACGCTCAAGAGCTACACATTTATTTAACTTTTGTGGGCACTTTGCTTTCGTCTCTATCACAGAGCCCACTAAGGTAGATGAATCATTTCTGGAGCCTGAGTGGATTGAAGCTATGTAAGAGGAATTACATCAATTCGAGCTCAACAACATTTGGAAACTGGTCAAGCGTCCAGATCCTCGCAAGCACAATATCATCGGCACAAAGTGGATCTACCGCAACAAGCCAGATGAAAATGGCCTTGTGGTGAGGAATAAGGCACGACTTGTAGCTCAAGGGTACACACAGGTTGAAGGAATTGACTTCAATGAAACTTTTGCACCTGTTGCTAGAATTGAAGCTATTAGAATATTACTTGCTTATGCTAACTGAGGGAGTCCTGGATTAGGGGGTCTTCGGATAGCCAGACTATCTCCATTGGCCGGACTGTTAGACTATGAAGATGTAGGATTGAAGGCTTCATCTTGTGTCTGGATGGGACTCTACTTGGCGTGGAAGGCAAGCTAGGCAATATGGATATGTATATCTCCTCCTTTGTAACTGACCTTGTGTAACCCTAACCTCTCCGGTGTTTATATAAGCCGGAGGGTTTTAGTCCGTAGGACAACATACAATCATACCATAGGCTACCTTCTAGGGTTTAGCCTCTCTGATCTTGTGGTAGATCTACTCTTGTACTACCCATATGATCAATATTAATCAAGTAGGATGTAGGGTTTTACCTCCATCAAGAGGGCCCGAACCTGGGTAAAACATTGTGTCCCCTGCCTCCTGTTACCATCCGGCCTAGACGCATAGTTCGGGACCCCCTACCCGAGATCCGCCGGTTTTGACACCGACATTGGTGCTTTCATTGAGAGTTCCTCTGTGCCGTCGCCCAAAGGAAGGATGTCTCATCTCGTCTTTAAAGATGGTACTACTATTGGGGGAGCTTTGGTTGGCGGCCAGACTCTCTGGTAAGGCGGGTTCATCATGACCGCCCATTCGCCCGCCGCGCCGATGATGAACTCTCGGGTCATCGAAAACAGCCTCCACGTCAAATCAGCACTCGCCAAACAGATGGATCCAATGGAGCTCTCCTCCTTAAACGAGCTCTTGGATCGTATCGCCGCCTTGGGAGTCGCTACGGACGATGATCGGATTGGGCTTAAAACCGATCAAAGGGAGATTAACTCTCCACCGGTCACCCATCATATTTCAGTGGTGGAGGAACAATGCGGTAACCTTTCCTCTATCCTGAGGACCAAATATGTCCAGATTCCTGAGCTCTCCAAGCCGGACGCCCGTTCGTGGGAGGACAACATCCAATCCCTGAACCTAGAGTCAGACAGCGGACCAGGATTAGTGGGTAACACCCCGAAACGGCCCCTAGATTCCAGATCGGGTAGGGGTTCGGATCTAATTCCACCCACCCACCCTAACACAAGCGATCTTTCCCATATCAGGCAAGAGCCCCACGAAACAGTACATCATTACTGGGCCAGATTCCTCCTTGCGATGAACAAAGTTAAGGACTGTCGCGAGGAAGACGCAATCTTATTTTTCTGCAATAATTGCACGGACAAGGGAATCCTTAATGCCATAAATTGCCGTGAGATAACATGCTTCGCTGACTTGGCATCCATAGTACGAAAGTACTGTGCGATGGAGAGTGCCTGGAAAACTGAAAGAAGCTTTTGGGATAATCCGGCCTTGAACACAAACCTAGTCCGAAATAAAAGGGTGCATTATCACAATACACCCGGATCAACTACCAAAAAGCAAAAACCCTCTACAGGGCAAGGAACCATGCTGGAGGGATGGCTCAACGGACCCTGCAAAATTCATAGCACGGCGGATATAATACCAACCCACAGCCTTAGAGCATGTTGGATACTCCGGCAGGTAGCCAAAAGTGGTGAGGATCTTCTTATCCCACATACCACAGAGCACCATCCAGCGGATAACAATACGGTGTTAACAGTGTTCGAGACCTTTGCGTCAAATAATAGGCGCAAGCGAACACTCCGCAGCATGGCCTAAATCTGCCACGTAGCAGCAATAAATCCATGGAGTGACACGGCTATTACCTTCAATGCCAGTGATGAACCCAAATTCTGAACAGCCCGAGCACCAGCCGCATTGGTCCTTAGTCCAATCGTGGACAGCTTTCGACTCACTAAAGTACTCATGGACGGCAGCAGCAGACTAAACCTCATCTATGAGGAAACTCTTCAAAAGATGGAAATAGACTGGAACCGCATCGAGCAAAGTAGCACAACCTTTAGAGGAATTATCCCCAGCAGGGAAGCACGCTGTGCTGGGAAAATCACACTAGATGTGGTACTCGGCACGCCGGACAATTACAGGTCCGAAGAAATTACATTCCAAGTGGCCCCGTTCAGTAGTGGCTATCACGCTCTTTGAGGACGGGAGGCGTTCACAATCTTCCAAGCCGTACCTCATTATGGGTACATGAAGCTTAAAATGCCCGGGCCCAACGGAATCATCACTCTCGCCAGTGATCCGGACACAGCACTCCGCGCCGAAAACAAAACAGCGGCATTGGCCCTCGAGGCATTATCTGAAGCCCTCTTGGCTGAGGAGTTAACCACGCTATGCTCCACAGTGGACAGGGATGATGTGATACTCGACAAGAGATCCAAGTCCACCTCTTTTAAGCCAACGGACGAAATAGTCAAATTCCAAGTCCACCCAACAGACCCTACCAAAACAGCCTCCATCGGGGCACAGTTAAACCCCACTGTGGACGCCGCACTACGAGAGTTCCTGCGCGAGAACTGGGACATGTTCGCCTGGCATCCCTTAGACATGCCAGGAATCCCACGCAGGCTGGCCGAGCATAGCCTCAATATCATAAAGGGATCCAATCTGGTCAAGCAAGCTCTTTGGCGTTTCTCCGAACTTAAAAGACATGCCATGGGAGAAGAACTAGCCAAGTTATTGGAGGCCGGATTCATCAGAGAAATAAAACATCCGGACTGGCTAGCAAACCTGGTGATGGTACCAAAGAAGGACAAATCCTGGCGCCTTTGCGTCGATTTCAAAGACCTCAATAAAGCTTGCCCAAAGGATCCCTTCCCCCTCCCACGCATCGATCAAATCATTGATGCTACCGCAGGACACGAGTCATTCTGTTTCCTCGACGCATACTCCGGTTACCACCAAATCAAGATGGCGGAGTCTGACCAAGCCGCAACAGCATTCATCACACCATACGGTCCCTTCTGTTTCAACACAATGCCTTTTGGGCTCAAAAACGCCGGCGCAACATATCAGCGCATGATTCAGATATGCCTGGAGAAACAAATTGGCAAAACAGTAGAGGCATACGTAGACGATGTGGTCGTCAAAACCAAACACGTCGACTCTCTAATAGACGACTTGAGGCTCACATTCGACAACCTCCGAACTTATGACATCAAGCTCAATCCGGAAAAATGCGTTTTCGCCGTCCCAGCCGGAAAGCTCCTGGGATTCATTGTCTCCAGTAGAGGTATTGAAGCTAATCCGGCCAAAATCCGAGTGTTGTCACAGTTGGCCACCCCAATAGACCTCAAACAAATCCAGAAGTTAACTGGATGCGTGGCGGCTCTAAGCCGCTTTATCTCCCGCTTAGGAGAAAAGGCTTTACCCCTTTATCGCCTCCTTCGGCACACCGAACACTTTGAGTGGACGGACGCGGCACGGCCGGATTGGAAGAAATAAAGGCCATCCTGGCAACCAACCCGATCCTGGCCGTGCCAAACATCGGCGAACCAATGCTGTTGTACATTGCGGCAATTCATCAAGTTGTAAGCGCGGTGCTAGTTGTCGAACGGGAAGTGGACAGACACAAATTTCCTCTTCAAAAACCGGTATACTATGTATCCACTGTCCTCACTCCATGCAAATCACGGTACCCGCATTACCAAAAGATAGCATATGCGGTATTCATGGCATCACGGAAACTGCGACAATACTTTCAAGAGTGTTCGATGACAGTAGCCTCGGAAGTGCCACTTAATGATATTATCAACAACCGCGACGCTACGGGCCGGATTGCCAAATGGGCCATCGAGCTCCTCCCATTCGACATAACATACAAACCTCGCCGAGCCATTAAATCATAAGTACTGGCTGACTTCGTCGTCGAATGGACGGAGGCCGAACTCCCCAAAGAGTACGGCGCATACTCCAATTGGATCATGCACTTCGACTGTTCTAAAATGCAGGCCGGTGTAGGGGCTGGCGTCGTTGTGACGTCCCCAACCGGAGATACCGTTCGGTACATACTACAAATATTGTATACAGACTCCAACAATGCAGCCGAATACGAAGCTCTGTTGCATGGTCTTCGGATGGCAGTCTCTATGGGCATTCAACGCCTGGAGGTGCATGGGGACTCAAACCTCGCAATATCCCAAATAAACGGAGATTTTGACGCAAAGGATCCGAAAATGGCGGCCTATTGAAACGCCATCCTAAAAATGTCAGCTCGGTTTGAGGGACTCGAATTTCACCATGTGGCTCGGGAAAACAATCAAGCGGCGGATATCCTCGCCCGCATCGGTGCAAAATGCGACGCGGTCCCCCCCAACATATTTTTGGAAAGGATTTTTAAGCCATCCGTAGTATGGGACGGGGACACCGGAAACAACAGTCTGGACCCGGCAAGAATACCCGATACCGAACCCTCTGACATAATTGGAGGCTCCGCCACTGAAATAACACCTTCAGCCCACGAAATAATGGCCATTATTGCCCCGTGGATAGAACCATTCTTGGCCTACCTAACTAGACAGTTACTTCCGGAGGACTAAAATGAGGCATGCTGCATAGTGCGGTGATCCAAAGCCTACAGGGTCCATGAGGGAGAATTATACAAGAAAAGCACTACCGGAGTCCTTCAAAGGTGCATCTCCGAAGAGGAAGGGCGGGATCTTTTGGCAGAAATTCACGCCGGACTCGGCGGTCATCACGCCGCAGCCCGGGCTCTTGTAAGCAAGGCCTTCCATATAGAATTCTATTGGCCAATGGCCCGGGCAGATGCACATGACTTGGTCCAACGTTGCGCCAGTTGCCAGCTCTTTGCAAATCAAAGCCACATGCCACCCACCGCTCTCCAAATAATCCCCATTACATGGACCTTTGCGGTCTGGGGGCTTGCATGGTTGGACCCCTTAAAGGGGGAACCCACAAGAAAAAAATACTTATTGGTCATGGTGGATAAATTCACCAAATGGATAGAGGCCAAACCGGTTAAAACAGCTGAATCCGAACCGGTGATAGATTTCATATCCGGGGTTGTACACCGTTACGGCATCCCCCACAGCATCATCACTGATAACGACACGAACTTCACGGCCGATGAGGTAAAACTCTAGTGCAGCAAAATGGGCATCAAGCTTGATTATGCCTCAGTCTATCATCCACAAACCAACGGTCAAGTCGAGCGAGCAAACGGTCTTATAATGAGCGGCATTAAACCTAGATTAGTGCGCTGCTTAACGGAGTCTAACACGCACTGGGTATAGGAGCTCGACTCCGTACTCTGGGGGCTGCGGACCACGCCGAATCGTAGTATCGGATATACACCCTTCTTTATGGTGTACGGCGCAAAGGCAGTCTTGCCCTGCGACATAATTCATGACTCACCTAGAGTGCGCATGTACGAAGAAAGAGAAGCAGAGCTTGATCGGCAGGACAGTCTGGACACCTTGGAGGAGGAGCGTGACGTAGCCAAAGCCCGCTCCGCATTTTATCAGCAACAGGCTCGCAGATACCAAAGCAGAGAGGTACCGGCCAAAACTTATAACGTTAGTGAACTAGTTCTACGCCTGCCGGATAAGAAGAAGAACAAGCTCGAGCCCAAATGGGAAGGTCCCTTCATTGTTGACCAAGTTCTGACCAGCGGAGCGTACCAACTGCGGGAGGCATCGACTAGTCGACTCGAGCCGAACCCATGGAACGCGGCCAGGCTCCGAAGATTCTACGCCTAGCACCGGACTCTATGTTAGTCCCCTCCCTTTGTCCATTCTTCACAAATACATTATCTGTCTTGTTTTACTTTCTTTCTTTCTTTTCTTATTTCTCTAGGCCTTCAAAGGTCACCTTGTTCCTTGCTTGCACATCATAGATGCGCTAGCCGCACTCTTCATACCTGGGGACTTCTTTCACAGAAGCTTAAATTATTTATCTAGGCTTCCTACCCAGCACATGTGTTATACTTACGCATGTACCTTTTTTCACCATTATATGCATCGATATGACTTAAGTTTTGGCCAAGCTGGGTTGTCTGGCTCTTGTATTTATGCCCTACGTTCCCGTTAATTCAGCTAGGGCATAAGGGGAGCACCTCTCTGATTGTTACCACAGGGTCAGCCGGATGTGTACCTCAGACTGGGTGAAGCCGAAAGCTAGCGTTCTTAAGGGAATATTCGGTCGGTGCACAAAAGATGATTTTTATTTTTCATATCTGCCCCCAGATGTTTTTTCTGCGTTTACTATCGCAGTCCGGACATGCACTTTAGGGCATGCTTACCCAGGGAAAGGAACCCTTAACGGAACTATTCTCCCTGGAAGATGTTTCTTGCTACCCATGCAATATAACATGACTAGTTGGGCACTTGTCTGATAAACCACTCATGACCCCTACGCCTGGTCTCCATGCATACCCCTGTTCTTATATAACTGAGCGGGTATTCGGATACACTCCGGACTACTAGGCCCGGAGGCTGAAGCGAAAAGGTCCGCAATGACAAATGATCTACAATCCGGCTAGAAGGCATTAAACATGTCACTTTAAATACATAGTCATGCAGACTAACTAAATTCTTCCTCTATACCATCCAACAGGCAGTCTAGCTTACAATCCTGTTGGGAATACTTGGCGGCTAATTCTACTTGCTCATACACTAAGCTAAATGGAATCTCTTTTCCGTCGGGCCCCAAAGGTCCGACCTCGGCCATGTGATTTGGTTCTGCTTTGGTATACCGCATCTTCACCATGGCCCAGGCTTCTCTGGCACCTTGTCGGCAGGCTGATATCTTCCATAATTGGAGGCGCCGCTGTGGTCCTTTAAGCTTCTCCGCAAGCTCTGCAACGCCCTCGGGCAGGGAGACAGACGGCCACAAGGCCAGGGCAACACCCTGCATCACCTTCCGAACTTGTTCGTGCAGATGTGATAGCTCGGACAGAAGATCACCCGCAGACCCGGGCATTTCCTCCGCGAGACGACCCGTCAGCATACCTATAGACATAACGCTGTTAGTCGGCTTCTTCGCCGAATACCTTTAAAGGATTCGCTCAAGCACTTACTAAAAATGCCACGCCGAAGCCTCTTATTCTCCTTCTCGGAGTCTGCAAGCTGGCCCCGAACATCTTTTAGTTCCACGTTCAGCTTTATATTGGCATCTTGGAGATTGTTTTTCTCCCACCTCACCTCCGTCAGCACGTGTTTGCCAGCCTCTAGCTGTCGCATAATATGCTAGTCCCCCGGATTCTCTCCGGACTCATCTACAAAATCTATTGCTAGATCTGCAGCCATGCCGCACACTATATGGTAACCATCATCCTTTACAGTAAATGTTAATAGATGGAGGCTTTTTCTGTTCCTGCAATGCGGCAACAGCGGCCCGTAGTTGGGTCTTGCATTCCTCCAGCTCCTGGGACAGCTTGGTATTCTTCTCTGTAAGAACGTGCACAACAAGCATGATCCTTAAATCAGTTCTGCTTACTGCTTCAAGTGTCAGGGGATACTGATCCATATAACTTGCCAGATTTACTCACCCGTACATCCCTTACATACTGATCCGTGGCTCTGGCTAGACCATCTTGAGTAGCACGGAAGTACGCTTCTCCAGAGTTGAAGGCGTCAAACGCCTCTGGTGAAAAACAAGCGTCCCGGAGTACGCCCCGACGGCGCCTATGATTCATAGCGCTCTCCACTTCTAAGTTTGTAGCGGATAATCTATCCGCATCCTCTGTTGAGGGATTATCCGGCGCCTAACTCATATCGGCTTCTGCCTCCGTGTCCGGTCCTGGTGCCCGACTGGTGGAAGCGTGATCGGCAACATCGCCGGACATATTCCGGCGAGTGTTTTTTCTGTTAAAGAAACACGGGCTTCATTATATTTTGAAAAAAGAAGACAACCACGGAGCGGGGTTTGTTGTACCTTTGCGCCGGCGTCTCCGTCCTAACCGCCTTCCTTTTTGGCCTACCCTGCCTCGATTCCTCCTGTTGGCGCGTTGTTGCATGGCGTCCCGAATGCCTTCCCTGTAAAAAAGGCAATGAATATGATGGGTGAGGTGCCTAAAAGGGGGATCCTACTTTTTTACTTGGGACTTTTCAGTTTTTCTTACATGCAATGCAAGGAGCAGTCCGGGGTAGTCGGCCGTAATGGCCACCATGGCGTCGTCGCAGCTTAATTGATAGAACTGCCTATTTATCAGCTCCACGAAAATAACCGGATCTTCTTCGAGTCCGGAGTTGAGGGCCCGGTTCGGGTCCTCCGGCTGTAGAGAAGGGCTGCTGACCTCCCTTATAGCCTTTCGCAGTTCCTGCCGTAAATTGGCAAGGTGATTACTTACAATGAAAAATGCGGGAAGGTGGAAGTAAAGGGATATAGCTTACCCAGCTCGGAGGATTGTACATGGAGAATCCGTCCCGTGGCTTGATGCGGGCGAACTCCTCCTCCTCTCCCTTGAACAGTTCAGACATGATTTTGGTTAATGCGGCAGCATCGCCCGGACCCTTACGCCCATAGCGGGTGGCGTCATCCTCTCCGTTGAAACACCACAAGGGGTGCCCACGATATTGAAGTGGTTGCACTCCCCGCATTATGCAAATTGACATAACTTCGGTTATTTTCAATCCTGACTGAGCCAGTGCCTTAATCCGATTCATTAGATAAAGGACTTCTCTGTCGTCTTCCACCTGGGGGCTCCGTGGGCGCCAACTTCGGAGCTTCTTCAGAGGAGTATTGTTGAACTAGGAAGACCCCGCCGAACAGGGTCTGGAAGGGGAACGTCCTCCATATAAAACCATTCTGAAGGCTAGTCTTCGGAAGGCTTCTTCGGGGTACCGGGCAGATATCCGGTATCGGCGATGCGCCATACTTCGGCTCTGCCTAATTGATAAAGTGATTCCCTCTGTGTGCGAGGGACAAGGCAAAATAGCCTTTCCCACAGCTCGAAGTGAGCCTCGCAGCCCAGGAACAACTCGCAGACGGCAACGTAGCCGGTGATGTGTAGGATGGAGGCAGGGGTGAGATTGTGTAGTTGGAGGCCGTAGAACTCCAGGAGCCCGTGGAGGAATGGATGAATTGGAAATCCAAGTCCCCTTAGTAAGTAAGGAACTAGGCAAACCCGTTCCCCCATGGAGGGATAGGGAAAGCTCTCTGCTTCCCCACCGCCATTGTAGGTGGCGAGCCCGGCTCGAACGGGCACCATGTATGCCGGAGGAAGAAATCCTTTGGTGTGCAGCTCGACCAATCGACTATGTGGGACTGAACACCTCTCCCAATCACCGAGCTTAGGGCTACGGGGGTGGGAGGAGGAGCTGCGGAGGTCAGCCATGCTGGAATGGATCTTTCCGAAATGCGCTCTGATGGATTCTCGCTGAGGGGAGGATGGTGTGGATCGGATCTAAGAATCCCGATCCCTTTAATACACAATTTATTTATCTGGCTAGGGGGGTGAATGAAAAAATGCCCTGACGCCTCGTATTCGTCAATGCATGAGAAATTGCCCTTATTAGGCGCACAAGCCAAGAGGATAAACATTTATGGGGCCAGATACTATTTACGAGCACATGGAAATTAGAGAAGAACCCGACTTGCAATGCCGAAGACAATACTGCGCGCCGGACTCATCGTCATTGAAGCCTGGTTCGGGGGCTACTGAGGGAGTCCTGGATTAGGGGGTCTCCGGATAGCCGGACTATCTCCATTGGCCGGACTGTTAGACTATGAAGATGCAGGATTGAAGACTTCGTCTCGTGTCCGGATGGGACTCTACTTGGCGTGGAAGGCAAGCTAGGCAATACGGATATGTATATCTCCTCCTTTGTAACCGACCATGTGTAACCCTAACCTCTCCAGTGTCTATATAAGCCGGAGGGTTTCAGTCCCTAGGATAACATACAATCATACCATAGGCTAGCTTCTAGGGTTTAACCTCTCTAGTCTCATGGTAGATCTACTCTTGTACTACCCATATCATCAATATTAATCAAGCAGAACGTAGGGTTTTACCTCCATTAAGAGGGCCCGAACCTGGGTAAAACGTTGTGTCCCCTGACTCCTGTTACCATCCGGCCTAGACGCACAGTTCGGGAACCCCTACCCGAGATCCGCCGGTTTTGACACCGACACTAACCATCATGATATCATCTTATATCAAATGGTTGCTCAGCCCTAGGTTTTGAAGATCCAAAGCATCCTGACAAAGTCTTCAGACTCAATAAGGCCCTTTATGGCCTCAACCATTCCCCACGGGCGTGGTATGATACTTTGAAGGAATTCCTGATGAAGAAAGGCTTCAAACCCGGTTCACTTGACCCCACGCTTTTCACTAATTCTTATGATGGTTAATTGTTTGTGTGCCAAATTTATGTTGATGATATCATTTTCGGCTGTACTGACCAATATTACAGTGATGAATTTGCCTATATGATGAGTGACGAATATCAAATGTCTATGATGGGAGAATTGAAATTCTTTTTAGGTCTTCAGATTCGTCAATAGCGCAATGGCATATTCATATCTTAGGAGAAATACCTCAAGAATGTACTGAGCAAATTCGGCATGCAAGATTGCAAAGGAGTCAAAATCCCTATGCCCACAAATGGCCATCTATGCACTAATGAAAATGGTATTGACTTCAATCAAAGGGTATACCGCTCCATGATTGGTTCTTTATTGTAATTATGTGCATCTAGGCCAGATATTATGCTTAGTGTTTGCATATGTGCCCGATTCCAAGCTACACCGAAGGAATCACACCATAAGGGTGTGAAGCATATTCTTCGATGTCTAGCTCACACACCAACACTTGGATTATGGTACCCCAAGGGCTCGGCTTTTGATCTCATTAGATTTTCAGACTCTGACTATGCTGGTGATCATGTGGACTGCAAGTCAACATCTGGCACATGCCATTTCCTCGGACGATCTTGGTTCTGTTGGTCCTCGAAGAAACAGAACTGCGTATCACTGTCTACTGCTGAAGCTGAGTACATAGCTGCTGGTTCTTGCTGTGCTCAACTCCTATGGATGAAGCAAACTCTCAAGGACTACGGCGTCAACGTGAAGAATGTGCCACTCTACTATGACAATGAGAGTGCCATCAATATTGCTCATAACCCAATTCAGCACTCGAAGAAAAAGAATATTCAGATTCGTCATCATTTTCTTCATGATCATGTGTTGAAAGGCGACATCTCTATTGAGCATGTGAAGACTGAAGAACAGCTAGCCGATATCTTCACTAAGCCCTTGGATAAGAAGAGATTTAGCAAGTTGAGGTGTGAGCTAAATATCTTAGAATCTTCAAATGTTCTTTGAAAAGGACACACATCCTAACACTTACGCAAAATTGATGACTTAGATGTGCAACACATGAAGAAACGTTTTTCTTCAATCAATGAAAACTAACACTCTAAGTGTCTGAAATCATCATTCTTATACGGTGGGTCACGCCACCACCAAAAGATGAAAAATCTTCAATTTGAGTTTTTCCTCAATTTTGAAATTCCTCAGTTGTTCTTCAACTTGCATTGTCTTCACTCTTTTTGTGGTTCTTCTTCATTGGCTATATATATTTATATGAGTTTAAGTCCTCTACAACATTCACTTATTGATATTTCTTCAAGTTGCTTGTTCTGCTAAGTGAATGTGATCGGACCCTTTCCCCCTCTATGCTAAACTCAACCCAGTCTATTCACAACTTCTTCATGTGTGTTCTATTTGAAACTCATTCAAAATCTTCACTGTGTCCTTATCAGCTGAAGAAATTGTGAACAGAACTTTAAAACTTATCTTATCTAAATTTTTGGCTCTTTCTGCTCAACCCGTTACACATTCCATGATAATACTTATCTTATACAGTGAGAGCATGGAAGATCTGAACCGACAAGCTTCAAATCTTTTACAGTTCGTCGTGTTCTTCGTCCAGGGTAATTACAAGTACTTTTACTGCCCTCTTTGATTCAACTGTTCTATACAAAATCTTCAAAAGGTGTTTATTCTTCAAAACTTCAAAAGGTGTTTATTCTTCAAGCCTCAGAAGGGAGGCAAGAGACTAGAGGTCAACACTCCTTTTGAAATCCCTGAGGATATCTATGAGGATTAGTGCACTCCTGATGAGGCCAAATTTGGCAAAGAGGACAAAAATCAGCGCAAGCTACGCATACAAAGGATAGAGACGAGATGGGCATGGGAATGGAGGGAGTACAGATATGTTACTCCCAAGTATATGAAGAAATTCACTCTTAATCCTCCATGCCCAAGACCTCCATTGGCACCTGGCCAAGAAGCTGATCCCACCAGCATCAAGCGTGGTGAGGACTATCCTGATGAATGTGACAAGCGCCAGGCCAAGCTAGCCAAAGTAGCTAAGGAAGCAGTGACAAAATTTAATGAAGACTCTGCTGCTGCTGCCACTGCTCAGGCCTCTGCTAGCAAGCTGAAAAGGGTTAGTACGATCATGTTCATATGAGGACTTTGATCCTTTTGAGGAATTTGATCCACGTGAGGAATTTGGTCCGTATGAGGACTTGGATCCATATGAAGAATTTGATTTGGGGTTCCTATTCTTCAGAGGTGGTGTCATGATGACATTCACCTGAAGATTTTCAAGGCACCTTTTGGGAACCCAAATTTTCTTCATAGGGGAACCGTTCCTGCAGTTAGTGCCAACATATCTAGCAAAAACTTCACCATTCTGATTTTTTAACAGTGTATAGTTAGAGTCAAATGATATCAGAAGAATATGAAGATTCACATGTAAAGCCAGATAAAGTAGATGGATCCACTGAAGGTCCCTTTGCAGCAAACCATGAGGTTTTGGGACACTGCTCAGGTTTCCAGTAGGTCCCATCCGTGTTGAGTTTGCTCTCAAAGGCAATACCCTCTTTCCTAGGGTTCCTGATGAGGGTCTGCTTCTCAAGCACATCACAAAGAGCCTAATGCCCTTTGAGGAACATGTCTGTCACATACAATTCCTTCAGCCCTGCATGGTCAGTGATACTAGCAGCATCCACAGATGAGGAATTAGTGATAGCAAAGATGGTTGAAGAATTTGCAGCAATAGAAGCATTTGAACATTCAGGTGAAGAATTTGCAGTTTTACGTTCAATGCATTTCAAACATAGAGGAATAAATTCTTCCTAGGTAGCACTGATTTGTTGAGCAAGTAATGAATCACGCTCCTTCTGAAGATCTTCATAACTCACTCTTAACAGCTCAAGATCTTGCTTTCTTTGAAGAAATTCATAAGAAAGCGTCTCATGATCAGATAAGTGAGTGTTATGATGACTCTGAAGATTGTCAAACTTGGACCGAAGTCTTTGAAGCTTTTCAGTCAAAATTTTCGTGTGATCCATTTCTTCCCCCAACATATCATCGCTTTTATCTAGCATGTTTTGAACTTTTTCAAGAGCCTTTTGCAGTTTCACAGCAATCTTATCAAGTTTAGAATAGCTAGGTTTGATGTTTTCATCAGATTCATCCTCACTTTATTTAGAGGAGGGATATTTGAGTACCTTTGAACTATTTGACATGAAGCAATAGGTGGTAGTGTAGTTATCATCACCGTCGTCAATAGTGTTGGGGAAGTCCTTTTCCTCAGAGTTGAAGATGGACTTGCCGACGAACGCAGTAGCAAGGGCTAGGCTCGCCACACCAGAGTCTGACTCCTCGGATTCCGCCTCTTCCTCATTTTCCATAGATTCAACCTCAGAGTCCATTTCCTTGCCAATGAATGCCCGAGCCTACTTGGAGCTGCTCTTCTTGTGAGATGAAGACCTTCAAGTTTTTGATGAAGAGGACTTTGAAGATTTCTTCTTCTTCTTTGAATCATCAGAACTGTAGTCCTTGTACTTCTTCTTCATTGATTCCTTTTCCCACTGAGGACAATCTTGAATGTAGTGACTAGGTTTCTTGCATTTGCGACAAAGTCTCTTCTTGTAATCACCGGATGAAGAATCTGATCTTAAGTCATCACTTCTTTAGGATTTTCCAAAACAACCATGTCTTGAGAACTTCTAGAATTTCCTCATGAGCATTTCTAGCTCCTGGCTCAGTTCTTCAGGATCACCAAGGCTGCTACCAGAATATTCACCTTCAGATTCAGACACTGCCTTGACCTTCAGAGCTTGTGATCTGCCATAGCTTGGTCCATAGATATCTCTCTTCTCAGCAAGCTGGAACTCATGAGTGCTTAGCCTCTCGAGCATATTAGTGGGATCAAGTGACTTATAGTCTCCACATTCTTGTATCATCAATGCCAGAGTATCAAATGAGGAATCAAGTGTTCTTAGCAATTTCCTCACCACTTCATGGTTGGTGATGTCACTGGCACCAAGTGCTTGAATCTCATTTGAGATGTTTGTCACAGCCCTAGAATTTGTTTGTAATTAGTTGCCTTTGAGAGCATCATGCATCATGTCTAAATTCTGAAAGTTAAATTGAGGTTAGTTGAAAGCCTCAAAAGTCACTTCATAAATAATCAACATTAAAATCTTTTCGAATAGGTCCAAGAAAATGTTCATGTTTCTCTTTGAAAATATTGGCCAGAAGAAAAATTCAAACCAATATTTTCAAGAGCTCATAAATATTTATTTTGGGCATTTGGAATTAATTCAATAATTATTTGCACTGGATTTATATTTGATATATTACAAATATGATCCAATAATTCTGGAAATTGTTGTGTGGCTTTATATTAATGTCACTAGTCCATACAACAATTTACAGAAGCTCAAAAAAATGATTTGCGTTAAAAATCAAATCAAACATAGTTACAGAAAAATAGAAAACAGAAATATAAAAAAACAGAAGAAAGCTTACCTCAACTTACCTGGGCCATTGCTGGCCTAGCACTGTGTCGGCCCAGCCAACTGGCCAGCGCCAGTCACCCCCTACCTCGCGCCAGAAGGCAGGGGCGCGTGCTCGCTGCGCGCCGGCCACCTCCTGCCTCCCTGCCTGTCTCCCCGTCCCCCTGAGGACGCCACGCGACCCCCTTGACGCTCTCTCACTCTCTCTCGTTCTTCCCCCTCCTCTGTCTCGCTCTCTCCCTCTCCCGAAGCCGAGCGGAGCCATCGCCGCCGTTCGCTGCCGCCGCAGCCACCGACCACCCCTCGCCCTACCGATGAGTCCCGAAGCTCCTCCATGACGCCCTCGCCCTCCCCACCGAGCCACGGTTCGCCGGAGGCCCTACATCACCGCCATCGGGTCGTCTTCAACCTCGGCACCCGCCGGACACCGCTCATCGATTCGTGCCATCCAGGGCTTCCCCGGCCTTGACCTCGACTCCGTTCGACCCCTCTGTGAGCCTCCGTAGTTTCCCCCTTGTTTCCCCTCTCGAACCCTTCCTCTAGCCATGCTTTTCGCCGGAGCCAAGAGCTCACGCCTGCCGGCCATGTCGCCGTCGTGTCTACAGATAGCGTAGCTTGCGCCTGGGCGCGTCATCGTGCTCGGGTTGCTCCTAGGAGACGACCCCGACCACTAGCTGGTCCTGCAGTGCACCGTAACACCGAACCCATGCGTGTCCGAACTCCGGCCGCCGCTGAGGGAGTCCTGGATTAGGGGGTGTTCGGGTAGCCGAACTATACCTTCAGCCAGACTCCTGGACTATGAGGATACAAGATTGAAGACTTCGTCCCGTGTCCGGATGGGACTTTCCTTGGCGTGGAAGGCAAGCTTGGCGATGCGGATATTCAAGATCTCCTACCATTGTAACCGACTCTATGTAACCCTAACCCTATCCGGTGTCTATATAAACCAGAGGGTTGTAGTCCGTAGGCAATCAACTCCATATACAACAATCATACCGTAGGCTAGCTTCTAGGGTTTAGCCTCCCTGATCTCGTGGTAGATCTACTCTTGTACTACCCATATCATCAATATTAATCAAGCAGGATGTAGGGTTTTACCTCCATCAAGAGGGCCCAAACCTGGGTAAAACATCGTGTTCCCTGCCTCCTGTTACCATCCGGCCTAGACACACAGTTCGGGACCCCCTACCCGAGATCCGCCGGTTTTGACATCGACATTGGTGCTTTCATTGAGAGTTCCTCTATGCCGTCACAATCAGGAAGGATGCCTCCTCCCGTATTTAAAGACAGCGCCGTTGCTAAGGGAGCCTTGGCTTTCGGCCGAACCCTCCAGCTAGGTGGTTTCCTCATGACCGCCTGTTCGGCTGCTGCGCCGACGGTGACCTCTCGGGTCATCAAAAGCAACCTACACGTCAGCTCGGAGCTCGTCGAGCAGCTAGATCCAATGGAGCTCTCTTCCGTAAACGAGCTCTTGGATCGCATCGCCGCCCTGGGGATCGCTACGGATTACGACCAGGTTGGGCTTAAACCCGATCTAAGAGAAATTAACTCTCCCCAAGTCACCCACCACGTTGCCGTGGTAGAGATGCTGTGCGGCGACCCTTCATCTATTTTAAGGACTAGCTACGTCCGAATTCCCGACCCCTCCAAGCTGGATACCTGCGGAGGGGGAGATATAACGCAAGACCTGAGCTTAGGATCAGGCAACGGGCCAGATTCACTGGACAACATCCAAGAATCCGAACTTCAGAGTTCGGAAACTCTTCGGCCTCCGAATCTTGGATTGGGTGAGGTTTCAGATTCAACGACACCCGCCCACCCAATCATAAGCGATCTCTCCCAAATCAGGCAGAGGCCCAAGGAAACAGTACATCATTACTGGGCCAGATTCCTCCTGGTTATGAACAGGATAAAGGATTGCCGTGAGGAAGACGCAATCTCAATTTTTTGCGATAATTGCACGGACAAGGGAATCCTTAACGCCGTAAGTCGTCGTGATATCACACGCTTCGCTGACTTGGCGTCCATAGTACAAAAATACTGTGCGATGGAAAGCGCCTGGAAAATCGTAATAAATTTTTGGGATAATCCGGCCTTGAATAGTAATCCCGTCCGAACTAAGAGGGTGCATCATCACAGGACAACCGGGATAAACACCAAAAAGCCAAAACCCTCTACAAGGCATGGAACCGTACTGGAAAGATGGCTTGATGGACCCTGTGGAATTCATAGTACAGAGGACACCACACCAACTCACAGCCTTAGAGCATGTTGGATACTCCGGCAGGTGGCCAAAATTGGCGAGGACCTCTTAATTCCGGAGGCCGCAGAAAGCCAGCCCAAGGACACCAGTACCGTTCTCACAGTCTTCGAGACTTTCGCATCAAACAATGTGCGAAAAAGAAAAATCCGCAGCCTCACCGAAGTCTATCAAGTTGCAACAATAAATCCATGGAGCGACACAGGCATTACCTTCAACGCAAGTGATGAACCTAGATTCCGAACAGCCCGAGCACCAGCCGCATTGGTCCTCAGTCCCATAGTGGACGACTTTCGCCTCACCAAGGTGCTCATGGATGGAGGCAGCGGACTGAACCTCATTTATGAGGAAACCCTTCAAAAAATGGAAATAGACTGGAACCGCGTCGAGCGAAGCAGCACAACCTTTAGAGGAATAATGCCCAGTCGGGAAGCGCGCTGCACAGGAAAAATCACACTAGATGTGGTGTTCGGCACGCCGGATAATTACAAGTCCGAAGAAGTCACCTTTCAGGTGGCCCCGTTTAAGAACGGATATCACGCTTTACTAGGGCGGGAAGCATTCACAATCTTCCAAGCAATACCCCATTATGGGTACATGAAGCTTAAGATGCCCGGGCCGAATGGAATTATCACTCTAGCTAGTGATCTGGACATAGCACTCCGCGCCGAAAACAAGACGGCCGCATTAGCCCTTGAGGCGCTATCCGAAGCCTTAGTGGCCGAGGAACTGACTACGCTACGCTCCACGGTTAATAGGGATGATGTGATACTCGATAAGAGATCCAAATCCACATGCTTTAAGCCAGCCGGCGAAATAGTCAAATTCCAGGTCCATCCAATGGACCCCAATAAAACAGCTTCAATCGGGGCACGACTGAACCCTGATGCAGACGCCGCACTGCGAGAGTTCCTACGAGAGAACTGGGACATCTTCACCTGGCACCCTTCAGATATGCCAGGGATCCCACGCAGGCTGGCTGAACACAACTTAAATATCCTAAAAGGATTTAAACCTGTCAAACAAGCCCTTCGGCATTTTTTCGAACCCAAGAGACAGGCTATGGGAGAGGAGCTAGCCAAGCTATTGGAGGCCGGATTCATCAGAGACATAAAACATCCGGACTGGCTAGCAAACCTGGTGATGGTACCAAAGAAGGACAAATCCTGGCGCCTGTGTGTCGATTTTAAAGACCTTAACAAGGCTTGCCCAAAGGATGCCTTCCCCCTGCCCCACATCAATCAAATTATCGATGCCACCGCAGGACACGATTTGTTGTGTTTCCTCAACACATACTCCGGTTACCATCAAATCAAGATGGCAGAATCAGACCAAGCTGCAACAGCATTCATCACACCATACGGCCCATTCTGCTTCAACACAATGCCCTTCGGGCTGAAAAACGCCGGCGCAACATATCAGCGCATGATCCAGACATGTCTGGCAAACCAGATCGGCAAAACAGTGGAGGTGTATGTGGATGATGTGGTCGTCAAATCAAGACATGTCGAATCCCTAGTAAACGACTTGAGGCTTACATTCGATAACCTCCGACAATATGACATCAAGCTCAACCCAGAAAAATGCGTCTTCGGTGTCCCAGCCAGAAAGCTCTTGGGCTTCATTCTATCCGGTAGAGGAATTGAAGCAAACCCAGCCAAGATCCGAGCTTTGTCACAATTGGATGTCCCAAAGGACCTTAAACAAATACAAAAATTAACCGGGTGCGTGGCAGCTTTAAGCCGCTTCATCTCCCGCTTGGGAGAAAAGGCACTACCCCTCTATCGCCTCCTTCGGCGCACCGAACACTTCGAGTGGACAGAGGCCGCCACGGCCGGACTTGATGAAATAAAAGCCATATTGGCAACAAATCCAGTCCTGGCCGCGCCGAACACCGGCGAACCAATGTTATTGTACATTGCAGCAACACATCAAGTAGTCAGCGGAGTGCTTGTTGTCGAGCGGGAAATGGATGGACACAAATTCCCCCTTCAAAGGCCGGTCTACTACGTATCCACTGTCCTCACTCCATGCAAATCACGGTACATGCATTATTAAAAGATTGCATACGCGGTATTCATGGCATCCCGGAAGCTACGACACTACTTTCAAGAGTGTTCCATAACAGTAGCCTCGGAAGTACCACTCAATAATATTATCAACAACCGCGACGCAACGGGCCGGATTGCAAAATGGGCCATCGAGCTTCTCCCGTTCGATATAACCTATAAGCCATGGCGAGCTATTAAAACGCAAGTTTTGGCCGACTTCGTCGCAGAATGGACGGAGGCCGAGCTCCCTAAAGAGTACGACACATATTCAAACTGGATTATGCATTACGACGGCTCCAAAATGTTGGCCGGACTGGGGGCTGGCGCCGTCCTGACATCCCCCACAGGAGACACAGTCCAATATGTGCTCCAGATCATGTACATGGATTCCACAATGCAGCCGAATATGAGGCCCTCCTACATGGTCTCCGGATAGCAGTATCCATGGGTATCCAGCGCCTAGAGGTACACGGGGATTCAAACCTCGCGATATCCCAAATAAATGGAGACTTTGACGCCAAGGACCCAAAAATGGCAGCTTACCGCAAGGCCGTCCTAAAAATGTCAGCTCGGTTCGAAGGGCTGGAGTTTCACCATATAGCCCGAGAAAACAATCAAGCAGCGGACGTCCTGGCATGCATCGGAGCAAAACACGATGCAGTCCCCCCCAACATCTTTTTGGAAAGATTGTTCAAGCCATCCGTAGCATGGGAGGGGGAACCCGCAAATAACAGCCCGGACCCAGCCGCACCACACGACGCCGAACAATCTGACACAATTGGAGGCTCTGCCAATGAAATTACACCTTCAACCCATGTAATAATGGCGGTCGTCGCCCCGTTGACAGAACCATTCCTAGCCTACCTTACTAGGCAGGAACTCCCGGAGGACCAAAACGAGGCCCGCTGCATAGTGCGGCGATCTAAAGCCTATAGAGTCCATGAGGGAGAGCTTTATAAGAAAAGCACTACCGGAGTCCTTCAAAGGTGCATCTCCGAAGAGGAAGGGCGGAACCTTCTGGCTGAAATTCATGCCGGACTCGGTGGTCAGCACGCCGCTGCTCGGTCCCTTGTTAGCAAGGCTTTCCGTACAGGCTTTTTTTGGCCGACGGCCCGGGAAGACGCTCAAGACCTAGTCCAAGGATGTGCTGGTTGCCAACTTTTTGCCAACCAAAGCCATATGCCACCCACCGCACTCCAAACTATACCCATCACCTGGCCTTTTGCGGTCTGGGGACTTGACATGGTCGGACCCCTTAAAGGTGGGACCGATAGGAAAAAATACTTACTGGTCATGGTGGATAAATTCACCAAATGGATAGAAGCCAAGCCTGTTAAAACGGCCAAATCCGGACCTGTGATAGACTTCATATCCGGGGTTGTACACCGTTATGGCGTCCCCCACAGCATCATAACCGATAATGGTACAAACTTTACCGCCGACGAGGTAAAACTCTGGTGCAAAAACATGGGCGTCAAGCTCGATTATGGTTCCGTCTATCACCCACAAACCAACGGCAAGGTCGAACATGCAAATGGTCTTATCATGAGCGGCATTAAACCCAGACTGGTGCGGTCCCTCAAGGAATCTAACACGCACTGGGTAGAGGAGCTCGACTCCGTGCTATGGGGGCTGCGGACCACGCCAAATCGCACCATCGGATACACACCATTTTTTGGTGTATGGGGCAGAGGCAGTTCTGCCCTGCCACATAATTCATGACTCACCTAGAGTGTGCATGTACGAAGAAAGAGAAGCCGAGCTCGATCGGCAGGACAACTTGGATGCTCTGGAGGAGTAGCGTGACGTGGCAAAAGCCCGTTCCGCATTTTATCAACAGCAGGCCCGAAGATATCAAAGCAGAGAAGTACGGGCCAAAAATTACAATGTTGGCGAACTAGTTCTACGCCTGCCGGATAAGAAAAAGGACAAACTCAAGCCCAAGTGGGAAGGTCCATTCATAATCGACCAAGTCCTGACTGGCGGGGCGTACCGCCTGCGAGATGCGTCGGATAACCGACTCGAGCCGAACCCGTGGAACGCCACCCGTCTCCGAAGACTCTATGCCTAGCGCCGGACTCTGTGTTCGTCTCCTTCCTCTGTCCATTTTTTGCATTTTTCTGTCTTACATTTCTCTCCTTCCCCTCTTTTCTTTTATAGCCCTTAAAGGCTCATCTAGTGACGCGCCACTCGCGCTCATTAAACCTGGGGGCTTCTTTAACAGAAGCTTATTTATACGGGCTTCACGCCCAACACATGCGTCAAACTTCCGCATGTACCTTTTTCTTCACCATTATATGCATCGATATGACTTAATTTTTGGCCAAGCTGGGTTGCCTGGCTCCTGTGCTTACCCCTACATTCCCGATTGCTCGGCTAGGCGATAAAGGGAGCACCTCTGCGATTGTTACTGCCGGGTCAGCCGGATGTGTACCTCAGACTGGGTGAAGCCGAAAGCTAGCGTGCTTAAGGGAATATTCGGTCGGTGAGATAAAAGATGATCTTTTTACTCATTTTATGCGCCCCCAGATGCTTTTTTCTGTGTCTTTTTACGCAGTCCGGACATGCACTTTAGGGCATGCCTCCCAGCAAAAGGAACCCCTAACGGAAGTATTCTCTCGGGAAGATGTTTCTTACTAACCATGTAATATAACATAACTAGTTGGGCACTTGTCTGATAAAGCACTAATGACCCCTACGCCTGGTCTCCACGCATACCACGGTTCTGATATAACCGCTATGGTATTCAGACACACTCCGGACCGTCAGGTCCCGAGGTTGAAGCAAAAAGGTCGGCAACGACAAACAATCTACAATCCGGCTAGAAGGCATTACGCATGTCAATTCAAAATTACATAGTCATTCTAACTAATTGTATTCCTCTTCTATACCATCTAAGAGGCTGTCTAATTTACAGTCCTGCTGGGAATACTTCGCGGCCAACTCTACTTGGCCGTGTACTAAGCTCACAGGGATCTCCTTCCCGTCAGGCCCCACTGGTCGACCTCGGCCATGTGGTTTGGGTCAGACTTCGTAAAACGGGTCTTCACCATGGCCCAGGCTTCCCTAGCGCCTTGTCAGCAGGTCGATATCTTCCACAACCGGAAGCGCCGCCGAGCTCCCTTCAACTTCTCCGCAAGCTCTCCAAGGCCCTCGGGCATGGAGTGGACATGCCATAAGGCTTGGGCAACACCCCGCATCGCCTGCCGAATTCGCTCGTGCAATTGCATGAGTTCGGGAAGAAGGTCACCCGTAGAACCGGGCATCTCCTCTGCAGGATGACCTGTGAGCATACCAACAGACATTACTCTGTTAGTCGACTTCCTCGCCGAACTCTTTTTTTTCAAAGTTCGTTCAAAACACTTACTGAATATGCCGCATCGAAGGCGCTGATTCTCCCTCGTGGAGTCCGACAGCTGGCCACGAACATCTTTAAGTTTGACGTCCAGCCTGGTGTTGGCATCCTGAAGATCATTCTTCTCTCGCCTCACCTTTGTCAACGTACTCTCACCGGCCTTTAGCCGGCGTAAGAGCTTTTCCTTTTCCGGATCGAGTCCGGCGCCATCTGCAACATGATTTGTCAGATTTGCACCCACACCGCACAATACTAATCTTTCGAAGCGTATCTTACCTGAGGGGGTCTCTTTGGGCTCCCCTGCTGCGGCTAGTGCGGCCTCTAGTTGGGCCTTGCACTTTTCCAGCTCCTGGGATAGTACGGTATTCTTCTCTGTAAGAACCTGCTTATTCAATGATCCTTAAATCAGTTGCTCTAACTGTTTCAAGTCTCGGGGGCTACTGGTATATCTATATTTGACCAAAATTTTCTTACCCGTATGTCTTTTACATACTGCTCCGTGGCTCTGGCTAAACCATTTTGAGCGGCACGGAGGTACGCATCTCCCGAATTAAAGGCATCTAAAGCCTCTTGGGAGAAACAAGCGTCGCGTAGAACTGTCCGGCGATGCTTGTGGTTCATGGCACTCTCCACTTCAGAATTCGTGGCAAACAGCCTGTCCGCATCCTCTGTCGGAGGAGCGTCCGGAGCGCGCCTTGTGCTCGCCTCCGCTTCCTGGCCAGACGTTGGAGCCTGGCTGGTAGGGGCGCGATTGGCAACCTCTCCAGATGTAGTCCGGCGAGGTCTCTTCGTTCTGGGGATAACACGAACGTTAATATGCCCTGACAGAATAACACCTGGGAAACAGAGGGTGCGCTATACCTTTGCGCCGGCATCTCAGTCCGGACTGCATTCCTTTTTGCCCCACGGGGTCCTGTGGCCCCTCGTTGGCTAGCCGCCGCAGGTTCGGCCTCCTGCCTCGGAAATCTCCCCTGCAAAACATGGTTGTCATCAGAAACACCAGAATACGTGGGAGTGGAATCTCTCTCAAGGGAATGAGACTCTGGTTTCTGTCACCTGGGAGGCCGGGACTAACCCTGGGTAATCAGCCGTGATGGCTACCAAGGTATTGTCCTTGCTTAGCTGATGGAACACCCCGTCGATAAGCTCCACCGATATGTCCGGGTCCTCTTCGGAGTTCGGATCGAGGGACCGTTCTGGGTCCTCGGGCTATGGAGGGCGGCTGTTTATATCCCTTACCTCCTGTCGCAGTTCCTGCATTGAAGTCGTTAGACTACATATCTAACCGTGGGAGTATAAAACAAATGGGCAAGCGCAATTATTCACTTACCCAACTTGGAGGATCGTACATAGTAAATCCGGCCTGCGGATTGACGCGGAGGAATTCCTCCTTTTCTGCCTTGTACAAAGAGGATAAGATCTTTACTAGGGCGACAGCTAAGGCCGGCCCCTAACGACCGTAACGGGTGGCGTCATCCTCCCTGTTGAAATCCCACATGGGGTGGCCTGTATATTGAAGCGGCTGCACCCGCCGCATAATGCATGCGGCCATGACTCCAATGATGGTTAGTCCGGAATGAGCCAACAGTCTTATCCGGCCCATCAGGTAAAGGACGTCTCTGTCGCTTTCTTTCTGAGAGCTCCGCGGATGCCAGCTCAAGCGTTTCTTCAATGGGGCACTGTTGAACTCAGGGAGACCGACCCGGATAGGGTCCGGTAGTGGGACGTCATCTATGTAAAACCATTCCGAAGGCCAGTCCTCGGACGCCTTCTTTGGGGTTCCGGATAGATATCCGGTCCCGGCGATGCGCCATACTTCGGCTCCGACAACTTGGTATATAGACCCCTCTCAAGAACGGGGCACCAGGCAGAATAACCTCTTCCACAGCGCGAAATGAGCCTCAACGCCTAAAAATAGCTCGCAAGGGGCGACGAAACCCGCAATATGCAATACGGAGGCGGGCGTGAGATTGTGCAGCTGGAGGCCGTAGAACTCCAGAAGCCCGCGGAGAAATGGATGAATTGGAAATCTCAGTCCCCTTATTAGATAGGGGACGAGGCACACCTGCTCTCCTTTAGAAGGATTGGGGGTGCTCTCCGCTTTTTTTCCGCCATTGTAGGTGGCGAGACCGGCTTGGACCGGGACCATGTATGCCTGAGGGAGAAATCCCTTGGCCTGAAGCGACACTAACTCGCTATGCGGGATGGTGCAACTCTCCCAGTCCCCGGGTTTGGAACCGGAGGGGCGAGGGGAGGAGCTGCGACGGCAGGTCATCTTGGAATGGACCTTTGCTAGAAGCGCTCTGATGATAACTCGCGGAAAGGAGAAGATGTGGTTTGGACCTAAATCCCCATCCCGTTAAATAGGCGGCTCATTTATACGGCTAGGGGTGTGGGTGTAAAAATGCCCCGGCTTTTCGCATTCGTTTGACACGTGGAAGACGGCCATTATTGGGCGTGGAAGCCGAGGAACACTACATTACAAAAATCGGACATTATTCCTATAGGTACACAAGATTTGGAGAAGAACCCGCCTTGCAATGCCGAACAATCTGCGCGCCGGACTCGTCGTCATTGAAGCCTGGTTCGGGGGCTACTGAGGGAGTCCTGGATTAGGGGGTGTTCGGGTAGCCGGACTATACCTTCAGCCGGACTCCTGGACTATGAAGATACAAGATTGAAGACTTCGTCCCGTGTTCGGATGGGACTTTCCTTGGCGTGGAAGGCAAGCTTGGCGATGCGGATATTCAAGATCTCCTACCATTGTAACCCACTCTAAGTAACCCTAACCCTATCCGGTGTCTATATAATCCGGAGGGTTGTAGTCCGTAGGCAATCAACTCCATATACAACAATCATACCGTAGGCTAGCTTCTAGGGTTTAGCCTCCTTGATCTCGTGGTAGATCTACTCTTATACTACCCATATCATCAATATTAATCAAGCAGGACGTAGGGTTTTACCTCCATCAAGAGGGCCCGAACCTGGGTAAAACATCGTGTTCCCTGCCTCCCACTACCATCCGGCCTAGACGCACAGTTCGGGACCCCCTACCCGAGATCCGCCGGTTTTGACATCGACAGCTGCCGTTTCGGTCGCCGCCGTCGATCCTAGCCACCACAGCTATGGCCACCACCACTGGTCGACGCAGCTCGCTCCCAGGAGCACGTAGGAGCAAACCCTGCCTCAAACCGTGGGCTGTAGCAAAGTTCCGACGATCTTCGCCGCGCGAAATGGTCGTCGCCGACGAAACTCCGACGACTGATGACGTGGACGTCATTAGGCGCTAACCCAACCAGCTAACCACCCTAACAGCCACTGAAAGTGGGCCCTACCGCAGGGTCAAACCTAGTCAACATTGGGTTTGACCGGGTTTAGTCCTGTGTCACTGACGTGTGGACCCCACATGTCAGGTTTGACTTGGAACAGCCCCGGTTGACCTGGTGACATCATGCTGCTGTCATGCTGACGCAATAAAGCTTTTCTGGTGTTTTTATTAATTCAAGAATTCCAGAAAATATTATAAACTTCGAAAAATCATAGAAATTCAACCGTATGCCACTTCCATGCATGATTGAACAAGTTAACCTAACTGAATAGGATAAATCAAGATTACGGCAATTTATGAACTAGCATTTGGAGTTGGAGTTTAACCCTGTTTGAATTCCACTTCAATTAACTTGGCTTACTGCTGCATTAGGTCAATTTAGTTCCTTAACATGACACGGCATTCATTTGATTGTGCATTGCAGTGAATGTTGGTTCTTTTGTGTTTGCCGGTGATTGTCCCCTCTCAGTAGACGTTACTTCGATGATGTGATTGATGACACCGATGAAGAACTATACTATCTTCAGAAGTGCCAGGCAAGCAAAACCCCCTTGTTCATTCCGATACAAACCCACTCTCTCGCTCCTGCTCTCTTTTATAGCATTAGGACAACAACGGTTCAACTATTACATGCTACGGTAGTTGAACCCCTTTCCTTTACATGACCTGTCATTGCAACAGTAAATAGATGAAACCCACCAGCATGAGTAGGAGTTGTTTGAGCCCTGATGTGCCTACTCATTCATGTTTGCTTGTCATGCCTGCTATTTCTTAGAGTTGTGTCAGGTCTGATTCATCCGGGATGAATTGGAAAGTGGTGAACATGTCCTACTGTGTGTGAGCTAAGTGTGTGAACACGATTTGGTAAAGGTAGCGGTGAGAGGCTATGTAGGAGTACATGGTGGGTTGTCTCATTGAAACCGTTCTCAGGAACTGAGTTCTGTGTTTGTGATCCATGAAACAGCTACTACCACACTTTGGGCCCTGAAATATGACCCCGCTCGACTTATTGACCCCTCTCGTCCTCTGTCCAGGAGTTGCAACTAGTTTCTGGAGTTTATAGGATATGTGTTGGCGGCCGTGCGTAGCGCTGACCCTAGGGGTGGGCTATGATGCGGTAGATACACTGTGGATGGGTATGCCGGGCGCCCGTTTGGCGTCTCGGGACCCTGTACACATAGTTTGGGGCCATTGAGGACACCCCAGCCGGATCTCCTTGCGGATGGAACCCGAATAGGCGATAAACCTGGACTAGAGACTTGTGCGGTTAGTCAGGTCGAGTCTACACCCACGTCGGCTTTCACTTGAAGTCTGCCGAGAACATGTCGTGTGCAGACGCTAAGTGGTGGAAACATGTGTGACAAAGTACACCCCTGCAGGGTATAAAACTATTCGGATAGCCGCGTCCGCAGTAAAGGACTTCTGGGTTGCCTATAACAGTTCATAGACAAGTGAAAGTGGATACTCTAAAACTCGCAAGATAAGTGTGAGTGCTATGGATGGCCTTCTCGTAGGGAGACGGGAGCGGATCCATAGTGGTGTATTGAATGGTGAATATGTGGACTCGTGTGCGCCACCTCAAAAGAGTTACTTGCAGTCGTAGTTTAAGATAGCCACCGAGTCAAAGCTGGCTTGCTGCAGTTAAACTCCACCACCCCCTGTTGATACCGATGCATATGTAGCTAGTTCTGATGTATGTCTTGCTGAGTACTTTTGTACTCACGTTAGGTTAATTTATGTTTTGCAGAGAGACTTCAGTCTCGCTAGTAGTTTCGCGTGGACTTCGACGTTTAGCTTGATACCTCAGCTACGATCTTGTGCCCTTGGCAGGATCTGGTAGATAGTCAGGCTTCTCAGCCTTTTTCATTTGTAGATGTTTGTACTCAGACATGTTAAGCTTCCGCATGTGCTTTGATTTGTATGCTATGATTGTTGGGTCATGAGACCCATGTTTGTAATTTCTCGCTACTCGGAGCCTAATGAATAAATACTTAAGTCGTAGAGTTATGTTGTGATGCCATGTTGTATTTACACATATCGAGCATATTGTGCGTATGATTGAAATGCTTGGTATGTGTGGGATCCGACAATCTAGTTGTTTATCCTTGGCAGCCTCTCTTATGGGGAAATGTAGTCTAGTGGTTCCATGAGCCATAGTAGTCCGCTACAGCCCGGTTCATCGGAGTCCTGCTAGCCCAGCACTACTGCTCAGGACACTTGACTGGCCGGCATGTGTTTCACTTCGTTCCTGTGTCTGTCCCTTCGGGGAAATGTCACGCGGTGACATCTGGAGTCCTGCCTAGCCTGCTACAGCCTGGCTTCCCGGAGTCCTGTTAGCCTAGTGCTACAGCCCGGATTCACACGCTGCTGACCGAGATGCTCGATGTGATTCATGTGTGCCTGTCCCCATAGGTTGGTGCCGCTTTGGGTTCACGACTAGCCATGTCGGCCCGGGTTCTCTGTCATATGGATGCTAGCGACACTATCATATACGTGAGCCAAAAGGCGCATACGGTCTAGGGCCATGGTAAGGCGACACCCGTGGGAATACCGTGCGTGAGGCCGCAAAGTGATATGAGGTGTTACCGGCTAGATCGATGTGACTTGGAATCAGGGTCCTGATAGCTTTGGTATCAGAGCCTGACTGCCTGTAGGATTACCAAGTCAAACTGGTCGAAGTTGAGTCTAGAAATGCTTTAGCTATATAAGGGAATTGATTGGGGAAGGGAACGTAAGTCTCTTTTTACTCCTTTACCTTATGTCCTTCTGATTTGAGTTAACCTCTTCTTTTCTACGGGGATTAAGAACTAGGCCGTATCATCTATCTATCAGGATGACGTGTTACTAAACTGTAGTTGCCTAGGATTGTTGAGTTTAAGCCCGAGTTTGGTTCCTACTACTTCTGTGTGTTGGCAGTTCATCTCAGAACTTTGATATTGTGATGTCAAGTAGTTATGCCACCATTTTGCAGGATGTCTCAAATCATTTTGAGCATTTACAGCCGTTATGTTGTCTGAGTCATCCCAGGTTTCTAAATAGTCTGATGTATTTGCAAATCGCTTCTTTCCGTTCGCAATGTTCCTTTGGGCCAGTTCAACCACACTAATCTGTGAGTTGAGGTACTCTATTGCCTCGACATATATGTTGGAGCTATTTTTATGGCCCTAGGTGTTTTAGGGAGTCACCTAGTGATCTAGCCATGTTTTGTATCCCCAGTGTATGATTCTGGCCATTATTCTCGAAAGCATCCCATGATGCCATGTAGTAGTAGGTATTCTATTCATGGGTTCTTGAACCCGAGATTCACCCTACTTACCTCATATTGATAGTGTTGCTAGTTCCTTTAGGATATTAGTAACCTTTGCGATAGTCCTCGAGGTTCATGGTACATCCTTCTTCCAATTATCATGAACCATTCTTGGCAGGAGTTCTTTTGAACCAAAAGGTCACGATAGAGTGCTCCTGATGAGTTCTCCATTCTATGTTGTGACTCTGCCAACCCTACCTTTCTGCATGGGTTATCCGGAAGAAATATGTTGAAGTCGTTCGACATACTAATCTATGCATCCACAACTCAGAAAGTTATATGTTCCTTTGAGTTGTCCCCCTTCCGTTATATTCCGACCTTCGTCTATCAATTGATAGTCCAGAGTATGTGAGCATTCATTCATCGGTGCCTATTACTCTTGTGGTCCGTCGAGCCGTTCTATTTCAGAATGACTAGGAGAAACAAACTCCAGTACCTCATCCATTTCTAGGATTGGGTCAAAGCAGTTGTATTTCGTAGATCAAATGCAATCAAGCTATTGGTCTGTTCTACCGTGAAGTATTATCCACTTTATGTCAGGAATGTCATGAGAATTGCACCTTTCCTTATGAATTCTTGACGTAGTGATACTTCTCGCCATCATTATTCATTCCTCGGTGTCATGTTGTCGCAACCGGAATACCGACAAGTGAATCGCGATGTGTGAAATCAATACTCCTAGCAACCCTTTGCTTGGTAGTTAATGGACATTAATATCATTCTTAGTGTGCTGATTATTGAATCATCACCCTAAGGTTGATCGTGCTACCTAGTCCTTATTTCCTGGTGCACTCTTCGATCAACGGGTTAGGATTTTGCCAAACCCTTGCTCTTTTGACCATATCGTCTTGCCCTGAAGAGCAAGATTGATCTCGAGCTTAGTATCACGCTGGTGGTTCGTGATTTTCCGAATATCTTCTCGGAAGTATTACCAGGTTGTCACCTGACCGCTATGTGGAGTTCATGATCAAGTTGGTTTCTTGCAAACCAGCCATTCTCCAAGAATCAGTGTTGGTTACCCCCTGAGCTAGTTGGTTAAGCTAAACAATAACTTGGAGAGTTGGAAGATAAAAGCTTGCCAGCTTAGTTCATCTCAAGGGATATATTTGCGTGTGTTGAAGATAGATGATATCTTCATCGATTGGTCCCTGTGATCAGTTGCTGGACCTATTGTCGTATCAAACTTTGATTTGAGTATGGGCTATCATCAAATCAAATCAGAACCAACGATGTTCATAATGTTGTCTTATTCGTGGTTGATCCCTCGAGCATACACCATTATATCTTTTGGGTCTGACCAATGCTATCATCTTGTTCACATTGTTGTGGGATTCCATATATATGGAAACATGGATGAATTGTTGTTGAGCCCATCGACAACATCCTTATCCTTTCCATGAATTATGTTGAACATTAAGCTAGTGATGGAAACTTTGTAAGTGTTGCCCTCGTGTCCCGTTCATGAGGGATATGTTTGGATGAAAGAAGATACTTCCTCTAATTCACGTGCACTTGATGCAAGTGGCCACTGTGAATTTGAGAAAGGTTTGTTTTGCTTCCTCTGAAACCATCCCAAGTCAGTCATGCATATGTACGAGGTATTTTGTGGTCTGGAGACTTGCAACCTTCATTCTATATGTACTCCTAACACACCAAGCCACTGGTTGAATTGTTCAAGGAGAAGAAGTTCCTTCCTAAGAGCATGCCTTATGCAAGGACTTTGATATCCTCCATGATGGTTCCCCACCCGAACTCGATAGTGTTTTATTATAAGACTACTATGTGGCCATTCTTGTCTTGGACAACGTCTTCACATGTGTGTAGCAGAACCTGCTCATGTTTTGGAGTTTACTATCGTAGTTCAATTTCCGAGAATCTCACAACATCATCTCGTCGGCTTGTGTTGCAAACTTTCTTTCCGGACATGTTGTCTAAAATATCCCGTTACCAACCAGATCTGAATCTCAGACAGATATGATGGTTGGAGCTATTCCAAGATTTATGATGTAGGTCCCGACAAGGTTGATGTTCTGGCCGGCACACCTAGCTAGAAGATCTATTGTGGTAGTATCTTGATTGAGCTATTTGACCATCTTCTCCATGAGGATTTAGTGCAACTTATTCCAGAAGTTGTTCCTCGGGGGTCGTTGTGCTCTCGGTTTCCTCGATTATGCTAGAACCATTCAAACGGTGGAATAACTCTCGTTGAGTTATTCCCAGTTAGCATAATCATTCCCATCATTTGCATTTTGTTCCCAG
Organism: Triticum dicoccoides; assembly: GCF_002162155.2. Lineage (NCBI taxonomy): Eukaryota > Viridiplantae > Streptophyta > Magnoliopsida > Poales > Poaceae > Triticum > Triticum dicoccoides. Next base: position 184,558,386 of record NC_041388.1, on the reverse strand, counting down.
CTTGCACCTCAGTAATTACTGTTTAGGATCATCTTCAAAAGTGGTCCTACTATGGGTTCCATCCATCCCCGATGATAAGAAAAATCATCCATTGTGTTGCCTTCAACAAGGTAGTCCACATCATCCATTCTGGTATGGATATGCCATTCTTTCGAATTCGTTCACACGATCATTTGTGAATGCCTTAGGCTAGTATAAAGAATTTCAATGATCATGTATGAAAAGTAATTATTTTTGCCACTTAAGGGAATAGTTCTTCGAGTCACCTTCCCCGAGGTGCCCCGTTTTGGAATGATGGCAATTTCCCTCGCTACTTTGAAACCCTCGTCAAATTGTTTCTTCTATCGCTCCTGATGCAAGTTTTGCCTCTCAGCTCCAGAGATGTTCGATGTCTCATTCCGTGAGTTGATCTTGTGATCATCAAGATGATCCTAAGTTGCTCGAACCTCAAGAAGATAGATTCATCTAAAAATTGTCCCTTTCTACTCGTTGTCATGTTTGACGTAGTTCTCAAAGCAAGACGCCAAGATCAATATGATGCAATGGATCAATATATTCGAGAAGAGCAGTTGGGTCATGAGGATTGCATTAGATTTGTGTCCCCTCCGTCTTCTTACTCACGTCTTGATTCTCGGGGCGAGATTCTTGTTTAGTGGGGGTGAGTTGTCACAGCCCTAGAATTTGTTTGTAATTAGTTGCCTTTGAGAGCATCATGCATCATGTCTATATTCTAAAAGTTAAATTGAGGTTAGTTGAAACCCTCAGAAGTCACTTCAGAAATAATCAACATTAAAATCTTTTCGAATAGGTCCAAGAAAATGTTCATGTTTCTCATTGAAAATATTGGCGAGAACTAAAATTCAAACCAATATTTTTAGGAGCTCATAAATATTTATTTTGGGCATTTGGAATTAATTCAATAATTATTTGCATTGGATTTATATTTGATATATTTCAAATATGATCCAATAATTCTGGAAATTGTTGTGGGGCTTTATATTAATGTCACAGAAGCTCAAAAAAAATGATTTGGGTTAAAACTCAAATCAAAACAGAGTTACAGAAATATAAAAAAACAGAAGAAAGCTTACCTCAGCTTACCTGGGCCACTGCTGGCCTGGCACTGTGCCGGCCCAGCCAACTGGCCAGCGCCAATCACCCCTACCTCGCGCCAGAAGGCAGGGGCGCATGCTCGCCGCGCGCCGGCCACGCGCCGGCCACCTCCTGCCTCCCTGCCTCTCTCCCCGTCCCCCTGAGGACGCCACGCGACCCCCTTGACGCTCTCTCACTCTCTCTCGTTCTTCCCCCTTCTCGGTCTCGCTCTCTCTCTGAAGCCGAGCGGAGCCGTCGCTGCCGTTCGCTGTCGCCGCAGCCACCGACCACCCCTCGCCCTACCGATGAGTCCCGAAGCTCCGCCGCGACGCCCTCGCCCTCCACACCGAGCCACGGTTCGCCGGAGGCCCTGCATCGCCGCCATCGGGTCGTCTTCAACCTCGGCACCCGTCGGACGCCGTTCATTGATTCGTGTCGTCCAGGGCTTCCCCGGCCTCGATCTCGACTCCGTTCGACCCCTCTGTGAGCCTCCGTCGATTCCCCCTTGTTTCCCCTCTCCAACCCTTCCTCTAGCCATGCTTTTCTCCGGAGCCGAGAGCTCACGCCCGCCGGCCATGTCGCCGTCGTGTCTACAGACAGTGTAGCTTGCGCCTTGGCGCATCATCGTGCTCGGGTTGCTCCTAGGAGACGACCCCAACCACCAGCTGGTCCTGCAGTGCACCGTAACACCGAACCCGTGCGTGTCCAAACTCCGGCCGCTGCCCTTTCGGTCGCCGCCGTCGATCCTAGCCACCACAGCTCTGGCCACCACCACTGGTCGACGCAGCTCGCTCCTAGGAGCACGTAGGAGCAAACCCTGCCTCAAACCGTGGGCTGTAGCGAAGTTCCGACGATCTCCGCCACGCGAAATGGTCATCGCCAGCGAAACTCCGACGACTGATGACGTGGACGTCATTAGGCGCTAACCCAACCAGTTAACCACCCTAACAACCACTGACAACGGGCCCTACCGCAGGGTCAAACCCAGTCAACATTGGGTTTGACCGGGTTTAGTCCCGTGTCACTGACGTGTGGACCCCACTTGTCAGGTTTGACCTGGAATAGCCCCGGTTGACCTGGTGACATCATGCTGCTGTCATGCTGACGCAATAAATCTTTTCTGGTGTTTTTATTAATTCAGGAATTCCACAAAATAGTATAAATTTCTAAAAATCATAGAAATTCAACCGTAACTCCAAATGAAATAAATTATATATGAAAACTGATCAGAAAAATATGAAGAATCTGTTTATGGCACTTCCATGCATGATTTAACAAGTTAACCTAACTGAATAGGATAAATCATGATTAGGGCAATTTATGAACTAGCATTCGGAGTTGGAGTTTAACCCTGTTTGAATTCCACTTCAATTAACTTGGCTTACTGCTGCATTAGGTCAATTTAGTTCCTTAACATGACACGTCATTCATTTGATTGTGCATTGCAGTGAATGTTGGTTCTTTTGTGTTTGCCGGTGATTGTCCCCTCTCAGTAGACGTTACTTCGATGATGTGATCGATGACACCAATGAAGAACTATACTATCTTTAGAAGTGCCAGGCAAGCAAAACCCCCTTGTTCATTCCGATACAAACCCACTCTCTCGCTCCTGCTCTCTTTTACTGCATTAGGACAACAACGATTCAACTGTTACATGCTGCGGTAGTTGAACCCCTTTCCTTTGCATGACCTGTCATTGCAACAGTAAATAGATGAAACCCACTAGCATGAGTAGGAGTTGTTTGAGCCCTGATGTGCCTACTCATTCATGTTTGCTTGTCATGCCTGCTATTGCTTAGAGTTGTGTCAGGTCTGATTCATCCGGGATGAATTGGAAAGTGGTGAACATGTCCTACTGTGTGTGAGCTAAGTGTGTGAACACGATTTGGTAAAGGTAGCGGTGAGAGGCCATGTAGGAGTACATGGTGGGTTGTCTCATTGAAACCGTTCTCAGGAACTAAGTTCTGTGTTTGTGATCCATGAAACAGCTACTACCACACTTTGGGCCCTGAAATATGACCCCGCTCGACTTACTGACCCCTCTCGTCCTCTGTCCAGGAATTGCAACTAGTTTCTGGAGTTTATAGGATATGTGTTGGCGGCCGTGCGTAGCGCTGACCCTAGGGGTGGGATATGATGCGGTAGATACACTGTGGCCGGGTATGCCGGGCGCCCGTTTGGCGTCTCGGGACCCTGTACACATCGTTTGGGGCCGTTGAGGACACCCCGGCCGGATCTCCTTGCGGATGGAACCCGAATAGGCGATAAACCTGGACTAGAGACTTGTGCGGTTAGTCAGGTCGTGGTCTACACCCACGTCGGCTTTCGCTTGAAGTCTGCAGAGCACATGTCGTGTGCAGACGCTAAGTGGTGGAAACATGTGTGACGAAGTACACCCCTGTAGGGTATAAAACTATCCGGATAGCCGCGTCCGCGGTAAAGGACTTCTGGGTTGCCTATAACAGTTCATGGACAAGCGAAAGTGGATACTGTAAAACTCGCAAGATAAGTGTGAGTGCTATGGATGACCTTCTCGTAGGGAGACGGGAGCGGATCCATAGTGGTGTATTGAATGGTGAATATGTGGACTCGTGTGCGCCACCTCAAAAGAGTTACTTGCAGTCGTAGTTTAAGATAGCCACCGAGTCAAAGCTGGCTTGCTGCAGTTAAACTCCAGCACCCCCCTGTTGATACCAATGCATATGTAGCTAGTTCTGATGTAAGCCTTGCTGAGTACTTTTGTACTCACGTTTGCTTAATTTATGTTTTGCAGAGAGACTTCAGTCTCGCTAGTAGTTTCGCGTGGACTTCGACGTTTAGCTTGATACCTCAGCTACGATCTTGTGCCCTCGGCAGGATCTGGTAGATAGTCAGGCTTCTCAGCCTTTTTCATTTGTAGATGTCTGTACTAAGACATGTTAAGCTTCCGCATGTGCTTTGATTTGTATGCTATGATTGTTGGGTCATGAGACCCATGTTTGTAATTTCTCGCTCCTCGGAGCCTAATGAATAAATACTTAAGTCGTAGAGTTATGTTGTGATGCCATGTTGTATTTACACATATCGAGCATATTGTGTGTATGATTGAAATGCTTGGTATGTGTGGGATCCGACAATCTAGTTGTTTATCCTTGGCAGCCTCTCTTATGGGGAAATGTAGTCTAGTGCTTCCATGAGCCATAGTAGTCCGCTACAGCCTGGTTCACCGGAGTCCTGCTAGCCCAGCACTACTGCTCAGGACACTTGACTGGCCGGCATGTGTTTCACTTTGTTCCCGTGTCTGTCCCTTCGGGGAAATGTCACGCGGTGACATCCGGAGTGCTGCCTAGCCTGCTACAGCCCGGGTTCCCGGAGTCCTGTTAGCCCAGTGCTAGAGCTCGGATTCACACGCTACTGACCGACATGCTCGATGTGATTCATGTATGCCTGTCCCCATAGGTTGGTGCCGCTTTGGGTTCACGACTAACCATGTCGGCACGGGTTCTATGTCATATAGATGCTAGCGACACTATCATATACGTGAGCCAAAAGGCGCATACGGTCTAGGGCCATGGTAAGGCGACACCCGTGGGAATACCGTGCATGAGGCCGCAAAGTGATATGAGGTGTTACCGGCTAGATCGATGTGACTTGGAATCGGGGTCCTGACAATGTTAGTGTGGCGATCGAAGGTTTGTTGAACATTTTCATTGTCGAGTCTTTTGAAGCGGTTGAAGAGATTGCGAAGAACGTCAACTCGAGAGTCACGCTGTGTTGACACTCCTTCATTTACCTTGGACAACATGTCCCAGATAAGCTTTGCGGTCTCCAAAGCACTCACTCTACCATACTTCCCTTTGCTCAGATGGCCACATATGATGTTCTTTGCTTGAGAGTCGAGTTGCTTGAATCTCTTCACATTAGTAGCATTGATGGTAGGAGTGATAGAGGGAACGCCATTTTCCACAACGAACCAGAGATCATTTTCAATTGCCTCAAGATGCATGCACATCTTATTCTTCCAGTAGGGGTACTCCATCCCATCGAAGGTAGGACACCCAGCAAAAACCTTGATCATACCTGCGGTAGACATAACTGAAACTCCAGTCCATTAAACGAAAATCACACAGAACAAGGGAGTACCTTGCTCTAATACCAATTTAAAGTGCGTTAAGTCGACTAGAGGGGGGTGAATATGCGATTTTTATAAATTCTTCACTGAGGAATTTCAGGGTGAGGAAATGCCTGAGCGAAGAACTACTTGCAGTGGAATAAATACTCAGATGCATACATGACATAACATAAACATGGATATCATGATGAAATGAAAACAGACACAAAGTACATAAAGCGTAAGCACATGATAAAACAGGATGAAGACGAACAGACTAAAGAAATTGAATTGAGGGAATTGAGAAAATCTTCACTCAAAGTCTTCGAACAGATATGAACAAGCACACAACACAGTAATGAGGAAATGGAAGAGTTGAGGAAATAGAACCGGTAGGCTTGGTGAAGACAGTGATTTGGTAGACCAGTTCCAACTGCTCTGACAGTTGTACATCTGGTTGGAGCGGCTAGGTATTTAATTCTGAGGACACGCAATCCCGGGCACACAATTATCACAGTATTCTCCTTGAACTAAGGTCACACAGACCTCGTCCAATCACTCATGGTAAGTCTTCAGGTGACTTCCAAACCTTCACAATCTCGGTCACTCGGTGATCCACAGTTTCCTCTTGGATGCTCTATACCATGACGCCTAATCGTCTGGAAGATGCACAGTGTTCAAAGGTAACAAGTGTCGGATCCACGCGGGATCAATCTCTTCAGCGATGCTCAATCACTTTGGGTTTGTAGGTGTTTAGGGGTTTGGGTTTTCCTCACTTGATGATTTTTGCTCAAAGTCCTCGGAGGATGGGATGCTCTCAAATGACAGGTGTCAGTTTCTCTAGGAGCAGCCAACCAGCTAGTGGTTGTTGGGGGCGGTTACTTATAGACTAGGTAGCAGCGTGACATGATAAGACATAAATGCCCTTCAATGATATGACTGTTTGGTGGGAAGATATTTTGGGATAGTTGGCGTGTAGCACATCAATGGTCGGAAATTTGACTATCAAATTCCTGAGGGCTATAATGTTCCTCACTTGTAGGCAATCCGCACTGGCAAATTCCTAACTCCTTAGTCAGAACAAATTCCTCAGAGACCAGAAGAACTTTGTCTGTGTCACTGAACAAATTGACTGAACTACATGACATTTGCAGTGTCTTCACTCGAAGGGATTGCTAGGTGTACGATTTTGAGTTGAGCATCACTTGGAAACTTTTCCTTTGTATGTCCTCGACCCCCTTTTACAGTGTCGGATCACGGGTTCCGGCAAAACCCTTAAGGTTCGAACACTGGGGTGCGCGTGAAGATCTCCCCCCCTATCGATCCGCGTCCTACTTAGCCTAGATCTCATGAACGAACTTGACGAACTCGCAACACAAGGACACAAGATTTATACTGGTTCGGGCCACAGTTGTGGTGTAATACCCTAATATAGTGTGGTGGTGGTGGATTGCCTCTTGGGTTGAGGATGGACAGTACAAGGGGAAGAACAGCCTCCTCAGGTTGAGGTGTTCTTGTGCTTGGTGCACTTGTGTAGCTGAGGATGAACTTGATCCTTCCTCCCTCCTATGGTGGTGTTAGTCCTATTTATAGAGGCCCTGGTCCTCTCCCCAAATATTGAGCGGGAAGGGAGCCAACAATGGCCAATTTGAAAGGGGACAGCTCGTACAAGCTATCCTGACAAAATGTGGTCTTCACCTGCCAAAGGTTCTGGTGGTGACGCCGTTCTGGGCTCCATGGTGACCTCTGTCTTGCCATCCATCTGGTCTTGGTCTCATTGCACCAATATGGAAACCTTTGCTTGATGCCTCGGTACTCTGCTCTAGCGCTTGCCCCCTTAGCACCAAAGAGGAAATAGGGACGCTGCGCGCGCTGGCGCCCGCCTGGTCTCGATCGTCATGGCTCAGGTCACGAGAACTTCGCGAGGTTTGCCCGACCTTGAACTCTCCGCCCCTCACGAGCTAGCCTGGCGAGGCCGCTCCTGAGGTGGTCTTGTGTCGTCAGCCTCGCGAGGCTTGGCCCCTCGCGGGGGTCTTGATTCCCTATTGATGAAGATGGGCCGTACAAGACTTCCAGCAAAGCCATGCCGTGGGCCGCAGGCAGGCAAGTCAGGGGACCCCCGTTCCCAGAACGCCGACAGTAGCCCCTAGGCCCAAGGTGCGCTTGGGATTGGCTTCGAGGCGAAGCCAAGGGTCAAGCGCGAAGCGCCACGGGCTCCAATAGCCTGCGGCCTCGATCGATGCATGGCGGTTTATTGGACGTGGGCATCTCCGCTTCCCCGTGTTGCCTTGATACCAGCCTGGCTAAATGGCCATCACGGTCTACACAGTTATTCCTCCAACGCTTGTGCCCTTCTCCTCCAATTCCTATGCTTACCCCAGGCTTTGCTTCTCTTTCCAATCTGACCTTAGCTCTGCTCGCCCCATCGCCATGGCACCAACGCAAGCGGATAAGGGGAAGAAGCCTCTGTCTTTGGCTAGTGCGCCCCCGGCCGCCGAGCCCGCTGTAGGCCGATCGCGGGTGCTCAACGATGAGGCCATGGGCAAGGTGCGTCCCATGCTCGCATCCAGCTTCAACGAGTGGGGAGAGATGGTGGCTTGGCCTGCTTCCCGTGCTCGCATTGACTGGATGGCCACTGAGGTCCCCTTGTTCATTGATGCCCTCTGAGCCGGCTTGGTCCCTCCTTTCTCCGCCTTCCTCAACGCAGTGCTTTCCCATTATCACATCCACATGCTGCACCTTGATCCCCAATCCATGACCCTGCTTGCCGTCTTTGCCTTTGTTTGCGAGGCCTTGGTCGGCATTGCTCCTTCCGTGGCATGGCTCTTTTCCGCCACTTCTTCTCACTACACCTAATTGATCCTAGGCAGAGCTACGAGTGCCTGAGCTTTCAGGCCGTGGCGGTGACGGGCGGCGACGAGATTGACTTCGAGCTTCCACCATCCGCGAGTGGGTTCTGGACACGGTGGGTGTTTGTTGACGCCGGAGTGCTCAGCCCCTGCTCTCTTCTCCGTCTGAGCCCACCATTCCTAACTCCGGTTGGTGCCACCGGAGGCTCACCGATCCACGCCTCGTCCATGTCTGGCTGAGGTTGAGATGGCTCAAAGACCTTGGCGTGACTGAGCCTGTGGTGGTGAGGGAGTTCGTCCAGCGCCGAATTGCTCTGCTTCAGCGCCACTCCCGGCCGATGTGGGCCTTGCTCAGCAGCCAGGACCACATCAGACTTCAGGAGTCTAAGCTCCCCCATGAGGCGCGGCGAATGGTGTTTGAGCTCCTGACGGCGTCCCGTTGCCGGATGGCTTGCCGGGGAAGAGTTGTGTTTTGTACCGCTGCTCGAACAAGATGTCCTTCGCGGAGCAGATGCCCTCCTTCGACGAGTGGGGGTTGTGCCCAGCTGGGCTCTTGGGGCCCCGCGAGAACCCCATCGTTGTGGTCCCTTTCCTCGACGCTGGCGCATATCTCGCCCCAAGTGTTGGTGCAGGGGGACATACACCGCTGGGGGGCGATAGTGAAGGTGTCGAGATGCTGATGCCGCCCAAGGCTCCCGGAGCGTCGACCTCAGGATCTCGTGACTCTTGCCCTAGGGTGGCGGTTGAAGGGGCGATGCAGCCCGCATCCCCCGCGGTCGAGGCTCCTGAGGCCTCGGCAAGTCACTGCGAAGTAGAGGCGGCCAGCTCTCCACAGCCTGGCGCTTCTGAGGCTGCCCCTCTGAGCACTTCTCTAGCCGCGCTTCGGCCAGCTGTGTGTGGACTTCGTAGAACTCTGCAAGAGGAAGGGTTCCCCAAGCAGCGGCAGCGGCACCTTCGGGTGGTTGAAACGGAAGAACTATATCGCCGTTGACGAGTAAATACCTTGTCTTGGTGATCTTCCGTGTGCCGCTTTCCTTCCTGACGATTCTCCCCTCAGGACCCCTTCTGCCAAGGCCGTAAAATCTCCTGAGAAGCAACTTCCTTTCGTCCTCTTGCACCCACCAAGCCCGAGCGCTGTAGGCTCATGCGCTGCCCATGGTGTGGGGTCAACAGCTGGAGTTGGCCCATCATGAAGGCGCCTTGAGCTTGTGCCTTTGTCGTCCTTCCTTCACAGCCTTGCTCGGAGCGTGGCAAGCGTGACAAGGGCTCCTCCCCTGGTCACGGCCGGCAGCTGGCTGGCTTCCATCTTGGGGTCCTCTTCAAGCAGCAGGCCCGTTCAGTTCAGGCCCCTCGCGAGGGTCGGCTGGCGCCTGGGGCCACGCCAGCCCCAGCCCCCTGCTGAGAGGGGGTGCACCCCGTCGGGCGTCGCCCACGGCACCTGTAGTGGAGGGTGAGATGGGTCGTGCGCTCGAGTTCGAGCACGGGCAGAGCGTTGTTCGTCATGAGCTTTTCCAGGAGGCAATGGGTGCGATGAACCGACTCGGTGAAGAGCTTGTGGGTGATGACGCGCGCCTTGAGGCCGAGGGCCTTCGGTTGGCGCAGGAGTGGCACAAGTTGAAAGTGGCCATCAACCTCAGGCCCTACCAGCACGAGCTAGATAACATGAAGGCCGAGGCTTCCCTTGAAGCCTCCTGTGAGGCCTGCTCCCGAGCTCTGGAGGAGGCTCATGAAGCTGACAGCCGTCGCGAGGCCGCGGAGAAATGCGCGTGGGAGCTCCATGCCTGGAGTGTTGTCTTGGATCAACAGGTGGAGGCGCGCAGGGCTGCCCTTGCATCATAGAGGGGGTCGCCCGCCGAGGAGGAAGAGATCCGGAAGCGCGAGGAGGTGCTGGCGCTGGAAGCCGTAGAGCGCAGCCTTGAACTCGAACGGCTGGAGACAAGGGAGCGCCAGGTTGCTCAGGCGGAGGACGACGTCGGCGCGCGTGAGGTCAGGGCCCAAGAGGAGGTCGACCGCCTGGTGGCCGAGGCTCGCGCAGATCTCGAGAGCAGGCACAACCTGAAGCTCGTGGAAGTTGGGGCCGCTGGTAGGACTGCTGCCCTCAAGTACAGGTTGGTCGAGGTGGAGCGGCGCGAGGAGGCCAGCACATCAGCCCTGGCCTCTGCGCGGGCTGAGCTGGCCTCCGCTCGCACCGATCTAGTCTCTCTTCAGTAGCGGGTCACCAATGTCGAGTCCGTCGCGTGACATAATAGGGACGAAGTGCTCGAGCGGCGGACGTTGGAGCATGTGCACGCCCCCATGCTTGAGGACTTGAGGAACAGGGCCAACACCGCCCTAGGCCATATCTGCGACGAGAATGCTCCTCATCCCCATGCAAACGACTACGCGAGCCACCTCCGCTTCTTCAGGGATGTGGTGACGCGCCTGCAGAACCTTTCCGAGAGGGCTCGCCAACTTGTTGAGGAGAGGAGTCGCAGTCTTCTCGAGCGCGCGTTCTCCCGCGTCTTCACCCACCTATGGAACATCGACCCCGACTTTGATTTTGACGCCACCATTACTCCCGTACCGGAAGCCATCCGGGGCGACCTGGCACGATGGGTTGAAGACAATGTGGATGCGCTGGTCAGGGCCTTCGCTTCTGATGACGACGGGGTAGTGGTTGTGGCAGACAAAGGCGACGTGGTTGATGACGGCAGCGCCGGCGGCAGTGAAGGTGGGGGCGACGCCAACGATGGCGACAGCGACGCCAGCGGTACATCTAATGGTGATGTGGGGGACGTGGCGAGCGACATATCCGGCTGATCCCTCGTTCCCCTGCCATTTACCCTGTAATAAACTTGGGCGTGGCCCTGGAAGATTGTAAGAGCATTTTGAGAGGGGGAGCCCCTCATGTAATCAGTCGTAGCTTTTATCCTTCTGTGTCAAATTGAATACGCGTGTTCACGAGCTTACGCATGCCAGGGCAAGGTTGTTGTTGCGGTTTACCTTAGCTTGGACGAGCCCAAAACCGGCCCAAGAGATTGTGGGTTTTTGACAAGTTCTTGAGGAGTTCGTCGACATGCCCGAGGGGGTCGTGTGATAAGCAAGCGACAGCCACGGCTTGGCGCGTGCGTGGCTCGTGTGCTCCATGCCCAGCCTGGATCGCGAGGGGCCCGTGAGGGGGAGTGACTGGCGCGAACTCCGAAATAAGGCAAGAACTGGACTGCGAGAAATAGCTCGAACGAGAAAAGGCATCCCCCGCGCGCATCAAATAAAATTCAACTTTAACTTAAATCCAAATCCAGAAGGCAGGGTTACAGAAAAGATATCGAAAGCAAATTACCACGTCCGGCGCCTAGTCTAGTCTTCGACGTCATCTCACTAGCTCGGAGCTAAGTGCTGCCACTGGGCATGGGAGGGAGCCCAGAGGCCCGAGGGCGGCTCTCCTGAGGCTCCGGGGCGTGTACAACCCCACTCATTATTACGTGAGAGTGTCACGGGTGGCGATCTTCATAGGCGTGAGCCTTACTTCATATCGCCTGAAGAGGGCCCCGCCTTGCGCCACCCCCTACCACCGCTTGGACGACCGGAAACTAGGATGGCCCAACGAGGGTAGAGGGGACACCAGCGGCGCCCTCGGAGACCACGGGTCCTCTGCCGGGGGAAAGGTCGCCGTCGCCACCCCGACAGAGGGCCTACCTCAGGGTGTTGCCTTGCTTCGTGTGACAGGGGGAGGGGCCTTGCTCCTGGCCCCTTCCACGCAGCACCCAGCGGGTCTTTCCTCTCGGGGCGGGCATTGCCTTGCCAGAACCATCGTTTGGTGCCGTGACCTGGTTCACCTATGACTCATTGTTAGCGTAAGCTTTCCCCTGAGGGATTAATGGTACCCTGTATCCCTCGTCGACGGCGCGGCCGGCGGGGCTCTTTGGCGGCTCCTGGAAGGCTTCAGCTCCTAACGCCTCCTCCTCCCATCCTGGCCCGAGGAACGAGCCGGAGTCATCCTCTAGCATGTACTCCTGATCCATCAAGCGGGGAACGTAGGCCTCTGAGGCTGCTGCCCCGAAGACCTCGCTGAAGTGCCCCATGCTCCATGTCGCTCGACCCGTCACGCTGTCCTGAGGGTGGCAGGGTGGTGCTCTGATGAGGCCGTGTGCGAGGACGCTCATGCCCGCGCCCATCCGAGGTGGCTCAGATGCGAGGGACGCCCTCTGCCGTGGACTGCGCTGATGTCGACGAAGCCCCCGGGCACACTTGGAGGTGTGCGGGCGCGGCGAGGCCCGCCGTGGGATCCTGCTGCTGCCTGGGACGTGAGTTGGTAGCAGAAAGCCGGTGCTCCCGTGGCCACCGCGTCTAGGAGCTCGGTGACGCGTTCCAGCAGTGCATCTCGGCCGCTCTTCATCAGCCGGCACCGCAGCAGCTCCCATGCCACTTTGAGCGCGGCCCGCATGATCGCCTGCTCCCTCCTGGTGTGCGGTGTCGTCGCTGCGACGTGGCTGGCAGCCCTTGCAGCGGCTCGCATCTGTCAGGGGGTAAGTGCAGAGGGTGAGTGGCCGTGCCGCCTACGCCCAATGGTGTTTGGGGCGTGCGCCGCCTGAGACACGGGGTTGAGGACTTCTTGGGAGGGCGGCGCCGCCCGGGCAGGCCAGGCTGCCCATCGGTCGTCGTCAGCCCTCGGGTCACCGGACATCGGAACCACGTTGCGTCGGTGGATCGTCTGGTGGGGAAGAAGCTCCAGCGCACCCCTACCTGGCGTGCCAAATGTTGGATTACGGGTTCTGGCAAAACCCTTAAGGTTCGAACACTGGGGTGCGCGCGAAGATCTCCCCCCTATCGATCCGTGTCCTACTTAGCCTAGATCTCACGAACTAACTCGACGGACTCACAACACAAGGACACAATGTTTATACTGGTTCGGGCCACCATTGTGTTGTAATACCCTACTCCAGTGTGGTGGTGATGGATTGCCTCTTGGGCCGAGGATGAACAGTACAAGGGGAAGAACATCCTCCTCAGGTTGAGGTGTTCTTGTGCTTGGTGCACTTGTGTGGCTGAGGATGAACTTGATCCTTCCTCCCTCCTATGGTGGTTGCTAGTCCTATTTATAGAGGCCCTGGTCCTCTGCCTAAATATTGAACGGGAAGGGAGCCAACAACGGCCATTTTAAAGGGGACAACTAGTACAAGCTATCCTGACAAAAGGTGGTCTTCGCCTGCCAAAGGTTCTGGTGGTGACGCCGTCCTGGGCTCCATGGTGACATCCGTCTTGCCGTCCTTCTGGTCTTGGTCTCGTTGCACCAATATGGAAACATTTTCTTGATGCCTCGGTATTCTGTGCCTGCGCTTGCCCCCTTAGCATCAAAGAGGAAACAAGGATGTTGCGCGCGCTGGCGCCCGCCTGGTGCCCGCCTGGTCTCGATCGGCATGGCTCACGTGACGAGAACTCTCCTCCCCTCACGAGCCAGCCTGGCAAGGCTGCTCCTGAGGAGGTCTTGTGTCGTCCGCCTCGCGAGGCTTGGCCCCTCGCGAGGGTCTTGATTCCTTGTTGATGAAGATGGGCCGTACAGACCTACCAGCAAATCCACGCCGTGGGCCGCACGCAGCCAAGTCTGGGGACCCCCGTTCCTAGAACACCGACAAACAGTACGGTGTTTCATATGACTCAAGAAAGATAAAAAAAGAAACTACGAAAACAAAGGTCTTCACGCTTCATGTTCCTCGAATGAATACAAAGTCTTCGTGGTCACACCAATTTCTTCACTTTCAATATCTTTGGAAAGTCTTCAGAATTCCAAAGTCTTCAATCGAAGAACTTCATTTTTATGGGTCGACTTTCTCTGTAAATAATAAACTCATCATAGACTTATAGACCTGTGTACACTCACAAACGCATCAGTCCCTTAACCTATATGTCTTCAGTACACCAAATTTCACTAAGGGGCACTAGATGCACTTACAGAATGCTAGAATGAAATATGACCCTCCTTTTGCTACTTCACCTATCTGTATTTCTGATAAGGATTATGATTTATTTGTCGATCCTGAGTTAATTACTTTGGTTGAATCTGATCCTTTTTATGGATATGAATCTGAAACTATTGTGGCATATCTTACTAAATTAAATGATATAGCCACCCTGTTCACTAATGATGAGAAAACTCGCTATTACTTTATCCTTAAGTTATTTCCGTTCTCATTAAAGGGTGATGCTAAATTATGGTTTAATTCTCTTGATCTTGGTTGTGTGCATAGTCCCTAGGATATGATTTATTACTTCTCTGCTAAATATTTCCCCTCTCATAAGAAACAAGCTACCTGAAGGGAAATATATAATTTTGTGCAAATTGAAGAAGAGAGTCTCCCACAAGCTTGGGGGAGGCTTCTCCGATAACTTAATGCTTTTCCTGATCATCCTCTCAAGAAAAATGAAATACTTGATACATTTTATAATGGACTAACCGATGTTCCAAAGACCACCTGGATAGTTGTGTTGTTTGTGTTTTCAGGGAAAGAACTGTTGATGAAGCTGAATTGCTATTGAATAATATGTTGAGTAATAAAAATGATTGGACACTTGCTGAACCAACTCCTAAGCCAACTCTAAAGAAAAGGGGTATTCTATTTCTCTGTCCTGAAGATATGCAAGAGGCAAATAAATCTATGAAAGAAAAGGGTATTAAAGCTGAAGATGTTAAGAATTTACCGTCTATTGAAGAAATACATGGTCTTGATAACACGACACATGTAGTAAAGGTAAATTCTCTCTATAGATTTGATAAGGGTGAAGTACCACCTACTAAATTTGCCAGCCAATGCTTGGATGAGTTTGATAATTTTATGGTTAAACAAGAAGACTTCAATGCGTATGTTGGTAGACAATTGAAACGTGATGCTTATATGATTGAACACTTGAGTGATTATATGTCTAGAGTTAAAGGTGAACTTAAACTTATTAGTAAACATGCTTCTACGGTTACCACTCAAGTAGAACAAGTGCTTAAAGATCAGAATGATTTTCTCAATGAATTAAATAATAAGAAAAATTATAATGTTGTTAGAGTGTGACTAGAGGGGGTAAAATGACTCAGGAACCTTTGTATCCTGAGGGCCACCCTAAGAGAATTGAGCAAGATTCTCAGAGAACTAATGTTGATGCACCTAGTTCTTCTAAGAAGAAGAAAAAGAAAAATGATAGGACTTTGCATGCTTCTAGTGATCCTGTTGTTGACACACCTGAGAATCCCAATGGTAATGCTAATGATGATGTTCATGTTGGTGCTCAACCTAGCAATGACAATGATGTAGAGATTCAACATGCTGTTGATCTTGATAACCCATAATCAAAGAATCAATGTTATGATAAGAGAGACTTCGTTTCTAGGAAGCATGATAAAGAAAGAGAACCATGGGTTCAGAAACCCATGCCTTTTCCTCATAAACCATCCAAGAAAAAGGATGATGAGGATTTTGAGCGCTTTGCTAAAATGATTAGACCTATCTTTTTGCGTATGCGTTTGACTGATATGCTTTAAATGAATCCTTATGCTAAGTACATGAAAGATATTGTTACAAATAAAAGAAAGATACCGGAAGCCGAAATTTTCACTATGCTTCCTAATTTTACTTTTAAGGGTGGAATACCAAAGAAACTTGGAGATCCAGGAGTACCAACTATACCATGCTCCATTAAAATAAACTATGTTAAAACTGCTTCGTGTGATCTTGCAGCCGGTGTTAGCGTTATGCGTCTCTCTTTATATCGTAGACCTGATTTGAATAAGTTGACACATTCTGAAATATCTTTGCAAATGGCCGATAAATCAACTACCATACCAGTCGGTATTTGTGACGATGTGCCTATTGTGGTTGCACACGTTACTATTTTAACGCACTTCGTTATTCTTGATATTCCCGAGGACGATAGTATGTCTATAATTCTTGGTGGACCCTTTTTTGAATACTGCAGGGGTTGTTATTGATTGCAACAAAGGCAATGTCACTTTTCATGTTAATGGTAATGAGCATACGGTACATTTTCTGAGGAAGCAACCTCAAGTCCACAGTATTAATTCTATTGGAAAAACTTCAACGATTACTATTGGAGGTTTTGAATTTCCTCTTCCTACTATCAAGAAGAAATATGATATTCTTATTATTGGGGATGTGCATATCCCCGTTGAGGTAACCTAGTGTTATTCGAAAATTCTCTGGTTTCATGTTATTCAAAAAGAGTTTGCTAACAAGACTTGATCAACCTTGTTAGTGGATTCCTTTTGATGAGCATGAGATGGATGAAGTTCGAAAGCACAACTCTCTGTACCCTCCTTTTACTTTCTTTTATTTAGGTTAAATAAAGCAAAAATAGTATTTTCTATCTATTCTCTGAATTATCCTTGCAATAAAAATACCCCGAAAATAAAAGTTCTCCAAATGTCCTTAAAAATTAATATGATTTTTTCTAGA
The DNA here is from genome assembly GCF_002162155.2 of Triticum dicoccoides. Taxonomy (NCBI): domain Eukaryota; kingdom Viridiplantae; phylum Streptophyta; class Magnoliopsida; order Poales; family Poaceae; genus Triticum; species Triticum dicoccoides. The sequence continues at coordinate 184,541,920 of NC_041388.1, read as the reverse complement.
ATATTTAAGAATTATTGGCACTCAGAACACACCAGGGGGACCCACCATGTGCCCATGAGGGTGCAGGGTGTGCCCCCTACCTGGTGGACCCCACGTGGCCCCCTCCACTTATTCTTGTACCCACACACTTTGTCTTCCTCGAGAAAAAATCATCCACCAGCTCAAACCAGAGTTCTAGCTCATCTTGCTGACATTTTCGATCTCCTCGCTCAAAGATCCATTCAAAAAACTGCTTTAGGGGATTGTTCTTTGGTATGTGACTGCTCCAATGGTCCAATTAGTTTTTGTTCTAGTGCTTTATTTATTGCAAATTTTTGCTGCTTAGGTGACCCTGTTTTTGAGCTTGCATTTCAAATTTATGTGGTCAAAAGTAGTTTTAATGCATCATACAGCCTCTAGGCACTTGTAGGAGTAGTTGCTATCAATTTTGTTGAGTTTGGTTCACTTTCATTTTGAGTCACTACAAATTTCAGAAATTTTTCAGAGGAAGAAATATGTTTAGGAAAATGTACCAAGGTGGTTCCTCAAGAAAGCAGACACCTAGGCTCGCTATACGTGAGCCAGACTATGAAATACCAAGAGAAGCTAAAGTGCGGCCTTGTGAATGGCCGTCAGAAGACTTTATGATCCGTGTAGGCATCAAGGAAGAATTTGACGCGCATGTGCGTAACACTGATCTTGAGGGCTTCGTGTCCGATAAGTGCCTGTAATACCGATACCTAACTGATTCATTTGTGAGAAGGCTTAAATTTACATCCTCGCCGAATTCTCACACTGTCCTATTTGATCTTTATGATAGATCATATACCATGGAACTACAAGATTTTAGTACTGCTTGTAAACTCCCCACTAGGGCCATGTTAGTGAACCTTGCAAATCTGGTTCTTGCTAGTATTACTGTGGGGGAATCTAGGGAAATCACACAAGCTACCATAGGGATCATTCATTTTCCTTCCATACATTATTTTGCTCTCTTCTTGGGTAGATGCATTACCGGTAAAGATGTGGATTGTCATATGTGCGTTCCAGATCTTAGTGTCCTCACGAGTGCGGTATTGGGTGATAAACAATATAACTTGGGGGCTATTGTTGCACGTAGGTTGCATCTTTATAGTTTAAGCGGTGACTTGTTTGGTGGAATTTATGCAACTCGTGTAGCTAATTTTCTTCAGATACCCATACATGAGAATGATATGGAATTGCCTCCTTCTTATCTAGATTATAATGCTATGGTTTGTCATCAGTTTGTTGAGAGGAATGATCAGTTCCTCGAGTACCGACTAATCTTTGACAGACAGTGCACCGTCCATGTTGCTCTCCCTGCTCCTACTTTCTTTGACATTCAGGCAAAAAGGAGATGTGTTATAACCAGGGAGGAGGCGAACGAGCACGAGAGGCGGACGGATGCAGCTCACCTCCAAGCTGCAGTTGTCAGGCAGTAGCTGCTGCATCTCAGTACGACCCCAGTTACAACTTTGGATATCCACCAGGCCAGCCGTGGCCATAGAACAACTTAGGCCAAAATCCTAAGCTTGGGGGAGTATGTATTTCTCACCGACATTACATTCATATTCGCACACTCATTCCAGTTGTCGGTGCTCATACTTTTTCATTGTAATATCCATGCTAGTTTATTTTCTTTTCTGGCGTTCTTCTTGTGTGTTTGAAAAACCTCAATAAAAACCAAAAAAAATAGTTGTAGCTTTTAGCTAGTTTACTTTCCATGGTAGTAGTAGTAATTAAAAGAAAACCCAAAAAGATTTCTCATTCTTCTTTTGCTTGTTGGGAGCTTTCCCATGTAAATAGTTTTGTTTCTTTTCTTTTCTTTGGGTATCGAGAGGAGAAGACCATCATGAAAATGTTGAGTGGCTCTCATATGCATTATTGTTGATCTAACAAAGAGCCCATATTACCTTGTCTTCTCCCTTGTATTGAATGCTGGCGGATTCCAGCTTAGTCCAATGCACATGCACTATTATTATTATCCACACCATTCAATCGTGCAAGTGAAAGGCAATAATGACGATATATGATGGACTGATTGAGATGAGAAAAGCTGGTATGAAATCGACCTATCTTGTTTTTGTAAATATGATTAGTTCATCATTCCTGATTCAGCCTATTATGAATGGAACATGTTTGCGATGACAATTAGAGATTATAGTTGCTCATGCCATGCTTAATTACCTAGGAGTTTATAATGGTTTACGTTGCGTGCCAACATGATAATAAAATGGTTCTGATGTGGTATGATAGAGTGGTATCCTCCTTTGAACGATTCGAGTGGCTTGACTTGGCAGATGTTCATGCATGTAGTTGAAACAAAATCAACATAGCTTCCATGATATTTATGTTCATGGTGAATTATATCCTACTAATGCTTGAACTCAGTGCTGGTTAATTTTAATGCATGTTCATGACTGTTGTCGCTCTCTAGCTGGTCGCTTCTCAGTCACTTTCTAGCCTTCACTTGTACTAAGCAGGAATACTGCTTGTGCATCCACCTCCATAAACCCCAAAAGTTATTCCATATGAGTCCACCATACCTTCCTATATGCGGTATCTACCTGCCGTTCCAAGTAAATTTGTATGTGCCAAACTCTAAACCTTCAAATCAAATTCTGTTCTGTATGCTCGGGTAGCTCATGTATCAACTAGGGTTTTCTGTATCTTCCATGCTAGGCAGCTTATTCTCAAGAGGAGTGGACTCCTCTCCTCATTCACGAGAAAATGGATGGTAACACGGATACCCAGTCCCATGCTCTAACCAAATCAAAATAATTTTAAACAAAACGCCCCAGGATTGTTGTTAGTTGGAGGCACCCGTTGTTTTGGACAAGCCATGGATTGATGTTTGTTGGTGGTAGGGGAGTATAAACTTTACCATTCTATTTGGGAACTGCCTATAATGTATGTAGCATGAAAGATATCGAGATCTCTCGGTTGTTATGTTGACAATGAAAGTATACCACTCAAAATATTATTCATCTCTATTTCAAAATCGAGCTCTAGCACCTCTACAAATCCCCGCTTCCCTCTACCAAGGGCCTATCTATTTACTTTTATGTTGAGTCATCATCATCTTATTAAAAAGCACTAGTTGGAGAGCACCACTGTTATTTGCATGTATTACTATTAGTTTACATTGAGTATGACTATGACTGGATCTCTTTTACCATGAATTACAATGTTTAATCAGTCCTTGATCTTCAGAGGTGCTCTGCATTTACGGTTTGCGGTCTCAGAATGGGCTAGTGAGATACCATCTTGTTATATCATATTATGATTGTTTTGAGAAAGTGTTGTCATCCGAGATTTATTATTATTGCTCGCTAGTTAATTATGACATTGATATGAGTAAACATGAGACCTAAATGTTATTGTGAATATGGTTAGTTCATAATCTTTGCTGATAACTTGAATGCTGGTTCTACATATTTACAGCAACAAGATCAAACAGAGTTTGTAAAATTTTTTCTTTATCACTTTCAGTTTGTCAACTAAATTGCTTGAGGACAAGCAAATGTTTAATCTTGGGGGAGTTGATGCTCACCGCCGTGCGTTAGTAATTCCATCATAGGCTTGCTGGACGGTGATGGGTTGGATGAGATTTATCATGTAGTCGAGTTAGTTTTGTTAGGGTTTGATCCCTAGTATCCATTATGTTCTGAGATTGATGTTGCTATGACTTTCCTATGCTTAATGTTTGTTACTAGGGCCCGAGTGCCATGATTTCAGATCTGAACCCATTATGTTTTCATGAATATATGTGAGTTCTTGATCCTATCTTTTAAGTCTATAGTCACCTATTATGTGTTATGATCCGTTAACCCCGACGTGTCAATAATCGGGATACTTACTGGTGATGACTGTAGTTTGAGGAGTTCATGTATTCACTAAGTATTAATGCTTTGGTCCGGTACTCTATTAAAAGGAGGCCTTAATATCCCTTAGTTTCCAAGAGGACCCTGCTGCCACGGGAGGGTAGGACAAAACATGTCATGCAAGTTCTTTTCCATAAGCACGTATGACTATATTCGGAATACATGCCTACATTACATTGATGAACTGGAGCTAGTTCTGTGTCACCCTATGTTATAGATGTTGCATGAGGAATCGCATCCAACATAATTATCCATCACTGATCCATTGCCTATGAGCTTTTCACATATTGATCTTTGCTTAGTTACTTTTTCGTTGCCACTGTTACAATCACTACAATACTGCTACTATTACTTTTGCCACCATTACCGTTACTTCCATATTACTTTGCTACTAAATACTTTGTTGCAGATATTAAGTCTTTTAGGTGTGGTTGAATTGACAACTCAACTGTTAATACTTGAGAATATTCTTTGGCTCCCCTTGTGTCGAATCAATTAATTTGGGTTGAATACTCTACCCTTGAAAACTGTTGCGATCCCCTATACTTGTGGGTTATCAAGGTGCAACAAACCCTAGGCCTGTTTTCCAGACTGTGCATAGGCATGAGAACGAGATTATGGCACTAGGCCGTACTAGAGTACCAGAGACCGAGATTTTTGAAGGACCAACATGCAGACCAAGAGGACCGAGATCAAGCCAGAGAAGTAAGATATCACCAGGAGAAAAGCCTCCCTTGCCAGGCAGGCGAGCTCGGTGAGGGCGGGGTTGACCCCGGAAGAGAACATCTGAGGCGTCCCGGCATGGCCTGCCGAGGCTCGCGGAGGCAAAACCACCTCAGCCAACTACTCCGCCACGACCCGCATTGTCAATCGAAGTGGTGTGAAGCCACAAATTGACTAAGTGGCAGTTGTTAACCACATGGCGGCCTCTTTCTATAGGGATACCTACAAGCGACACCCGTCGTTCGACACGTCAAGCAGCCAGGCGTGAGCTGGCAAGATAGCACGACAAGGCTTGCCGGTCAAACAACAATGTGACGTTGAGCGGCGCATTTAGTGCACCCTGTCAGCCTGCAGCGTTAGGTATGATAGCACTGTTTGTTATGTTATGAGTGCATAATGACTACTTTGCCATTGTGGTGACCCCTTAACCTATAAAACGAGGGCCATGGCAACCGTAGATAGGGTTAGAAGGTGGAATCCTGTGCCGTCCCGAGGCAACCCTGCCGGCAAGTGTACTACGCTCCACCACCATTCTTCCACCATCAATCCACCAAAGCAGGAGTAGGGTTTTACGCTTCACGGTGGCTCGAACCTGGGTAAAATCGCCCGTGTGATCTCTACCATTCTGCCCCATGCTCTTCTGCTCTTTGTGCAATGTGACATCCTCCCTGCCGAACCAGCAACGGACCCTTGGTCCCTTAGGTGGTCGTGGTTCCCTTGACATCTTTCGCACGCCAAGTAGGGGGGCTCGCTTGCGTGAATATGGAAGTGTGAGCAGCGTGTCATCTTCATCACCATCTTCATCTTTGACAGCACCATCGACCATGGCGCCCAAGAAGAAGTTCGGTGCTTCGGCTCATCCATCCACCTCGAAGACTCCGCCGCCCACGGCTGCTAATGCTGCTGGGAATGCGGAAGCGCGCGAGGACGTGGACGCTGCTAGGGACATGGTCGGAGCAGGCGGCACCATCACTGCTTCACTGGCAACCGAAGCAGGAGAAGGAGACACCGGAGGAGAGCAGCACCAGCAACACCCCGATGGCCATGCTCCACGAGGTACAGGTGAAGGGGTTACTCTGTCCACACCCTTTCCTCTCGCCGATGGGCACATCCATAGCAAAGCCGCTCGGTGTGGTGCGACTCGCCACCCTCCGGCTGCCCATTCCATGGGAGCGACCGCAGCGCGTGCGCCTCCCCCGGGACGGTTCGACTAAGTCGGTATGCCCGGCAGAGCCACTGGCCCTCAAGCTCCTTTGCCACGCCACCATACCATCCAGGTGACCGCCCCTTAACAGCGGAGACGTGGTAGGGTCGCGGCTGGCACTATCACAAGCCGAGCGATGGTGCAATCTACATCGTCGTCACCCATGCCAAGTACTGCTACGGAGGCCATGGCGCGGGCTCAGCTACTGCTAAGGTCTCCGCCAGTGCCCGAGCATATGGATCAATGGTGTGCCACCATCTAGAGTATGCTCAGTTTTGCCGAGGCCGGGGACTCGCCGCGAGTTGGCCCGCCACTATCTCCCCAGGCGACGACGATGTCTCGTGCTGTTGGCCATATAGAGGGGGCCACCCCCATGATGCAGTCCCCGCCACAGCAACCAGCGTGAACAGAAGAATCAATAACCTGAAGACGTCTCGATGGCCTCTTCTGACCCTCGAGGCGGGTCCAGGCCGATAGCGAGCCCTGGAGGACAGGTGGAGGGGAGACGCGTGCATTGTCGTTGAACGGCGCCACAACGATCACCGCTAGACCGATGGGTGTGATGGCCCTGATGTTGACGAGCCTGCCTCGGTATTGGCAGGAGCCTACCTTTCGAGGTTGGGTGCCCTGCCTTTACTTGTGAGCTGCGGCAAGTCCGTTGGCCATCCATTAGCACATTGAAGTCAGAGATACCCGAGAAGTACAATGGGAGGCCGAACCCGGCAGAATTTTTGAGCATCTAAACCATCGCTGTTCAGGCTACCGGGGGAAGAGACGAGAAGGTGTTTGCCAACTACTTCCCTTTGGATCTCAAATACAATGTGAGGTCTTGGCTAATGCACCTGCCGGAGTCGTGGGGTGACATGTGCTATGAGTTCATTGTGCCTTCACCGGCGGCCATCAAGATACAGGTAGGCCTAGCGACTTGCAGCTTCTCCAACAAAAATAAGAAGAGACCCTCCGGAAGTATTTGCAGAGATTCAGGAAGGTCCATAGGAACATCCAAAATATCCATCTGGCAGCGGTGATAGCTGCCTTCCAGTCCAATGTGCACAACCGCATGATCTGTTCCAAGATGAACATGCGGTTGCCCAAGACTATGAAGGAGCTTTACACCTTGGTGGATAAGTGTGCTCGGATGGAGGAGTGAAGAAAACTGCCCAGAGAGGAGGATTGCATCAACATCGATTCAGAGGATGATGATGAATACACCAGTCAGAAGAAGAGCAAGAAGCGGAGTATGAAATGCAAGGATAAGGCAGTGATATCTGTTGAAGGGTCGGGTATGCCTTGTACCGGCAAGAAGGCTAAAGCCGAAATCCCCGGCAAGGAAGCTGTTGTGTGTGCTGACTGCCGGCAGGCTGCGGCTGCCGAGAAGGCCGGGAAGGGTGATGGGCCGTATTGCAAGATTCATCGGACCAAGGGCCATGACCTTCAAGAAAGTTATCACGTTGAACAGCTCGTTAGCAAGGAGAGGGCAGAATATGAGAAGCACGACAAGGAAAATGGTCAGAATGTCGCTAGCGGTAAGGGCCGAGGTGGTGAAGCAAATTGTCCCGGCAAACCCTTCCGGAACCAAGGAAAACCCGCCATAGGTGGAGAGAAGGAAGCATGTGATGATGAGAGTGATGGAGGGGATGAAGAGGAAACCAGTGAGCAGGATTTTCAGAAGGCCACTGACGCCCTGTGCATTGACAGGGGTGCATCTCTACACACCTCTCATCGCCAACACAAATGGTGGGCACATGAGGTCAATGTCATGGAGCTAGCACCAGGAGCCCGAAAATCACTCAAATGGTCGCGCACGTCCATCATCTTTGACGAAGAGGATCATCCTGACCGTACTACTGTAGTAGAATGTTTGCGCCCCGCAGTCATCAGCAAACTTCAGATAGAGGAGGAAGAGTTGAAGGCCACTGATGTTTCAAGGAGTTAATCCCGGCAGGAGTCATCCTAAGGGAAAGATCACGTTGCCAATGATGTTTGGAGGAGAGGTAAAGTACCGGACTGGGAAGATTGTGTTTCATGTGGTCGACCTCCCTTTGTCGTACAATGGGATCCTTGGATGCCTAGCCCTAGCTAAATTCATGGCGGCATCCCACTATGCCTACAACACCTTGAAGATTCTTGGGCTGATTGGAGTCATTTCCATCCCATTAGAAGAGAAGGATGTAATCATTTGCGTGGAGAAGATGTACTGGGACACGGTTGCGACAGAGGCAGCGGCAGCACCAGTTCCTGCCAAGGAGGACAGAGGGAGCAAAATAGTAGCAAGGACGCTGGCAAGGAAACTGGGAAGCATACCTCTTTGGAGTACACTATGCCTGTTGATGACTTGCTGCAGAGTTCTAACAGCAAAAGATCCATGGTTACTACACCTCAAGGGAAGAAGGTCCCAGCAGGGCTAGCTGGCGTTGATCGTACATTCACTATCAGTGCCACCCTCGATGACAAATAGGAAAGTGCGCTTCTTGCCTTCGTGTGGGCGAATATCGATGTGTTTGCCTGGCAACCATCTGATATCCCCGGTTTCCCAGGGAGGTAATCGAGCACCACCTTGCTGTCTGCCCACATGCCTGAACTGTCAAGCAGAAAGTACGGAAGTAGGCCTTGGAGAGGTAGCAGTTTATTTCAGAGGAGATCAGGAAGCGTGAAGAAGCTCATTTGGTCAGAGAAGTGTTGCATCCCACATGGTTAGAAAATACAGTGGTGGTTCGGAAGGCTAATGGGAAATGGAGGCTGTGCATAGATTTCACTATTCTCAATAAGGCTTGCCCGAAGGACCCCTTCCCCTGGCCGAGCATCGATCAGATTGTGGATTCCACTTCGGGCTGCGATTTGCTTTCCTTTCTGGATGCATATTCTGGGTATCACCAAATCTTCATGTCCAAGGAAGACGAAGAAAAGACCTCGTCCATCACACCATGTGGTACGTATTGTTTTTTCCACTTGCCATTTGGATTAAATACTAACGGGTCTACTTTTGCAAGGGCAGTCCGGATTGGTTTCGAGCCACAGCTGCACAGAAACATTGAAACTTATATGAATGATATTGTGGTCAAGACCAAGGACAAAACAACCCTTATCCAGTATCCAGGCCAATCTGCGCAAGATCAACTTGAAGCTCAACCCAGAAAACTATGTGTTTGGCGTTCCCTCTGGCAAGCTACTTGGGTTCTTTGTATCCCATCGGGGGATCAAAGCCAACCCCGACAAGATCAAAGCTATCGAGCATATCCAAGCGCCAAGGGCAGTCAAGGATGTGAGGCATCTGACATGGTGTGTTGACGCACTAAGCAGATTCATTTCCATGTCTACTGAGCGCGCCCTGCCTTTCTTCAAAATTGTGAAGGCAGGACCAATGAAGTGGACCCCAGGAGCAGACCTGGCTTTGCAAGAGTTCAAGACCTACTTGTCCTCTGTGCCCACCTTGGTTGCTCCCAAACCACAAGAACTGTTGCTACTATATCTGGCGGCAACCAACCAAGTGGTCGGTGCGGCCTTGGTGGCGCAGCGGGAAGTAGTTGAAGTAGAGAGTGGACAAGGACCGGCAAAGCCAGAGAAGGATCATGATAGAAATAAGCATGGTAGCAAGAGCGACCCGAAGGACACGACAAGGGAGAAAGTGGTGGACCGCCTTGTGTACTTTGTTAGTTCTTTATTATAAGGGGCTAGATTGAGGTACTCTGGCGTGCAAAAGTTGATCTTTGGTCTCATTATGGCCTCAAGAAAACTGCGCCACTACTTCCAAGCGCATGAGATCACGATTGTCACTCTACTCCCGTTGCAAAGGATACTCCAGAATCCTGAGGCTACTGGTAGAATAGTGGAGTGGGATTTAGGGTTATCCAGTTTTGGTCTGAAGTTTGAGAGCACATCAACGATCCAGAGCAGGTCATTGGCAGTGTTTATTGTAGAATGGACGCCAAACCCTGACGAGGAATTGCTAGAAACAATTATCCCCCGCAAGGAGGCACCCCAAGAATGGATTATGTATTTTGATGGTGCCTTTTCCCTACAAGGTAAAGCCGCTGGCGTGCTTCTCATTGCCCCCTCTGGGGAGCACTTGAAGTACGTCGTCCAAATGCTCTTTGCCCGAGAAGAGGAAACCAATAATACAGCAGAGTATGAAGGGCTGCTTGCTGGGCTCAGGATAATCAAACCCCATTGATGGAGGCATACGTTAAGGAAGTGAGAAGATTGGAGGAGTGCTTTGAAGGATTGCAAACAGAGCACGTACCCCGTGCGGAAAACAACATAGCTAATTATCTGTCAAAGTGCGCTGCGTAGAAGCTCCCTATGGAACCAGGGACTTTTGTTCTCCATCTTACTCAGCCCTCCGTATCCCCAGCAACAGTGGCCCGAAAAAGGAGAAAGATGGACTCTGGTAAGCCTCTCCCGGTAGAGCCTTCTGCTCCCGGCAGAGACCCTGCCGGAAACAACTCCTCACCACCTATCGGATAGCACCCTCCAACAGGGCCCATGGTCCCCGCGAACAAGGAATGTGCCCCCGCAGTTGAGGAGGTGCCGCTAGTCCTTGTTGCCGAGCCAAAGGCTCCAACTTGGGCAAGGCACATAGTCCACTATCTCCAAACCGGAGAGCTTCCCGGTGACCAAGAGGAAGCTGAAAGAGTAGCACGGAGGGCCAGTATGTATCAGTTTGTCGAAGACACTCTATACAGAAGGAGGCCCAACGGTGTGAAATTGAAGTGTATCTGCCGCCAAGAAGGAAAGGAACTGCTGGCTGAGGTACACAAAGGCATGTGCGGCTCCCACATTGGATCAACGGCATTTGTTTGGAAAGCATTCTGGCAAGGATTCTATTGGCCCACAGCCCTCCAAGATGCACTTGTGCTAGTCACCAAATGTGAAGCCTGCCAGTTCCATTCCAAGAACATCCACCTGCCTGCCCAAGCTCTTCAAACAATCCCTTTGTCATGGCCATTTTCGGTCTAGGGGCTCGACATCCTCGGCCCTTCCCCTCGAGCAATAGGGGGCTTTGAATTCTTTTTCGTCGCTATCAAAAAGTTTACAATGTGGCCGGAAGTAGCTGCTATGAGAAAGGTGACTACTCAGTCAGCTAACATGTTCTTGAAAGAATTGGTGTGTTATTTTGGGGTCCTGGAAAGGATCATTACCGAGAACGAGACCCATTTCATGAGACGCGCCTTCATGCAATAAGTTCATACCCTCGGAAGCAAGATCTCGTTTTCCTGTGTTGCACATCCCAGGAGCAATGGGCAAGCTGAGAGGGCGAAAATTGCAGTGTTGCATGGACTCAAGACAAGAACCTTTGATAAGTTGCAGAAGCACGGCAAGCGGTGGATCGATGAGCTGATGGTAGTTCTCTCGTCCCTCGGGATGACACCAAATCGAGCTACTAGGCAGGCTCTTTTCTCCCTAGTCTATGCGACAGAAGCAGTTATCCCCACGGAACTCATTTACTGGTCGCCTCAAGTGCTTGCCTACGATGAAGTAGCGCAAGATCAGCACCGGCATGATGACGTTCTGCTACTCGAGGAGAACCGTCTCCGGCCTGCTACGCGTGATGCACGCTATCAGCAAGGCCTGCGTCACTATCATAGCCGCAGGGTTCATCACTGGTACACGTCGGTGCTATACAAATGGTTTTAATCCCCTTTACGGGACGACATTTGGAACTGTTGCCTAGTGAGTCACGGTGATAGGGGGTCCTTCCCACATGACCCAAAAACCATCGGGGATATGCCCTCGGCCACACACGCTCGGCAAAATGAGGTCGTGTGTGACCGATGAGCACTCAAATATGGAAATACGTACAGTAGAGCTAAAAATACAATTATACATGTGAAATTGTTTCCGGTCACAAGCACATCCCACACAGTCTGTCCCCGCTGAACATTTCCGTTCGTATGTACATCCCACACAGTCGCTCCAAGGAAAACATTTCTGTTCACAGGTACATCACACAATTTTCCCCGTTAAATCGTTCGTGATAGCGTTGCCATTGCACACAATATTAGCAATTTTATCCTTTGCGTTAATGAATGCATCACACACGATGCGTAGAAGAAATTGTGTGGCAAATGTTGTCCATCACACATAGTTTTTATGTCGTAAACATTTGCGCAAGGTGGCCTAACGCAAACAGTTTTCAAGAGAAGGTTGTGTGTTATTATTCATTGATCCAACACGGTTTATTCCGAGAAACTGTGTGTGTTGCCTGAGGTCAGCACCCACGGTATTTTCTCAATAACCGTTTGCAATAGCAAAACCCAATTAGCAGGCTAATTCACCATTAGCATGCTGATTACCCTATTATTAATAATCCATTTATTAATCTAATTGACATTCATATTAAGCACATATTATATTTCATTTCCATATTAAGGAAGCATGATTTCATAATGGAAATACATCAGCGTACAACATGATATAGCTTCAGCACTCAGCTACAGCATTACACAACTGCACCAGCACCAAGTTTCACATGAAACATGTTGAACCTTTCAAAATCAGCATCATAGATGGTATATAGAGGAATGCATCTCATCTAGAAAACTGCTGAAGCAAAAGGCGAATATTGATCCTTCATTCATGTTGAAGGTCTTTGCAACTTTAGGCCAGTGCCTGTGGATGATTGACTGTCCATCCTTTGTCCTCTTCAGAAATACTTCAATATTGAACCGTGGGTGTTGTATGAAAACCTTCTTCGCCTCCTGACCATAGAGGTGGTTTGAGAGGTAATCATGAGTGAACTGCTTTGGGAAGGCCTGAAAACAAGGATGTGCATAAATATCTTCTCTATATTGGAAATGGGGCAAAGGAATAAAAAGGCATGGTCTAATAGTTAGTACCATCTTGTAGTGAACTGATGTCTTCTTCATTGTGCAGACAAAGATCTTGTTGTTTTTTGTTGCTAATTTCTGTATCCTAACAATCTTTCTGAGTTTCTTGACTGGATTGATATTCATGGACAACTCATTTTCCCATATGCAAAAAGGGTCGAATAGTGGGTCAAAACCTCTGACAGCAGGACTACATGTGCAAGACCAAATTGTCAAAAACCTAAATATTACAATGGTTCCTGCAATTGCACAATAGTGCTATTAGACAACGAACCATGCACGTGCTAACCTCGATTGTAAACCTCAGTGCTTCCCATTATTTCCCTACAACACATATAAGGTAGTTAGTCATCAGGTTAACACTACAAAAAAGTACACTTCCGTGATGATACGTGTTTGTCACAGTAGGTAACGTTTTCTGTCATGCATGTACAATCATGACGATTTTATGACAGAATCAAGATAGTCATACCTGTGCTGTCGTAGAAGTGTTCCATGATGATAAATGCCGCATCATTGAAGTGCTTTCGTCAAGGGTGACCGACACGTGGCATCCACCTTAACGGGTCGCCGTTAAGCTATGGGGTCCGGTTTTGGATCCGATAACCCGCTAACAGCCACGACCAATGCCGATTTTCCACATGTAAAATTCTCATTGGCCGTCGGAACCACGTGTCAGTTCCGCGTTGGCACAGGTGTCACTCATCCAATGGGTGAGATGTGCCTATGATATGTTGACACATGGACCGGCCCAAAAGTGCCCCATAAAGATTAAATGGGTCGGCCCAACTAAAGGCCCAAAAGATTTTGTGGACCATAATGGGCCGGCCCAGGTAAAGGCCCATGAGATTTCACCGACCATAATGGGCCGGCTCAGCTAAAGGCCTATTTAGCATTTCGGTCCTATATTTATTTCGGCCTATTAAAAGCCCGTCATATAGTTGGGGCTAACTACGACCCGGTTTGCATCCGGCCTGCTCACAACCGATAATCTGATTGGGCCAAACAAGGACCGAGATAATTTTGGCCTGTTAACGGCCGGTGATGTGATTGACACAATCATGGGCTGGGGTCTATTTCGGCCTACTGTCGGCCCACGAGTTGTTCAGCATGTTTTAGGCCCAACCAACTTTTCAGCCTCCTAAAAGCCCATTGAGTTTTCTTGCGAAAATAGGGCCGGCGGTTTACCCGGCCTATTAAAGGCCTGAATATACTAGTGGGCCAGTTTGCATTTAGGCCCGTTAACAGACCAAGATGACTGGGCCCATGATGCGGATCATACATAGTGATTTGCATGACGGCCCGATTATGTACCGTAATTTCACGATTTGGCCTGTTTACTGCGAAGACATGATATATATACAGTAAAATAACTGCAACATCATGAATAAGAAAAACCCTACACTATACAATAAAGAAATTACGACATATTATATCCACTGGCATCAAAGTTCACCACTATGATAACAAAGCATAAGCAGATAGTAGATTACATACACTGAGCATCAAAGATCGCCACCAGTGCAAGTAAACAGGCCAACAAAATAATATACAAAACCTGCAACACTTCAATAGAGTTCAACAAAGGTTAGCCCTGCTCGGGAGATGCAGCGCAAGCAGCTGAGCAAGCTAATGAAACTTCTCTTGTTTCACACTTATATCCTCCTCACTCCAAAGATAAATAATTAGACAGATGACAGGTTTTGCACATATAAGTTTCAGTGCTGACTTTCTTACCGACGAATAAAGTGACATAGTTTAAAATAGCATTAACACAATATGGTATTGTTCAGGTTAAGACAAGGCAGGAAATGACATTGTGAAGGAGTTGGCAGCTTCACGACACCACTAGATTACAGATCAAGAACACATAAGTATCAATGGTTAGTGTGCTGTCAATATATCCCATTTCAGATTGGCAAATAAAGAGACGGTTTAAATAATAGTAGAATGATATGACATTGTTCATAGTTAAGACATTGCAGAATATGACATTGTGTTGTAGGGGGTAGGTTCAGCACACCACTGGATTACGAATCAAGAACAGAAGCATACATGCAGTGCAAAAGAAGATCACTTGCTCTGTATAGTTTAATTTACATGGTATGAAGAAGGAACTTGGTTGTACAACTGAAAACTTAAATTGAGAAGGACAAACTTTTGTTTATGAACTACATAATAAACTTTAAACATTCAATTTGATGCAAACACCAAAAAAATAGATGTTGCAGTCATGCCTAACCAAATATACACAACAAAGTTTGAAGGCTTGAGAAATACAAACTTACATTATTGGTCAAGACATGCTCTATAAAGCCCTTGTCCATGCTGATGGGGGGGGGGGAATTCAAGAAGTTTACCACATAATCTACTTCATAAGCATTGCCTTTATTCTACATTTTGTTAAGAGTAAATATAGATGTGATAATATAAGCAAAAATGGAGAATATTTAAGATAAGGTGAAGAGTGATGCTGCATAACCAAGTAGCTATAAATACAGGCAAAAGGTACAACCAAGTACATCGATACAGGTAAAAGGTACAACCAAGAACAATGCAAAGCTAAACTTCTTCAGTACCATCGGTGTTATCCAACCTTATGGTAAGAGTAAATATAGATCTGATGTGTAGAAAATGGAGGGCAAAGGAAAATAAGCTGCAAAGTGATGATACATGAACAACTAGCTGTCAATTTAAGTACATTGATAAAGGACAGTAGGTACTTCCAAGAACAATGCAGAGCTAAAAATATTCATTGGCATTGTATATATTCTACACTAATGTGCAACATCCCAAATTTTTAATTTGGAATGTTATACATTAGGTCATCATGCATATCATATTTTATTTTGCTTTTGGTTTTGATCCTAGAAAATCCTAAGCAACTCAAGGACCCACGGAGAGAGTTGGGGATTTCATTATTTACATATTTGAGTTCTCTCAAATTATGTAAACAGGATCATTTGATTTTATTTATTTTATCATCAATTATTTCTATTACAAAAATATGAGAGTGGGAATAAAATGAATTTCCCAAAATATAGAAATATTGAGGATTTAATAAAAAATCAAATAAGTTGTATTTCGGAGTTTTTC
This sequence comes from Triticum dicoccoides, assembly GCF_002162155.2. NCBI lineage: Eukaryota > Viridiplantae > Streptophyta > Magnoliopsida > Poales > Poaceae > Triticum > Triticum dicoccoides. Next base: position 184,526,186 of record NC_041388.1, on the reverse strand, counting down.
GGTATTTTTATTTGAATTTAGGAAAAATGCGCGTTTTTCAAAGTTGTAGTTTGGGCCAGATAAATGTTCACTTTATCCGGCTTGATTTTAGGAACTCGGCAAAATTTATTTCGTGATTTTTGGAGCCCGTTTAGTATTTCTTTTTATTTTTCTTCCGAGCGGATTTAAAAAAAAAGAAAAAAAACGCAAACCGACTTCGGGCCGTACCCGGCCAGGACTCCCTGGCCTGGGGCCTTTATATGGCGCCCGAAGGCCCACCGAGGAGAGCCCAGCCGCCGCCGCCTAAACCCTAACCCTAGCCGCTGCCGCCTTTAGCCGCCGCCGCCGCCGCCCGCCGCCGCCATCGTGGGAGCGCGCCGCCCGAGGTTCGCCGCCGCCGCCTCGTTTTCCGTGCAGTTTTTTTTAAAAAAATTCTGTTCGTCATTTTCTTTTTCGTCGGATTTTCCGCGGTTATTTTCTGATCATGATTTCTGATCCGATTTTCGTTTTAGTATAACTTTTCGCTCGTTTATCGGAATCAGGCGATTCAAGCACCTGGAGTTTCGTCTCGAAACCCTCTTTCCGAATAATCAACTTAAACAAGTTTTTGGTACTGTAAAATTTGCCCTAGATCCAGATTACTAGAACGAAGTTGTTTTCTTTCGCCGTTTGATTTCTTTCGCTTCTTTCGATTTGATTCTTTTTGCCAACCGGAGTTCTTAAGTTGAACCTTCTGGTTAGATCTTCTATTTGAGTTTTACCTGTGCATTAGATGAGTACTTATTGTATGCTTGTTGTTTGTCTGCGATAGAATACCCGGAGTGCGCCGCTTGTTACTTCGAATCTCTAGGTTTCGCGGATCATCAGCAAGGCAAGTAACACTTTGATCATACCTTTGTTACAACCCAGTTTTATTGCATTAGATCAATCCTCACACATTTCATGATTAGGATCTAATTAAATTGTGGGATGGGAAGTAGATGAGGTAGTACCTATTACCTGTTTATTATCAAACCTTTGGGAGTTACTTCTACGTTTGCTTATTATGCCATGCTATGCTAGTAGACGTGGATTGGGTGAGTGATATCCATGACAGATGTGAGATTGTTAATTAATGGTTTATCTAAGGTGGCAACCTAACACACACATCTGGGTGGATTGAGGCACCTGGAGTTCCCAGGACTTGCCTGTTTTTATTGGACCGCCACCCAGGCCCAATGGGATCATGAGATTATTCATACTAGAAACTTCCGTGTGCAGCCACAAGCCATTATGGGCTCTGGCATAGTTGACTAAGTTGTGCGAACTCTTACAGTGGTGGACTAGCAGATGTAGGGGTTGTAGGTGGTACGGTCTACCCGATCGTAAGGTGCTAGCGCTTCTGAAAGACTATGTCTCGATCATCCGTCTTCTCAAACACCTTGTAGTGCGAGATACCAAACGGAGGCGATCGAGTCTTGTGGGGAAAAGTGCGCAAACCTCTTCAGAGTGTATAAACTAATCATGGTTAGCCGTGTCCCCGGTTATGGACATCTTGAGTATCTAGTACCTGGATTATCATGTGAATCTCAACATGTTACTCTAAATTAATATTGTTGGGTTTTTAATGATATTACTTAATAGGGATTGAGGATGCTGTCAACCATGCTCAATGTTTCACAACCACCATGATAGTAATTAAATTTATTCCTTTGAAGTAGGGAAAAATTGGCTTTACGCAAAAACTGTAACCATAGAGCTTTCCACCAGCCAAATATGCATATAGTATAGTTGTTGCATTCCATTATTCTCTATGTGTTACCTTGCCAGCATATTCCATGTGCTGACCCGTTTTCGGGCTGCAACGTTAATGTTGCAGACTTTTCAGACGACGATTAAGGAGTATTTAGGTCGTGGTTCTATAATCAGTGATGCCGTTGGAGTTGATGGACTCACTTATCTTCCAAGCCTTCCGCTGTTTTCGACACTAGATGGCCTTAAGCCATATTTATTGTAATAAGTTCTCTTTTGAGACACTCGATGTAATAATTGTGTGATTGCTACTCTGCTATAAATCCTCCGAGTACTGTGTGGTGTCAGCATTACTGATCCAGGGATGACACCGGAGCACAGAGATCAGAGTGTTTGAGGTCTGGTCGCTACAGAGATGGTATCAGAGCACACGCTGACTGTAGGACACGACCACTAAGCTAAAGACCTAGATCACTAGATCACTCTCTTCTCTTCTGACTTCTCATCTTTTCTACTCTTTAGAATGGCGGATGCAAGGAACAAGTTCACCCAACCGGACGAAGATACACCCTTTGGACGCCACTTTAAGGAAGTCACTAGATACCTGAACATAGGAGTACCAAGCTTCACGGGAATCTACAACGCCACTTTACCTGAAGAAGAGCGCTGGATGATACAAGTTCAAGTTCCAGGAAGGACGTTCATGGAAGTCACTGAGCCCATAGAGTTTTCTTTTGATGCACCAACTTGGAGTCTAGGAATGAGTATGGCAGCTCATATCGCCATGGGACGCATTGGAGAAGTCTACCGCAAGGATCTCAAGGATACTATCTACCAGATTTGTGGGCGCCGAGATGAACATTGGGAGATGATCAACACCAGGAAGGATAGATCAATAGCAGCTTTTATTCAGGAGTTAAACCAGCACATTCGACGACAGGAGAATCGAATGTGCGCCGACATGATAGATCTGAAGAAGGCTAAGACTAGAATCGATGAACTGGAGGAAGAACTCAAGGCTACACGCGAAGGTTATGAAGAAGAAATTGAAGTATTGGTGGAGAAGAATGCCGACCTAACAAAGAAGATTGGCATATTTATGGGAGGCCCAACACCAATAGATGAAGACGAAGAACCCAAGGAGATTAGCCCGGAGGACTACATCATCATTGACGGCACCGACTCGGAACAAGATAGTAGTGATGATGAGTATGTGGATGAAGAAGGAGCAGCTATCATGGAGTCTACAACCGTAGAATATTTCTAGTAGACCACCTCATCAGTATAGTAGTCCACCATGTAAAAATAGTAGTCCGAGCACTTTTGCGATAGTTAGATCGATTGTATGCCTTTGTTTGATTGATTGAAGTGAATTGTGTGCTTTTGCCTCATGTGCATATGGGTAGTGTTTTCCCTTTAGACCCCCTCTATTCTTATATCTCATCTATTCTAAACCCTCAGATGCCTCCGAGACGTGACCCCAGATTTGCCTTTCCGCCGGAGCTCACCCAGTTGATCCAGCAGCAGAACACCCTGATGCAGTTGCTAGTTCAGAATCAGAATCAGGGGAACAACAACAACAACCCACCACCACCACCACCACTTGTTGATCACTTAGCCCGTTTTCTTAGGCTAAATCCACCGGTGTTTTCCAGTAGCACCGAGCCGATAGTAGCGGATGATTGGCTCCACAAGATATCTAGGGAGTTGACCACAGCAGGATGCACAGATGCGGAGAAGGTGAAGTTTGCCGCACATCAGTTACAAGGACCCGCAGCATCTTGGTGGGAGAATTTCACAGCCACCTTCCCAATCGACACTGTCACATGGGACCAGTTTCAGCAAGCTTTTCGTACTGCCCATGTTTCAGCAGGAGCAATGGCCATGAAGAAGCGTGAGTTTCGTAACTTGCGCCAAGGAGGACGGACAGTTGGCCAGTATGTGGAGGAGTTTAGTAAGCTAGCACGTTATGCCCCAGATGACGTTGCTACGGATGCAGCTAAGCAGGAGAAATTCCTGGAAGGACTGAATGATGAGTTGAGTATGCAGTTGATGGTAGCCACCTTCAACAACTACCAGGAGTTGGTAGATCGTGCTCTTATGATTGAAGGGAAGCAGCAGCAAATTGAGAACCGCGAGAGGAAGTATGGAGAAGGAAAGTATAATTCAGGAGCTCAGCAGAAGCCTCGTTTTACCCCTAGACCTGGAGGACATTTTCAGCATACCCATGGAGTAGGTAGCTCGCATAACCACAATGGGACCAAGAATGGTAATGGGAATGGAGGAAGCAATGGACAGAACCGCAACACCCCATCGACCCCAGCCAAGAAGGATTTGAGCCACGTCACTTGCTATAAGTGTTCGAAGCCAGGACATTTTGCAAATGAATGTCCTGAAGGCCAAAACGGCAATGGAAGTTCTGGGAAGAAGCTGAACCCTTTCAACAGGGGACAGGTGAACCACGTTAGCGTGGAGAAGGGTGAAGCTCAGCCCGATGCAGTAATAGGTAAGTTTTTGGTTAAGTCATTTACTGCACTCGTTCTTTTTGATACGGGTGCATCGCATTCATACATCTCAAGGGGATTTGTGGATAAGTATAACCTACCAACCCAAGCCCTTAGGTCACCCATGTTAGTAACTTCGCCAGGAGTGGAGTATGTGGCAAGTTTATGGTGTGATCGGTTACCATTAAGGATTGGTAACTATGTTTTTCCCTCAGACCTAATAGTATTGGAATCTCAAGGATTGGATGTGATATTAGGCATGGATTGGTTATCAAAGTATAAAGTGAATATTGAGTGTGCTAGTAAGTCAATTTTTCTTACCACACCAGAAGGGAGAAGGATCAAGTATGTATCCCGGGATGTACCAAAAAGGACACAAGTGAATTGCCTAACAGGAGTTGTGCAGGAGGAAGTACCAGTGGTAAAGGATTTTCCAGATGTATTTCCGGAAGAGTTGCCAGGCATGCCACCAGATAGAGACATTGAGTTTTTGATTGAGCTTTTGCCAGGCACTGGGCCAATATCGAAGAGACCATATAGGATGCCAGCAAAAGATTTGGTGGAAATTAAGAAGCGGATTAAGGAGTTACTGGATAAGGGATATATTCACCCAAGTTCTTCGCCTTGGGGCTCACCAGTACTTTTAGTGGAGAAGAAGGATGGATCGTTAAGGATGGTTGTTGATTATCGAGGATTGAACGAAGTAACGATCAAGAACAAGTACCCACTACCAATGATCAACGATCTGTTTGATCAGTTGCAAGGAGCTAAAGTGTTTTCCAAGATCGACTTGCAATCAGGATACCACCAGTTGAAGATTCGAGAACGGGATATACCTAAGACAACTTTTACCACCAGATATGGGCTGTATGAGTATACCGTTATGTCATTTGGACTGACTAACGCGCCTGCCTATTTTATGAACATGATGAACAAAGTGTTTATGGAGTTTTTGGATAAGTTCGTCATAGTGTTCATTGATGATATCCTGGTATATTCGAAGAATGAAGAGGAGCATAGGGAGCATTTGCGTTTGGTACTTGGAAAGCTCAGAGAACATCAGTTATATGCCAAATTCAGCAAATGTGAGTTTTGGTTGAAGTAAGTAGGATTCCTCGGACATGTTATATCTGGAGAAGGTATAGCAGTAGATCCCGCTAAAGTCGAAACCGTGACCAAGTGGGAAGCACCAACAACAGTTGGAGAGATCTGGAGTTTTCTTGGACTCGCAGGATACTACCGGAGATTTATTGAGAATTTCTCAAAGATTGCAAAACCTATGACGGAGTTGCTGAAGAAGGATACCAAGTTCAAATGGACTGAGGAGTGTGAGGCAAGTTTCCAGGAGTTGAAGAAACGTTTGGTGACCTCACCAGTGTTGATTTTGCCAGATCAAACCAAGGATTATGAGGTGTATTGCGACGCTTCACATCGAGGACATGGAGCAGTGCTTATGCAGGAAGGAAGAGTTGTTTCGTATGCTTCACGACAACTGAAGCCCCATGAATTGAATTATGCCACGCATGATTTGGAGTTAGCAGCCGTAGTGCATGCATTGAAAACATGGAGACATTTCCTCATTGGAAATCATTGTGAGGTGTACACGGATCATAAAAGTTTGAAGTACATTTTCACACAGAAGGAGTTGAACCTCAGACAAAGGAGATGGTTGGAGCTTATCAAGGATTATGATATGAAATTGCATTATCATCCCGGGAAGGCTAATGTAGTAGCTGATGCATTAAGCCGCAAGAGCCATGTCAATACACTAATGACGGGAGTAATACCCAAGGAGTTAGCTGAAAATTTTCATGAACTACGTTTGGAAATAGTTCCGAGAGGCTATGTACCAGCATTCGAAAGTCAGTCAACTTTGATGGATAGAATCAGAGAAGCTCAGAAAACTGACAAAGAGATTGCCGCTATAAAGGAGAAACTGAGCAAAGGAAAAGCTAAAGGATTTCGTGAGGATGAGCACGACACCCTATGGTTTGAAGACCGTGTTTACGTACCCAATGACCCGGAGATCAGAAAGTTGATTCTGCAAGAGGCCCATGATTCACTGTATTCGATTCACCCAGGAAATACCAAGATGTATTTGGATTTGAAGGATATTTTCTGGTGGACCAGAATGAAGAAGGATATTGCGGAGTATGTAGCAGTTTGTGACGTATGTCAGAGAGTAAAGGAAGAGCATCAGAAGCCAGCAGGATTGTTGCAACCATTGCCGACACCCGAATGGATTTTATCACGGGATTGCCAAGGACTCGTTCAAGCTATGACTCGATTTGGGTTGTAGTTGATCGATTGACGAAGGTAGCTCATTTCATCCTAGTAAAGACCACTAACACCAGTGCTAAGTTGGCAAAGATATACATGACCAGGATCGTATATTTGCATGGAGTTCCGAGGAGCATCGTCTCGGATAGAGGAACCCAGTTTACCTCAAAGTTTTGGAAGCAGTTGAATGAGACTTTGGGTACTAGGCTAGAATTTAGTACAGCTTTTCACCCGCAGACAGATGGACAGACCGAGAGAGTCAATCAGATTTTGGAAGATATGCTGAGAGCTTGGGCGCTAGATTATGGATCTAGTTGGGACGATAATTTGCCATATGCAGAGTTTTCTTAAAATAATAGCTATCAGACCAGTTTGAAGATGGCACCTTTCGAAGCTTTGTACGGAAGGAGGTGCAGGACACCGTTTTCATGGGACGAAGTTGGAGACCGCCAGTTGTTTGGACCAGATTTAATTAAGGAGTCTGAACAGAAAGTGAAGTTGATTCGCGATAGGCTCAAGGTAGCCCAGTCTAGACAGAAGAGCTACGCAGATTCTAAACGCAAGGAGACAGGTTACGAAGTCGGAGACAGAGCTTATCTTCGAGTATCCCCACTTCGAGGGATTAAGCGCTTTGGAGTTAAGGGGAAGTTAGCGCCGCGATTTGTAGGACCATATCGAGTTTTGGAGCGTATGGGAGAAGTGGCCTACAAGTTGGAATTGCCAGAAGGATTGACAGGAGTGCATGATGTGTTCCACGTTTCTCAGTTGAAGAAGTGTCACGCGGAGATGGCTGACATACCTTTAAGAGACACAGTACCATTGAAAGCAATTCAGTTGGATAACAATTTGACCTATGAGGAGAAACCAGTCAAGATCCTCGAGTTTGCCAACCGAGTTACTCGCAGCAAGGTTATCAAGTTTTGCAAAGTTCAGTGGAGCCACCACACGGAGGATGAAGCCACTTGGGAGCGAGAGGAAGATTTCCTCAAGGACCACCCTCACCTATTTTCTAGCCAATCCGAATCTCGAGGGCGAGATTCATCTTAAGGGGGGTAGGTTTGTAACATCCCAAATTTTTAATTTGGAATGTTATACATTAGGTCATCATGCATATCATATTTTATTTTGCTTTTGGTTTTGATCCAAGAAAATCCTAAGCAACTCAAGGACCCACGGAGAGAGTTGGGGATTTCGTTATTTACATATTTGAGTTCTCTCAAATTATGTAAACAGGATCATTTGATTTTATTTATTTTATCATCAGTTATTTCTATTACAAAAATATGAGAGCGGGAATAAAATGACTTTCCCAAAATATAGAAATATTGAGGATTTAATAAAAAATCAAATAAGTTGTATTTCGGAGTTTTTTGGTATTTTTATTTGAATTTAGGAAAAATGCGTGTTTTTCAAAGTTGTAGTTTGGGCCCAGATAAATGTTCACTTTATCGGGCTTGATTTTAGGAACCCGACAAAATTTATTTCGTGATTTTTGGAGTCTGTTTAGTATTTCTTTTTATTTTTCTTCCGACCGGATTAAAAAAACACAAACCGACTTCGGGCCGTACCCGGCCAGGACTCCCTGGCCTGGGGCCTTTATATAGCGCCCGAAGGCCCGCCGAGGAGAGCCCAACCGCCGCCGCCTAAACCCTAACCCTAGCCGCCGCCGCCTTTAGCCGCTGCCGCCGCCGCCGCCTCGTTTTCCGTGCAGTTTTTTTTAAAAAAAAATCTGTACGTCGTTTTCTTTTTCGTCGGATTTTCCGCGATTATTTTCTGATCGCGATTTCTGATCCGATTTTCGTTTTAGTATAACTTTTCGCTCGTTTATCGGAATCAGGCGATTCAAGCGCCTGGAGTTTCGTCTCGAAACCCTCTTTCCGAATAATCAACTTAAACAAGTTTTTGCTACTATAAAATTTGCCCTAGATCCAGATTACTAGAATGAAGTTGTTTTCTTTCGCCGTTTGATTTCTTTCGCTTCTTTCGATTTGATTCTTTTTGCCAACCGGAGTTCTTAAGTTGAACCTTCTGGTTAGATCTTCTATTTGAGTTTTACCTGTGCATTAGATGAGTACTTATTGTATGCTTGTTGTTTGTCTGCGATAGAATACCCGGAGTGCGCCGCTTGTTACTTCGAATCTCTAGGTTTCGCGGATCATCAGCAAGGCAAGTAACACTTTGATCATACCTTTTTTACAACCCAGTTTTATTGCATTAGATCAATCCTCACACATTGCATGATTAGGATCTAATTAAATTGTGGGATGGGAAGTAGATGAGGTAGTACCTATTACCTTTTTATTATCAAACCTTTGGGGGTTACTTCTACGTTTGCTTATTATGCCATGCTATGCTAGTAGACGTGGATTGGGTGAGTGATATCCATGACAGATGTGAGATTGTTAATTAATGGTTTATCTAAGGTGGCAACCTAACACACACGTCTGGGTGGATTGAGGCACCTGGAGTTCCCAGGACTTGCCTGTTTTTATTGGACCGCCACCCAGGCCCAAAGGGATCATGAGATTATTCATACTAGAAACTTCCGTGTGCAGCCACAAGCCATTATGGGCTCTGGCATAGTTGACTAAGTTGTGCGAACTCTTACAGTGGTGGACTAGCAGATGTAGGGGTTGTAGGTGGTACGGTCTACCCGATCGTAAGGTGCTAGCACTTCTGAAAGACTATGTCTCGGTCATCCGTCTTCTCAAACACCTTGTAGTGCGAGATACCAAACGGAGGCGATTGAGTCTTGTGGGGAAAAGTGCGCAAACCTCTGCAGAGTGTATAAACTAATCATGGTTAGCTGTGTCCCCGGTTATGGACATCTTGAGTATCTAGTACCTGGATTATCATGTGAATCTCAACATGTTACTCTAAATTAATATTGTTGGGTTTTTAATGATATTACTTAATTGGGATTGAGGATGCTGTCAACCATCCTCAATGTTTCACAACCACCATGATAGTAATTAAATTTATTCCTTTGAAGTAGGGAAAAATTGGCTTTACGCAAAAACTGTAACCATAGAGCTTTCCACCAGCCAAATATGCATATAGTATAGTTGTTGCATTCCATTATTCTCTATGTGTTACCTTGCCAGCATATTCCATGTGCTGACCCATTTTCGGGCTGCAACGTTAATGTTGCAGACTTTTCAGACGACGATTAAGGAGTCTTTAGGTCGTGGTTCTATACTCAGTGATGCCGTTGGAGTTGATGGACTCACTTATCTTCCAAGCCTTCCGTTGTTTTCGACACTAGATGGCCTTAAGCCATATTTATTGTAATAAGTTCTCTTTTGAGACACTCGATGTAATAAGTGTGTGATTGCTACTCTGCTATAAATCCTCCGAGTACTGTGTGGTGTCAGCATTACGGATGCAGGGATGACACCGGAGCACAGAGATCAGACTGTTTGAGGTCTGGTCGCTACATAATGTAACCATTCATACAAATCAGATATTTTGTAGCGAACAATTGATATGCAAGCTAGCATGCTTACTGCTATCACATAATGAACCAGGTATGAATGCAAGTACAATTACACAAGACAATAGGTACTAACAAGAGCAAAGCAGGGGGGGTCATATTTGCAGTATCATGTCGTCCTTTTCAAACAAGAATTCTTCTTTGAGTGGATTTCCTGCAAACGAGATCCGTAAGGCACATGCGGAAAAGTAGAAGTTCAAATTGTCATGTGAGATCATAGACAGTACCTCATTCTGGGAACGAGAACAGTGCAACACAAGGTTTTTCCATTCACTGTCTTTTAAATTTAGCACATGAGACTTCACCAGAAATTCGTTTATAGACTTGCCATCAAAGGATGATTTCCTCAGGTAACACCGATACTGCTGCAATTCTTCCGCGCAAGCAAGCTTTGCTTTTCATGACTATCCAGATTGACCCTCGCCTACTTACAACAATGTAATGTAAATCATTGATGTGTTCAATCAGCAGAAAACAGGAAAATAATCACCATGAATAATAACACTTACACGTAAGTGGGACAGGAAGATGGGAAAATGTTGTTTGCCTTCACTATAATCTTCCCATGATGGGAATATATGCACATAGTCCCTAACAACATTGAAAGCGTTGTCTTTTAAACTGGGAATAACTAGAATGGGGTTCCAATCTGCAGGAATTGGTCGTCTCTGCAGTTGGGATAGGTCTTCGGCCAGTGGACTTGCTGTACTTTTTGCTGGAGTGGGATTTTTCTGTGGTACGGCTGGTGCTATGGCAACTGAAAACGGCATACCTTTTGCTGGAGTGCAGGTCCTGTGTGGTGGGGCTAGTGGTGTGGCCAGTGAAGTATGAGTACAGTCTTTTGGAGTTGGTCCTATGTTTTGTGACACTGGTTGTAGAGCCAATATAAGTGGGTTGTTGTCTGATTTCTCTAGCACCACCATGTTTTTCAAGGACTTTGCTGGTGCTCCTTCAAGTTCAGCAATCACCCTCTTCCTTTTTGATGTCTGATGCACAAGAACAACATTTGAGTGAAAAAACATGGTATGATGATAGAAGGAATATGTATTGATGATGGATGGGCATGACATCTTGACATATACGATGAGTAAACTAAGCAGATGGCGATACAACAAAGTAGAAGAAATGTAAGACAACTTATGCAAGATACGCGCAATCAATAAAACTTTGCCAAATTAGAACATGCACCTCGATGGGTGAACATGACATGAGATCTACCTTTGACTCCTCAAGGTCAGAATAGTCATTAGGATCATATTCTGAACAAGAATCTATACGTGGGGAGCGTATGAGTTTCATTGCATCCAGAATGGCACTCAATGCCTTGTTGCCAATTATGTAAGTCATTGCAGTGTTCCACAATATTCTTCTGATGCGTGGATTCTGATATTAACTGTGATTATGTATAATATCTGAGAAGCATGGAAACATAAATAGTAGTGAGATTATCTTTGTAATGCAGAGGATATTCTAATATAGGGGCGCCCATGTAAACTCGTGTGTGCTCTCACTGGATTCTGATGAGAGAGCTCACGTATGTTTTAATATGGTGTGTGCATTAATATAATTTGGCACAACTACACAGAATATAGGATCCAGAAGTAAGGATAGTTGGCAGACGATAGGTTCATAATATACTATATGGAGAGTTTATTGCCAAACCATGATAACAAGAGCACACAACAATTAGGAAGATCGTAGTACGTAAAAGGGGTACACCATAACCAAGATATATAGATCAGAAAAATGGAACTGGCTGGAAAATACGGTGTTGTATTGCCGCTACTAATTGATAGCCTATCGGTCACGTACATGCCAGCTCTATCAGGTGTTGACTACAGATGTCTCTACTCCCCTTCCTAACAAGGAACATATTGTACGTACTAAATACAGAATAACAAAAGAGGAACATGTTAAAAAATAGAAGAGGAAGCATATTGTTGAGTTTCCACTTCATTGCATACAATGTTGGTTGCCCACTCATGATCAAGTACAACGCCCAAAGAAATTAAATTCCATGCTATCTCTCTATATGTAGCCACATGCATTTCGAAAAACAAGTGGGAGCATTACCTAGCCAATTAAATTTGTGTATGTTAACTAATATTAGTATCATATCACAATTCATATTTGAAGAAATAAGTTTTGGACTTATGATTGGTCTGTTGTTTAGCTTCAAGAGTGGACTGCTGCTAGTGCGACACACAGCAGCTGCACAAATCATAGTGTAGATATAACGGGAAAACCGTAAGCATCAGGAGTAAGGTTAGCAAAGTGGAACTTGCTGGAATATATGTGCTAGTATTGTCGGTACGGCTAGAATGGCTTCAGATTCCAGCTCTCTTTAACTGAAGGTGCGGTACTGTTAATATCAGTGTAACTCTCAAAGGCAACACAGCTCCCCGCATTTCCTTGCTAATCTTATAGAATTCAAGTGGGCTGGCCACTACATTTCCTATTCCTATGTTTACAAAATTCTACGAATCAAAGAGGCCTGAAGATTTCAAAGTGTCCATCACAACCGACCGTATAGACCTCTACACTGCAAATGTACTTGCTCATCTTCACTACAAGGAACATACTGTACTACTATCATACTGCCTCTGTTTCAAAATATATGTCTCTGTAGAGATTTCCACTATGGATCACATACATACGTATCCAGATACATTTTAGAGTGTAGATTCACTCATTTTGCTCCATATGTAGTCCATGGTGGAATCTAAACAAAGACTTGTATTTAGGAACAGAGAGAGTACTTATTAAAGAAGAACGGAAGAGCAACATGCTAAAAAAGAGCAAGCAGATTTTGGATAAGCAAATGTTCGTTGCGAGTGCCCACACATGATGAACCAGAGCGCATTAAGATTGCATCTCCCTGTTCTCTCTCTATATGTGGTGCACGTGCTTTTCGAAAGTAAAGTAGGAACATTATCTCACCAATTTAATGGTATCTGTTCTAGTAATATAAGCATCATATCAAATTCTTATTTGAGCAACAAGTTTGGAATTATGAGTGGCACGTTGTTTAGCTTGATGGATTCAGGAGTAGTGCTAAGCAGCTACGATGATGGTACTGAATATAAAGGCATGTCTTCATGCAAGTCGCACGACTTATGTCATTTGGATCAGTTGACCATTTCAGGCGGTTGGATGAAGATCCTATGTCTCCTAACCCTTCTTCATCGTCTCTGATTTTTCCCATACAGAATAGCGCACGGGCCGCCGGCCGAACCACCGGCCCCGACCACCCGCCCTCCCCTGAACCGCCCCCATCGACTATGTTCCTCCGCCACCCCCGCCCCCACCCACATCTTGTTTTCTTCATTCAGCGAGGCCCCACCACCGCCCCCACAACCACCATCCCCACCCGAGCCCTTCCTTCGCACCGGCGAACTCCAGCGAGCTCTAAAAAATCGACTGACCTAATTTTGAAATTTAGTCTACTGTCATTTAACTAGTGTGGAATATAAAAGGGGAAAACCATAAGCACTGCATGTAATGTGTTGAGCATGGCATGGCGAATCTGAAGGTGCAAACCGGACAAAGGCAACTTCGCAACCAATGTTTCCTTTCAACTTACAAGTAAGTGATGGACAAGAAATTAGAGTAAAGAAGTGGCAATCAATTTTCCTGTTGCGATAAATAAGTTGAGCAGATACGAAAGAGTACCGCCTCTAGTGCAGCGCTATGTATGCATCTGCTGAGAATTTGACCGTGCTGCGATAGTGATGGCTGTCGGCGACATGGAAGCACATCTAGGAGGGTAGAAGGTGGTAGCGGGGCGCGGTGGACGAGATGGTCGTAGGAGCGGCCCTGGCAAGGTGGACGATGGCGCAGATGAAGCGAGAGGATGGGATGCAAGGATCCCAGTCCAAAGCCGTGGTTGAGAGAGGTCAATCTCTTGTAATGGACAACGGCGTCGGGGTATCAGCTCCGGCATGGTGGAGGAGGACGGTGGTGGATGGGGTGGCGGACGGAGGAGGCTGGGTGGAAAGAGTGTTTTGGCACCCACGGACTACAAATGGGGAAATGGAGGGAGAGAGGAAGGGGGGAACCATGTCTTCAAGGCGCGCATGTCTCAAATGCGAGGAAATTTACAAACTTAGCCCCCGTTTAAAATTTCCTACATCACAGCAATATTAGTCAGTTGGGGATTGGACGGTAATCTCGCATACACCGAATATTTGTTGACAAGAGATTGTTTTCGCGCCCACCGTGTATGAATCGGGGAGGGAGTCGATTTCGACCGATGAGATACTATGTTTTGGCGACCACCATGTATGAATCCGGGTGAGAGGCGGTTATGTCCTGTTTGAGTGAAATTACAAACCTACCCCTATCAAAACCTATAAAAATCGAGCCGATAGGCTTTGGGTGTCAGGGATAGGCGGTAATTTCCATCTCGCGGATTTTGGTTTCGTGTGGTTACTGCGACTTTCCCCGCTTCATTCAAATTTTTGCAGAGCAAGAGTGCACGTTTACCATGCCAACTCAATTCGAATCCAGTTTGTATTCTATTTTTGTTCGGGCAGGATCCATTTCGATCGGAATAAAATTGTATATACATCATTTTTTATATATACTTTCAAAAGCGCACCAAAGAATTCTGCTCCTTTATACATATAATATGATATACAAATACAATGATCTCAAAATCATAAGGTTGAATTCAAAAAATTTAAACCAAATTATGTTCTACTAAAATGTATGGATCAGTAATATTTACATATTAAATAACATATATACGCGTGAATTCATATGAGTATGCATGCTTGATAGATCAATTTTGGTTCGAGGATGACTTACATGTATCATCATCTCAAATTCAAATATTTGAATCCTTTTATGTTGGCTCCTTTCATGCCCATCTCCCTCGCATGCTCCTTCATGTAGCTATCACTCTCTTTTCTCCAGCTCACCCGCATGCTCACTCCATGTTTCTCCTATTTTGGCGAACATGGTCTCTCGACGTCTCCCTTGAGAAGTGTCACACGCTCCCTATCATTATACATTACATGGTTTTCATTATCTCTCACCTCTCTACCGTTCTCTAGTATCACTAGGTACCTAAGCTTTTTCATTCACCTCCACACACATAGTCTCACTCATCTTTCACTTTGTCTTTCTCTCTATGGAGTTCTCTCACACACCCTATATGGAGTTCTCTCATACCACTAAAATTACTCTCTCCCGCAGACACAACATTTGTTGCGGTCTCCTTTTCGTCTCCATCCCAGTTATAAAACTGACATTATTCATTTGTTTACCAATCAGACAAAACTCCCCCCTCTCTCTCATACACACACACACAACTCCTGCTTCCACTCCCCTTCCTAACTACCTTCTCTCTCTCACACACACACACAAAACTCTCGATTTCGCACCCCCGACTGATATTTCTCTCACAAACATTGATCGACTAGCCTCCAGATAGGTTTATACACCCGCACACTCGAGCTTCCACTATCATGTACATGTCTCTCTCACTCTCCTTGTATGTATGTAGATTTTTCGTCCCCTCTTGAGACACGCCTTGTCAATTGTGCACACACACACTATCGCCTCATTTTAAGAAGATACCTCTCGCATACACACTCTTTGTGTCTTTGTCACACATGCACTCTGTCCTCTTGCTCTCTCCCTCTCTCTCACACACACAACACACACACACATGGGCTTTTTGCAACAACTACCAAGAAGCCCATGTGTTGCACGGAACATCAAGATGCATTTGTATGAGTAGTATACCTTGTGGGAGGAAAGGATGAATGAGGGAAGGCCTTATTTGCAATTGTGGAGAGGGGTGTGGGTATCTTTTTGCAAAATTGCCAAAGTTTCCTTCCTATTCGTCAGATATAAATTGGACGACCTATATTGCAGGATGGCAGGCACACCATCATCACCAACTCTGTTTTTATCTCTACTCTGATAAAAAGCATAGTCGGTGATGATGGTGTGCCTGCAATCCTACAATATAGGCCGTCCGATCTATATCTAACGGATAGGAAGGGAACTAGGACAATTTACCCGCACTCCTCTCCATATTTGTAGATAAGGCCCTCCCTCGTTCATCCTTTTCTCCCACAAGATCTTCATGTTCCGTGCAACGCACGGGCATCATGCCAGTAAGAGTAGAAATTAGAGATATACCACTTCTTGAATCTTGAAACCAACCACATTCCTCCCTTATCTCATCAAAACCGCCAAAGGAATATATTTTGAGTGAAACATAACATATTTTTAGTGATATACGTATTTCAAAACTAGACTATTTTTTCTATCAAATCAGTGAATATGTATTAATCTACTTTGATCATGTGGCAACGCATTGGCACATTGCTAGTAGTTATTATTGTTGGAGACATGCCCTAGAGGCAATCATGTATGATGATATTTCCTATGTGTTTATGAATAAAGATAGTCCTTGGACATTATCAATGATGTGTATCAGCAAGTATGTGAGTTGTTTCTGGGACTATGCATTGTATGATGACTATCTTGAAAGGTCCATAGTCGAAAGGGCTGTGTGGACGCGCAACCAACTAGACTAGCATATGACATGGTCGATGGCTTGGTCTCACTAGCCATGGAGCATTGGATGCTAACCGGATAATATGGACTTGGAAGGATCTGGTCGGATTCGACGTAGTCGGATCCGAGTCGAGATAAGGACCGAGTCGGACAGACCCAACTATGAGACGCAACGATATGTCATCTGTGAGTCTCTAGAACAACATATGTTCTATGTCCTAAGACCAGAGCTGACACATGTACTCAGGATGGTGACAGACTTGCTTTTGGCCAACCAAACGCTGCTCCTTAGCTGGGTAGCTATAAAGGTAGGTTCGGGTTTGTCCAGAACCATGCTGCGAGACGTGGTCGAGCAAGATGGGATTTGCCCCTCCGATCGGGAGAGATATACTCTGGGCCCCTCGTGTAATCCGACCAGGATAAGCATGGCCATGCAACAAGGATTATGAGATACTCCGGTTTGTGGTCGGCATCACTGGAATGAGAAAGAGGTCGGGCCAGTACAAGGATGACAGACTCGCCTTGAGCTCGACAACATATATCGTGTGGCAAAAGGAATGGAAGTGTGAGGTACAGGTTCGCTAACCAGCTTCATAGTCTGCTTGGTGTTCGGCATGCCTTGCTAGAGGCCGCTACCAACCGTGCAGTTCGGAAGTGATCCAAACTGCGACCAAGCCGACTTGAACCTAAGGGGTCGCGTGCTTAAGGGAAGGAGCCTACGAGGTCGGATCTGAGGACACTGGTCGGAAGTGATCCGAACTGTATTCGGATTGTGGCCGAGTAGACTAATGGGCTTTAGGGTCCGTGCGAGGCCCAAGTGTTGAGCCCGTGACGGACACCTATATATAGTGGAGGTGTGGCACACTCATGGGGGGATCACTTCGGCGCTGTCACTAGGGTTTGCATGTGTTGCGAATAGACACCTCCACTCACCGCCGGTTGTGTGATTGGACCTAGCAGTCCGCCGCACGATGTTCCTCCTGCACGCGCGGATACCGTTAGAGGCGGTGCACTTGCGCCGCTCCGGCGAACCTGTACGTGGGAAGCGACCACCAGCTGTACGAGGGAGATCGGACGAGGAGGGGACGATCCACGCGGACGTGCTGCCCCAACTCTTCTTCCGCTGCACGACACTACACGTCCAGTGGTAACGAACTGTGATCCATCTCCCATAGCATGTTCTTGGTTGTTCTGCGCGTAGGAAATTTTAATTTGCAGTCGACACACCCTACCATGGATCCCAACAGTGGTATCAGAGCCTCTGCTATAGGATTTGGATTCAGATCATATGCATATTAGATATGTAGAGGCAATAGATGAGATATGTTGTCATTGATAAGATTGGCTGTGTGCACGGTTGATGAGATCAACTGCACATGGGGATTGATGAGGCTATGTTTTCTGTTGATTGGCATCGATGAGGTCGTGACATGATCTACCCCTACCGGTCGGTTATCCGCCATCTGGGATAACAGTGAAACGTAAATCCCAATCGGATTCGCGATGATCGATGAGATCAGTCAGATCAGAGAATTCAGCGTGATCGGAGTTCAGATGTGATCTGTAATTTCCGAAAAAGTCAGGCGCTGCCCGCACCCGCGAGGAACGCCGTGTGCGTAACGCCTTGTATTTCGTATACGATCACTCAAACCGGTAGAATGCGATTCTATGCATAACTTTATTTTGCAGGCTTTGATGTGAATAGTATGGCTCATGTGTATGTGATGCATGTGTGTAAATTATACATGGCCTGCGTGTCATGTTTGGCAGCCGGCAGGAGCCAAAGTGTTATCATTATATTGTATAACGACATGTGTGTCGACTTGTGACTCTATGTAAAATTCATTACTAGTTGTAGTAGTTGGATAATAGAGATCATGTTGGTGGCTTGGCGTCTCGGTGTGACAAACAAGATGGAGTTTTTAGATCGTCATCGGAGTTGGAGCCGACCTAGAAGAACATCCATGAAGGAGCCATACTATTTCACAATATATGTTGTACTTGTGATTGTTATGCTTCCTTCTTTTCTATGCATGGTAGAATGGTAGAAAGATCCCTCATGAATATCAAGTGAATTGCCATCCCCGATGTTGCACCTTCGCATGTCAAGTACGTCTAGTAGTGGGCTCATAAAATTGGGGTGCTGCTGGATGTCCTTGAACTGAAGGGTTCATGTTGGACACGGACATGCACTGCATCAGGTTAGCTTGACAAGGCTATCAAAACGGTTTTGGTCCTTGTGGCAAAGAAGGTTGGTGGCCGGGGTATGAGATACCTACCCAACCGACAAGAGTTGTATGGAGATATGATTTGCAAGGAGTTGCTTACCGGATAGACATGTTGTCTAGCAGTGATGCTAAAGCTCACTAGTCGCATGCGCTAGTCAGATCCTGAATCACTAAGAGTTTGCGGAGCGATGCTGACTTCAGTGGGAGTACTTCTATTTAAGGCTAGAATTACTCTACATAAAAACATTGCTTAGGGATTGCATATTTTTCTAATGTAGATTAATGGCACCACCTGCTCAACCCAACTTTGCATTGAAATCAATTCTGGAAAAGGATAAACTGAATGGAACAAACTTTACTACTTGGTATAGAAATTTGAGAATTTTTCTCAAGCATGATAAAAGGAACATGTTCTAGAGGATCTGCTTCCAGAGGAACCTGCCGATAATGCTAGTACCACAACCAATAATGCCTACCAGAAACTCATTGATGAATGAAACGAGATCAGCTGCCTCATGCTGGCTTGTATGGAGCCCGATTTGCAGCAGCATTTCAAAGACGTTGGGGCTTTTGATATGATCGAGACTCTCAAGAGCATGTTTCAGGTGCAGGCTAGTGTCGGTGTTCTAGGAACGGGGGTCCCCAGACTTGCCTGCCTGCGGCCTGCGGCGTGGCTCAAAGGGGGGCCCAGCGTGGCCCATCTTCACCAACACAAAACCAAGACCCTCGCGAGGGACCAAGCCTCACAGGGCGGATGATGCAGAGCTTCCTCAGGCACGGCCTCGTCAGGCTGGCTCACGAGGAGGCGGAGAGATCAAGGCGGGGTACCTCACGAGGTGCCCGTGATGCAAGCCATGACGACCGAGGGTGCCAGGCGGGTGCCAGCCCGCGCAGTGTCCTCCTTTCCTCTTTGGTGCAAAGGGGGCAAGCGCAGCCGCGGAGTACCGAGGCATCAGGCAAAGGTTTCCATTTCGGTGCAATGAGACCAAGACCATGCGGACTACAAGATGGAGGTCACCGTGGAGCCCAAGACGGCATCGTCACCAGAGCTTTGCGCACGCGAAGACTACTTCTGTCAGGGTAGCTAGTACTAGCTGTCCCCCTTCAAATTAGCCTGCCATTGTTGCCTCCCTTCCCGCTCGAGGACCAGCCACCCACTGAGCAAGGGGGTTGGAAGGAAATAGGGGGGATCGAAGGATAAAAGAAAGGACCAGAGAGAGAGAGAGAAAGGTGACTGAACTCCTCCCAGCAGTTCATCACCCCAGCCAAGAACAGACCCTCGCGAGGCTGTTCTTCCTTGTATTGTTCATCATCATCAGCCCAAGAGGCAATCCACCACACCACACACTGGAGTAGGGTATTACACCACAACGGTGGCCCGAACCAGTATAAACCCTGTGTCTCTTGTGTTGTTCTTTCCGTAGTTTAGATCCTAGCAAGGCGGAGGGGCGCAGGTAGGTAGGAGGCGAAATCTCCGCGCGCACCCCAGTGTTTGAACCTCAAGGGTCTGCCGAAACCCGAAATCCGACATTTGGCGCGCCAGGTAGGGGTGCGCCGGGATTTGTCTTCCACCACCCCGTTCTCCTCCGACCATCACGCCCATGTCTGACGCTCGTCGGGCCTGCGCCTAGCGCCGGGCCGCACTCGCTTCCCGCGTCGCTCAAACGGCCCCTGTCGGCGGGCGTCCTCGCCATTCCGAGTCACCTGTCGTGAACGCCGCCACCGGCCCGGCAGGGGACGAGCAGCAAGCATCGTCCGAGCATCCGTCCGTGCGGCAAGACGGCCGCACCGCAACTCCCTCGCTCACCCCAGCTGGTTCTTCGTCTCGCGCGCTCCGCGCACCCATGGAGGCTCGGGCTGCACTCATCGCGGTGAACGAGCTCCTGCGCTACCGTCCCGTCGACAACATCTACGAAGAATGGCTCAACCGCGTCGCCGAGCTCGTCCGCGCCGCAGGGGGCTCTCCTGCGCCGTCCGTTCCGCTGCACCGCACCCCGCCCCGCGCGGGCGATGAAGCTCAGGCGGCGCCCCAGCCGCCTCCTCCTCAGGACAGCGCCATGGCTCCAAGGCGCGTGGCCGCTGGGCGGAACCCGCTCCGTCAGGCGCCAGCGCAGCAAGAGCAGAGCTGTCAAGAAGTCCCTCGCCCGCAAGAAGCTGCCCGGGCGCTCCCTGCTCCAGCACGGCGCGACCATACTCCTGCTCCCGCGCATCAAGACCCCACGTTGCTCCCAGCTGCAGCGCGTGGGGACATGCAAGACCAAGATCCCCGTCATCCAAGGCCTCGCGTGGCCACAGCAGGCTGCCGCGCCTTCACCGCCGAGCTACGCAGCGTCGTGTGGCCCGGCAAGTTCAAGCCAGACTTGCCTCCTCGCTACGACGGCACGGCTGACCCTGCGGAGTTCCTCCAGCTCTACGAGTTGGGCATCGAAGCTGCCAACGGAGACGAGAAGGTCATGGCGGACTGGTTCCCCATGGCGCTCAAGGACGGGGCCCGCACCTGGCTCCTGAACCTGGCTCCAGGCACAATCTCCTCCTGGGACGAGATGCGCACCCGCTTCATCGCCAAGTTCCAGGGCACTCGCGACCGGCCACCCGCCGTGAGTGACATGCGCTGCATCAAGCAATAGCCCGAGGAGACCCTGCAGAAGTACATCCAGCACTTCAACAATGGGCGCCTCAAGATTCCCAAGGTGACTGAGGAGGCCATCATCTCGGCCTTCTCCGACGATGTGCGCGACGTCAAGATGAAGGAGGAGCTGGCGATGCATGAATACATGTGCACTTCCTTGGAGCTGTTCAACCTGGCAACCAAGTGTGCCAGGGCCGAGGAAGGGTGTCTCTCCCTCCTCGAGCTGCCTGCCGCAGACCCAGAAGAGAAGAAGCCCAAGGCCAAGGATGTGAAGCGCAAGGGGGCTGCCGTGCTCGTGGCAGAACCAGACACCAAGCGAGGCAGAGATCAGCCCGAACCTTCCAAGGGCAGCTGGTACTGTGTGTACCACAACCTCCACACCCACAACACCAACGAATGTCAAGAGCTCCGAGCCGTGCGAGAAGGAAGGATCGGCCGTCGCCCTGACCGCAGTGACCGGGGCTATGGGTGAGGAGGAGGAAGAAACACAGGACGCTGGGAAGACCGTGGCCCGCGCCAAGGGTGGCGCGATCAACCTCGCGAGGATCGCTAGCAAGACCCGCCTCGCGAGGGAGGCTGGAGAGATCAGCCTCGCGAGGGAGACCGGAGGGATCAGCCTCGCGAGGATCGCCCGCAAGGCAACGCAGGCCTCCCACCGTTGCCGCCGCAGCCAGGGAGAAACGAGGACCGCCACCAGGACGAGGGGGCTGGGGGCTTCCAGGAGCCGCGCGCGATCGCCTGCATCCTGGGCGGGGCACAAGCCCCAGCCTCTCAGCACATCTTCAAGAAGTTCGCCCGCGAAGTGAACGCAGTCTTCCCCAGGCTCGAAGTCAGGCGCCCTCTCAGGTAGTCGGCGTGCTCGATCACGTTCAGCTCAGCAGATCAGCTCAAGTGTGCGGCTACAGCCGGAGTTCTCCCGATGCTTTGCTCCCCAATCGTCAGCAACGTGGTGGTCACCAAGACCCTCATCGATGGCGAGGCAGGGCTCAACGTCCTGTCCGTGGAGACGTTCAACAACCTCCAAGTGCCCTACAGCCAGCTTCAGCCAACCAAGCCTTTCTCCGGTATCACCGATGGCTCCACGGTCCCGATTGGGCAGGTCTGCCTCCCTGTCACCTTCGGGGCACGCGACAACTACCGCACCGAGCTCATCGACTTTGACGTCGCTCACATTCGCCTGACGTACAACGCCATCCTTGGGTACCCAGCGCTGGCCAAGTTCATGGCCGTAACTCACCACGGCTACAACGTTCTCAAGATGCCAGGAAGCGGCGGAGTCATCACGGTGCCCTGTGAAGAGAAGGACGTGGTGTGTTCCCTGGAACGAGCCTTTCAGGCCGCGTCACTGGAAGACCCGGATCGTGGAAGCAGGAGGCCTCCCGAGACCGCCCCTAAGAAGAAGACATCGTCCGGCCCGACCACTCAGGAGGCAGGCCCCTCTGGCCCACGCCTGCCCAGGGGGAACCTCCTTCCATCGCATAGGAAAGCGCGCCCGGCACCCTCCTCAGGCAGGGCTCGAGGGCTCTCCCCTGGAGGGCCACCAACCTAGCTAGGGTCACGAGGGAGGCGCTTGGGCACCACATGGAGGCGTGTTTCGAAGCATGTTTCCCTCAAGAAGGAGCAAGGCAAGGAGATCCAGACCCTCAGGAGTTCGTCAGCAAGGCCATTCAGGAGCTACAGGAGTCAAGAGTCATGAAAGCGGCCGCCGCCTACCAGCTATGGCTCCCCATCCAGGCGAGGATGGTGGGCTGCGCGTCTACATCGACATACCAGGGCTCAACCGAGTCGCCTCTCTGGAGCGCCTTTGGCCCTCGCGAGTGGGGCGCTGCGGAGGTCCACCCCACAGCTACGTTCGCATGCCTTACGGCTTGCCGAACGCGGCTGACACGTACCAGCACCTCATGAGGGGCATCACAGAGGCACGATAGGCCAGGAGTTCCGCAGCCCTAGGAGGGATGGAGATGGCCCGCGAGGAGCCGCCAGCGCCTCCGGAGCCTCCTGAGGCCCCTGGGCCTGGGGGCTCGTGAGGATTGGCTCCCGCAGCCCACCGAGCCTGCTACACCAACGCTCCTTCGTCCTCAACATCATCAGGTGACATCTTTCGAGTTTTATTTCCAGCTGGGAGCGCCCCCCCCCCAGGGCTGCATTATTCCCAGGTCGCGTGGGTCCGTCCCTGCGGCGTTTATCCCTTTTTTATTCCATGTTGTTAGCTTACCTTGTTGGGGGCGCCCCTCGGGCTGCATGATCCCCAAGCCGCCCGGGCCAGGCCTAGCGGCATGTATCCCATTTGCGTTTATTTCCGATTATGCATTAGACCCACCATGCTTGATTATTTGATGCCGGTCCACGGCACCTCTTCTTCTCCATGCCGACAACTTGCACGTTAAAGGGGGGGTACCTGAGCATCGTGACTCAGGGCTCTTACTGGCTCTCCAGCCCTCACCCTCTGGCCTTGTCCATGGCATCGCGACCTGGCATACCAGCGATGGTTGAGACCAGCTCGAGGGCCGGGACTCGAGGACGTAGAGTGCCGACATCTAACCAAATTTGCAGGGACACATCACAAGATAAGGCCCAGTGCCAGGCACAACCCGCCTAGAGGTAGGGCCCCGTGAGTCCCACGCTGGCTCACGGGTGCCCAGATACACCTCGCCAGGCCCTACCGTGCCAGCCACGTGTCAGGGCGGGGCTGTACACGCCCCGGGGGCTCCTCCCGGAGGGGGCCCCCCTCCCACGTACCAGTGGAAGCACCGTGCTCCGCGCTGGCTGACGACACTGTCGAGGAGCGGCTATGCCCGTACACATACGGTAGCGCTATGCTCCGCGCTGGTGATAAACAACTGAGGGTGGCCCCCGGGCCGCACCAACCTGAGGGAGCCCAGAGCTCAGTGTCTAGCCTCATCGTAACGCCTCCCCTCGAGAATGCCGCGCGAGGGGGCTGGGCACGGGGGCTGCGTCTGGGTCACACCCAGACGCACGCCGCCTAGCCAGGTCCCCCCGGGCCTGGTTCGTCGCGCGTCTCTCCCCGAGCGGAGCCAAGGTACGAAGGCCGTTTGAGTGTCAAGGGGGACTCCTGAGCATCGCGACTCAGGAGCCTAACTGGTCACATAGCCCCTCACTCCGTGGCCCCGTCCTGGTTTCCGGTCGGGACCAATGCTGGGTGAGGCACGCGCGCGGTCGGGCTCTACAGACGTAGAACGGTAGATACACCCGCATCACACCTCCCTACTTGTTGTTCGTGCGCCAAGGGGGACTCCTGAGCATCGCGACTCAGGAGCCTAACTTGTCACGTGGCCCCTCACTCCTTGGCCCCGTCCTGGTTTCTGGTCGGGACCAACGCTGGGTGAGGCATGCGCGGGGCCGGGCTCTGCCGGCGTAGAACATAAGCAAGTAGGAAGGAAAGGCGCAAATTTCATGGAATTCAAAAGCAAATGTTACAGTCCACACTGGTATCTCAATGCCAAATGCAAGTTTAAACGCCTCCCCGAGGCATGATACATGTGCAGGAATTAAAGGCAGGACAGGAGCCGCGATGGAGTCACTTGTCGGCGGTGGAGCAGCGCGGATTGGGTACGCCTCACGGAGCGGTGGGGTCGGCAGCGCCTTGCTTCGGCTTGGTGCTGAAGGCCCGGAAGTTCCCTAGCAGGGCCTCTGCGCGACCCTTCACGGCCTCGGCAGCGGCAGCGGCACGCTCGCCGCTCACTGGCTCCAGCAGGCTGTCGAGGTCGACACCGGGATCGCGAAGGTAGATGTGGGTGACGACCCGCGTCAGTGCTGCAGAAGACAGGACACGCGCCTCGGCCTCGGCCCTGGGGCCAAGGCCAAGGGTGACATCTTCAAGAGCGTGAACCAGGAAGGGAAGCAGCTTGGCGGGGCCATCCTCGGCGCCAGCCAGTGGGCTCTCCAGGCCGCTGTCGTAAAGTGTCCTTAGTGAGGAGCGAGCCCTCGCCTCCATCTCCGTGAAGGCCACGCGGTCCTCGGCAAGAACCAGGTCCTCGTCGTCCAGCTTGGCCTTCCTCGCCCCCAACTCCTGCTCCAGCGTGCCTAGGCGGTCGCGGCGTTTCTTAAGCTTGACCTCCCTCTCCTTGAGAGCCGCCTCGCGAGCCTTCACGCCTTCTTCCCGCTCTTGGCGAAGGCGGACCTCGTTCGCGAGCTATCCCGCAAATCTTGCAGTTCGCCCTCCAGCGCCTTGCAACGTCCACGGATGTTGACTACCTCCCCCAGGGCTGCATCGCGAGCAGCCTTCGCCTCAAGGACGGCCTGCTTCTCCTCGTCGCATGCCGTCGAGGCCTGGACCAGCGCCGCCCGAATCAAAGCGTTGGAGCGAACCCATCCTAAAGCCAGCTCCAAGCGCCCGGCCACCAAGCGGGGGTCGGCGCCAAGAAGATCCTGACGCAGTCGGTCCAGCTCAGCAACAGCATGATCCAGAACGGCAGAAGGGGTCGGAGAGACAACAGCCAATGGAGTAGGAGGAGAAGGCAGCAGCGCGGCCCCAGCATCCTGAGGCGGAGCCTGCCGCGCCCCGACAGCTGTAGTGGCGGCGACAGGCGAGAGCACCTCGGGAGCCACTTGGGCCGTGGGGGCTGAGCTCGCCCCAGCCGGCTCAGCCAGGCCTCGTGAGGACGACCGGGCAGGAGAAGCATGTGCGTCGCGGTCACCCTCCTTCGCAGGCAGAGGTGCTGCCACGGGTGGAACCTCGGGAGCTCCCTTCGGCTTCTTTGCTGCGGGCGCCAGCCTATCCAAGAAATGCGGACGTCAAGCCTCAGAAGCAGAGAAAGAAATAAATACAAGAATCGAATGCTTACGGGTCGTCGCCAGTGAGCTCAAGCGGCCTCCGGCCAAATTTGAAGCCTAAAAGCCGTCTGGAAGGGTCAACCTCGGGAAGCTTGGAGGCGGAAGGTGCATCTGCGGTCCGCCCCGGGGCCGGGGCGGACCCGCGGGAGATCAGCCCGGTCTTGTCCTTCTTCAGGATCGGGGGTGAGCTCCCGCCGTCCTGCTCGTCGTTGTCCTTGTCGTCGTCTTCGTCGTCATCCTCGTCGTCATCGCTCGGAGAGAGGCGGAGAACGCGGGACCTGCGCCGGGGGAGGGGAGCCCTCGACTCTCCGCCAGTCGCCTCGGAGCCAGGCCCTTTTCCCCGCTCCCCTCCTTCCTCCTCTTCACTGGAGTCGTGGGAGGGCACGTCCACCGGTTCCTCAGGAGTTTCCATGGGCACGGGCCCGTCCCCGTTGAAGACGGGCATGGACTCCACTACCTGCTCCCAGTCGTCACGGAGGAACAAGGGCGTAGGAGCGCCCGCCAACCTCGCCACATCACCCCCGACCAGAGACTGGAGGACCGCAGCCAGATCTCCGTCGGCTAAGGCCGTGGGGCTCGGACAGGGCCTCCACATCGGAAGTGAGTACTGCCGAAGCGGAGCCACCTGGTGCTCCAGGAATTCCCTCAGCAGCGACGCGCCGGTCAGCTTCGCCGCCGCCATATTGGCCGGCCTCAGATCCGCGTCCATCTTCTCCAACATCAGCTTCGCGCGGGGGTCCGTGAGCTCCACTCGACCCCAATTGCTGGAGCTCGTGGGCTGCTCCGTGGGCAAGATTAGCCGAGGGTGGATGCGCCCAGCATCCACCAAGACCCACTTGCTCCTGAAGCCCTCAATCCTTTTCCCGGGGTTCGAAATGGCAATGGCGCCACCGTACGCGACGAAGCTCACGCATGCGGAAGCAGTACCATGAGAGGTCCGGAGGTAGAAGTAGTGGCGCAGCAAGGCCACTGAGGGCTGCACCCCTACGTGAGCCTCACAGTAATAGGCGAAGATTGCTAGGAGAAGGACGGAGTTGGGGTGGAGATGCAGGGCTTGTAGCTTATAGTGGCGGAGGACAGAGAAGAAGAACTCGGAGAAGGAAGGCACCAGGCCAGCAGTAATGGCACTTACGAAGAGCAGATAGAAGGTGCTCCCTTGACCCTTAGGGGTGGCGGAGCTGGCTTTAAACACCTTCGCCCTGTTGATGCCCCGCGCCGTCGCCATCCGGCGCAACCGGGAAAGGCTCGCCTCCGACACGTTCGGTGGGTCCAGGGCAGACGAGTACCAAGCTACGGTCGGGGGCTGACGAGGCGCCATGGCTTCTTAGGTCACACGGTCGGAGTGGATCTGGAAATTTTGGAGGAAGGAAGGAGAGACGCAAGAAAGGGGATCTGAGCAGCAACCGGGGAAAGCAAGAAGCAAAGCCTAGGTGGATGTCGCTCCTTTATCAACTCACGTGGTTGCTAAGGTGCCCACGCCCAATCAACCGCCACGCGGCGCCCAAGGCCGCAAGCTGTTAGGGCCCGCGGCGCTTTGCTCTTGCCCTTCCGCCTCCCTGCACGGCCAAGTCCGGGAGCGCCTTGGGCCCGGGGGCTACTGTCGGCATTCTGGGAATGGGGGTCCCCAGACTTGCCTACCTGCGGCCTGCGGCGTGGCTCAAAGGGGGGCCCAGCGCGGCCCATCTTCACCAACACAAAACCAAGACCCTCGCGAGGGGCCAAGCCTCGCGGGGCGGACGATGCGGAGCTTCCTTAGGCACGGCCTCGTCAGGCTGGCTCACGAGGAGGCGGAGAGATCAAGGCGGGGTACCTCACGAGGTGCCCGTGACTCAAGCCATGACGACCGAGGGTGCCAGGCGGGTGCCAGCCCGCGCAGTGTCCTCCTTTCCTCTTTGGTGCAAAGGGGGAAAGTGCAGCCGCGGAGTACCGAGGCATCAGGCAAAGGTTGCCATTTAGGTGCAACGAGACCAAGACCATGAGGACTACAAGATGGAGGTCACCGTGGAGCCCAAGACGGCGTCATCACCAGAGCTTTGCGTAGGCGAAGACTACTTTTGTCAGGGTAGCTAGTACTAGCTGTCCCCCTTCAAATTAGCCCGCCATTGTTGGCTCCCTTCCCGCTCGATATTTGGGAAGAGGACCAGGGCCTCTATAAATAGGACCAGCCACCCACAGAGCAAGGGGGTTGGAAGGAAATAGGGGGGATCGAAGGATAAAAGAAAGGACCAGAGAGAGAGAGAGAAAGGTGACTGAACTCCTCCCAGCAGTTCATCGCCCCAGCCAAGAACAGACCCTCGCGAGGCTGTTCTTCCTTGTATTGATCATCATCATTAGCCCAAGAGGCAATCCACCACACCACACACTAGAGTAGGGTATTACACCACAACTGTGGCCCGAACCAGTATAAACCCTGTGTCTCTTGTGTTGTTCTTTCCGTAGTTTAGATCCTAGCAAGGCGGAGGGGCGCAGGTAGGTAGGAGGCGAAATCTCCGCGTGCACCCCAGTGTTCGAACCTCAAGGGTCTGCCGAAACCCGAAATCCGACAGCTAGGACCGAAAGGTTCAACGTCTGGCGATCTTTGATGGATTGTAAGCTGAAGGAAGGTGATCCACTGAGCCCGCATGTGATCAAGATGATCAGATATGTGCAAGCTTTGGATCGCTTGGGCTTCCTGCTCTTGGATGAGCTGGCTACTGATGCAGTTCTGGGTTCTCTTCCGCCTAGCTATTGGACGTTCATCTCGAACTATCATATGCATGGCATGGATAAGAAGCTCACTGAATTGCATGGAATGCTCAAAGTGGCAGAGCAGGATATTAAGGAAGGCACGCATCAAGTGTAGATGGTGCATAAATCGGCTAAGTTCAAGAAGAGTTGGTCTAAGAAGAAGGCTAAGGCAAAGGGCACGGAGATGGTAACCTCCGCCGGTGCGCCGAAGTTTGGACCGGACTCAGAGACCATTTGCTATCATTGCAAGGAAACTGGTCACTGGAAGAGGAACTGTAGCAAGTGGCTTGCAGAGCATGGCAAGAAGGTCGGGAATGCTGCTTCAGGCAAAGGTACACTTGTTGCATGTGTTATAGACGTTTACCTTGCTGACATACCTAGTAGCTCTTGGGTATTTGATACCGGATCGGTTGTTCATATTTGCAACTTGATGCAGGGGCTGGTAAGAACTAGGCATGTGGCACAAGGGGAGATTGGCATCAGGGTCGGCAACAAAGCAAAAGTTGCTGCGTTGGAGGTCGGCACGATGCAGCTCCAGCTTCCTTCTGGATTTATTTTGGAATTGAATAATTTTTATTATATTCCTACACTTAGTCGGAACATTATTTCTACCTCATGCTTGATGAGTCAGGGTTATGAATTCAATTTAAAGGACAATGGTTGTTCGATTTATTTGAATGGTATGTTCCACGGCTATGCACCTACCGTTGATGGGTTATTTATATTGAATCTAGAACAGGAACCGGTCTATAACATGAATGTCAAGAGGCATAAGCCTAATGAGGTAAATCCGACATACTTCTGGCATTGCCGGCTTGGACACTTTAGTCTGAAACGCATGAAGAGGCTCCATGATGATGGACTCCTAACTTCGACCAACTTCGGGTCGTTCGAGACATGCGAATCATGCTTGCTCGGCAAGATGACTAAGTCTCCTTTCACAAAGAGTTGTGAGAGGGCATCTGGGCTGTTGGAACTGATACACAGTGATGTGTGTGGACCAATGAGCAAAATAGCCAGAGGTGGCTATCAGTACTTCGTGACATTTACCGACGACTTGAGTAGATACGGATATATCTATTTTTTGAGTGACAAGTCAGGGTGAGGGAGTCATGGATTAGGGGGTATCCGGACAACCGGATTGTATCCTTTGGTCGGACTGTTGGACTATGAAGATACAAGATTGAAGACTTCATCCCGTGTCCAGATGGGACTCTCCTTGGCGTGGAAGGCAAGCTTGGCAATACAGATATGTAGATCTCCTTCCTTGTAACTGACACTGTGTAACCCTAGCCCCCTCAGGTGTCTATATAAACCGGAGGGTTTAGTCCGTAGGACCAAGAACAACAATCATACCATAGGCTAGCTTCTAGGGTTTAGCCTCTTCGATCTCGTGGTAGATCAACTCTTGTAATACTCATATCATCAAGATCAATCAAGCAGGAGTAGGGTTTTACCTCCGTCGAGAGGGCCCGAACCTGGGTAAAAACATCGTGTCCCCCGTTTCCCGTTACCATCCGCCTAGATGCACAGTTCGGGACCCCCTACCTGAGATCCGCTGGTTTTGACACCGACATTGGTGCTTTCATTGAGAGTTCCTCTGTGTCGTCATCGTTAGGCTTGATGGCTCCTTCGATCATCGATAGCAATGCAGTCCAGGATGAGAATTTTCTCCACGGACAAATCTTTGTATTTGGCGGCTTCGCACTGCGGGCCAACTCGCTTGGCCATCTGGAGCAGATCGAGAATTACGCCCATGGCCACCAGGTCAGGTTTGGAAGCTTAAACTACATGGCCGACATCCACGGAGACTTGATCTTCGACGGATTCAAGCCCTTGCCGAGTGCGCCGCACGGTCACGATGGGCATGATTTAGCTCTACCATCGGATAGTGTTCGGGTGATCGCACCGACGACCGCTCCGACCCTCAATTCGGAGCCAATTGCGCCATCCATGGACGGGTGGATAGACCCCTCCATGGAGGCCGCATTCTCAGCGGTGATCGAACCGAGTATCGACCTTACCCTTCATGAGAGCCGTGACGCTAAACTGCGGATCCTCCCCTGGCCACGGACTCCGAACCGCTTGCGCACGTGCCTATCGAATCCGACTGGGCGCCGATCATGGAGTTCACCTCCGCGGATATCTTTCAGCACTCGCCCTTCGGCGACATACTGAACTCATTAAGATCTCTCTCCTTGTCAGGAGAGTCCTGGCTGAACTATGTCCGGCAGGATTGGGATGCGGATGACGATGAAATTCGCCGCCCACCCACCACCCACTTAATAGCCACTTTCGACGATTTGCCGACAGGCTCGACTTCGACTCCGAAGACATCGACGGTATGGACGACGATGCAGGAGATGAACAAGAACCACTGCCCACAGGGCACTGGACATCCACCTCATCATATGATATATATATGGTGGACACACCTAAGGAAGGCAATGGCGATGGGACAGCGGAGGATGACCCCTCCAAGAAGCAACCCAAGTGCCGACGTCAGCGGCGCCGCTCTACGTCTCACCAAGGCAAAAGCGGTGATACCGGCACAGGAGATAATAGCACTCTAGACTGTGCCGAAGATGACGACAATCCCCTCGAGCAAGATTTAGAGCAGGAGGATGGAGGAGCCAGCCCTCCCGAGAGAGCAGCAGATGGAGAGGCGGAGGATGATAATTACATGCCTCCCTCCGTAGATGAGGCAAGCCTCGATGATGACGAATTTGTCGTGCATGAGGATCCCGTCGAGCAAGAGCGCTTCAAGTGCCGGCTTATAGCCAAGGCAAATAGCCTTAAGAAAAAGCAACAACAGCTTCAAGCTGATCAAGATTTACTAGCTGACAGATGGACTGAAGTCCTTGCGGCCGAGGAATATGAACTCGAAGGCCCCTCCAAGAGTTACCCAAAGCGCAGATTGCTACCCCGACTCGAGGAGGAAGCATTAAAACCTACATCTCCAGCATATGATGCGGCTGATTGGCCACCTCGTGGCCGCAACTAAGAGGCATTTCTGCCAAAAGCTCAGCCCGCACCCCGACGCCACTCAAATAAAAATGTCAAGGCACGGGGAAACACGCTAGACCTGTGAGACGTATTGGAGGACGAAGCAAAACATGCAAGATCGATCTACAGATCACGAGGGCGCGCCACTACGTGAGACGATAACCGTCACACCGGATACTGTAAAAGTAAATCCGGCCGGGTCGAACACAGTGGACAAGACTCATTTGATCTGCGTCGCCATATAGCCCAGTATAGAGGCGCCACACACCCCCTATGCTTCACAAATGAAGTAATGGATCACCAAATCCTAGAGGGTTTCAAACAGATCCTGCGGTATGGATCGAGGACTTCCTCCTGCATATCCACATGGTCCGCGGTGACGATCTACACGCCATCAAATACCTCCCACTCAAACTCAAAGGACCAGCTCGGCATTGGCTCAACAGCCTGCCAGCAGAATCCATTGGGTGTTGGGAAGATCTGGAAGCCACATTCCTCGACAACTTCCAGGGCACTTATGTGCGACCACCAGATGCCGATGACTTGAGCCACATAATTCAGCAGCCAGAGGAATCGGCCAAGCAATTCTGGACACGGTTCCAGACAAAGAAAAATCAAATCATCGACTGTCCGGATGCAGAGGCCCTAGCAGCTTTTAAGCACAACATCCGCAATGAGTGGCTCGCCCTGCACCTTGGCCAGGAAAAGTCGAAATCTATGGCAGCCCTCATGACACTCATGACCCGCTTTTGCGCGGGAGAGGACAGCTGGCTGGCTCGCAGCAATAACATATCAAAGAACCATGGTACTTCGGATACCAAGGATAGCAATGGCAGGTCACGTTGCAACAAACACAAGCGCCGCATCAACAGCGACAATACCGAGGATACGACAGTCACTGCCGGATTCAGAGGCTCTAAACCCGGTCAGCGGAAAAGGCCATTCAAAAGAAGCACTCCGGGCCTGTCCAGTTTGGACTGTATACTCGATCGCTCGTGTCAAATACAGGCACCCCCGACAAGCCCACCAACAGGGAATGTTGGGTGTTCAAGCAGGCTGGCAAGTTAAATGCCGAAAACAAGGATAAGGGGCTACATAGCGATGACAAGGAGGAGCCCCGGCGCCGAACAATGAAGGACAAAAGAGGTTCCCCTCACAAGTGCGGATGGTGAACACGATCTACACAACCCACATCCCCAAGAGGGAGCGGAAGCGTGCGCTAAGGGACGTATATGCGTTGGAGCCAGTCACCCCAAAGTTCAACCCATGGTCCTCCTATCCGATCACCTTCGATCGCAGGGATCACCCCACTAGTATCCGTCATGGCAGATTCGCCGCACTGGTCCTAGACCCAAACATCGACGGATTTCACCTCACTTGAGTCCTTATGGACGGCGGTAGTAGTCTAAACCTGCTTTATCAGGACACAGTGCGCAAAATGGGTATAGACCCCTTAAGGATCAAACCCACAAAAACGACCTTCAAAGGCGTCATACCAGGTGTAGAGGCCCATTGCACAGGCTCAGTCACACTGGAAGTGGTCTTCGGATCCCCGGATAACTTCTGAAGCGAGGAGTTAATCTTCGATATAGTCCCGTTCCGCAGTGGCTATCACGCACTACTCGGGCGAACCGCATTTGGGAGATTCAAAGCGGTACCACACTATGCATACCTCAATCTCAAGATGCCAGGACCTTGGGGGTCATCACAGTCAATGGAAACACAGAGCGTTCTCTCCGCACGGAGGAGCACACTACGGCCCTAGCAGCAGAAGCAAAAAGCAGCCTCTTAAGGAAATCCACCAGTTCGGCGATTAAACACCCGAACACCCTCAAGCGCGCCCAGAGTAATCTGCGACAAGACCGCCTGGCACGTTCCGAGCTCGCATAGCAATGCGCCCCCACCCCAGTCCCAGCCAAACGGCGAAATTCGTGCCATGCGTACATAATTACGCATTGAAAATACCATGGGCATAGGTGGGGGGCACGACTACGGCATGCCCCAAAACGCGGCTCAACCGCACTAGGTGCTTCCCGCTTTGTTATTTTTGCTCTCTTTCAGGACTTTACTCTCTGACCCTGTCCGGCAGTATGATTGCCGGACACACGATACAACAACCAAGGAGGCAGAAAGCTACGTCGCACCATGGAACTCCTAGGTGGTCTCTGATAACGAGTGAAATACCTGCTTTAAATACCATTCCACAGCTTGCCCTTGGAGGGGACATGTCAAATAGTCCTACTTTTTGCTTATCGCACTACTTGTATCATTATGCTTCGACGCACCTTTTTGAATAAACAATGCATAGCACTAGTCTATTAGCGCATTCTCTATTCTTTTTTATATATGTTCATTCATGACATTTAGCACCCGTACACTCTGGTACGGCCAATACGCCAGGGGCTTAAGCGTACCCCATAATACGGCGTGATAAGTACGAACACTTTCGACAGTGCGGCACCCCGAACTTATAGCATTATATGCATCAGCTCCGAATCATGTCTTGTGTCAATAGTTGGGTTTGCCCGGCTCCCATGTTTTGGTACCTTACGTTCCGCTATATCGGCTAAGGTAGCACTGGGAGAAATACTGCGATTGTGCCCCGGTTCATCTAGGCAAGCACCTCAGTAGAGAAAGCTAAAACTGACTGTCATGATAAGGTGAGAGCTGGTCGCTATTCGAGAGGTCTCGAGTCCCTAAATACTTATGTCGCCTAGGGCGAGGAGTTGGCTTTGTCCGGCTTAGGCGTGTATAGCGCCCCGAATTCGGCCTTCCAAATACTAGGGGCTTCACCAAAATTTAAAATTGTAGACTTCTATGGCTAAGTGAGAGTGATAAAGCATTATAGTCTGATTTCCTTGTTTGTTGCGCTGAGCACCTCCCTCGAAGGACCCAACAATGGGAAAAAGAGTGCTCAGATTTATCCCGAACACCCCAGCACTCGTGGCATGGGGGCAGAAGCTTATGACTGGCCATCTCTCAGATTTGATAAACAACCGCACAGAAGGTAATATTTTAAATTCAAACAAGCGTTGCATAGCGCACATGAACAAGTTTTCATAATACAGGATCACACAAGAGAGTTCATTCAAAAATTACATCCTTCGCACACTCATCCGCCACAAGACGGGCACCCGTCAGGACACCCTCATAATACATTTCAGGGTGGCGATGCTCCTTGCCCTGCGGCGGCCCCTCCTTCACCAGCTTCTCGGCGTCCATCTTGGCCCAGTGCACCTTCGCATGGGCAAAAGCCCGGCGTGCACCCTCGATGCAGACGGACCGATTTATGACTTCCAGCTATGGGCAGGCATCCATAAAGCCGCCTCACCAGGCCGAAGTAGCTGTTGTGAAGGGAGTCGCCAGGCCACATCCGGACTATAAGGCCCCTCATGGCCTGTTCGGCCGCCTTGTGCAGCTCGACCAGTTGCTTCAGCTGGTCGCTCACAGGCATCGGGTGTTCGGTCCCAGTATACTGAGACCAGAACAACTTCTCCGTCGAGCTTCCCTCCTCGGCCTAGTAGTACTTTGCGGCATCCGACACTGTGGGACAAATCTGCGAATCATCCTGGAGAGCTCCGGACTCGGGTAAGTAACAAGTAATTTACTTTCACATGATTGCTTTGCATAATGAATGCCTTACCCGCCGCTACCTTCCTCATCGCCTCAATTTCCTGGAGGGCCTTTTGGGCTTCAGCCTTGGCATGCTTTGTGCTCTCGAGGGCCGCGGCAAGCTCGGACTCTCGCGTCTTTGAGTCAAGCTCCAAAGTCTCGTGATTCTTCACGAGAGCCTGGAGCTCTTGTTGCACCTCGCCCACCCGTGCCTCTTGTTTCTCCCGCTCGGTGCGCTCCTCGACCGCTTTGTTTTCAGCCTCGGACAGCGCTTGCTTCAGGGTCTCCACTTCAGTCGTCGCCCCTAGCACATCCATGATGATCCTAGCATTTTGCAACCACATCTTTGTATATATATACAAGGTATTACTTACCTTTGTTCTCCTCGAGCTACCTCTTGGCAAAGCCTAGCTCTTTCTCAGACCGCTCGAGGTTTTGCTTCAGTGTGGCGACCTCCGCAGTCAGTGCAGCAGAGGTCAGCAGCGAAGCCTGCGTACGCAAATAGACATACTTGTATTAGACTCCTGCAGATATTATTTGATCCTCTATTTGGATTTTCTTTGTGAACACCAAATAGAGCATCAGGGGCTACTTTCTATGGGGTAATATTTTCCTATATTTTAAATACTTACCTCAAAGCCTGTTAGAAGGCTGGCACAGGCTTCAGTCAGTCTGCTCTTGGCGGACTGAATCTTCTTGATCACCGCATTCATAATAGTGCGGTGCTCTTCGTCGATGGAAGCGCCGCGAAGCGCTCCCAGCAGGTTGTCCGGTGCCTCTGGATAGACAGAGGTCACCAGCACGGGCGGCTTTCCCCTCTTGCCAGGGGGCCAGCGGCCGGAGTTCGGAACCACTTGAGGTTCCGGCGCGGTGTTCGGCTAGGGGCCGAACTTGGAGCCCTTTGGAGTCTTGCTCCCTTTGCGCCTGGAGTCCGGAAGGTCACCTTGAGGCGCCTCCAGGACTACCTCCCCTCGGTTCGGTGCCCCTTGAGACAATACCTCAACATTGTCCGTAGGGCGAGGAGAGGAGACGGTTGGAAGTGATTTGCTATTCATATCCGACGAGTCCAAGGAACCGCCGAACGAGGATACGTCGATACGGGCTCGGGGCAGACTGCATAATCATATTCGACGTTAGGAGAAGCAGTGCAACAAAAGTATGCTATGAGTTACTCTGGTATCCGAATACTACGACTTCGCCAGGGGCTTGGCCCTGAGTAACCACTCGTCTTTGTTGTCGGTGGCGGTGGTGGAACAGTCCAGAAGGAGAGTCCTTCCCTTCTTGGACCCTCCGGCCTCCCCGGTTGGGGCGGCCTTCCTTTTCCTGTCTCCCCGGCTGGAGGGGGAGAACCTTCATCTTCCTCCTCCTCGTTTTCATGGGAGGAGTGCATCTCGGAGTTATCGGACGTTGAGTCCAATACCACCTGGCGCCGGGAACTCATACCACCTGGCGTCGGGAACTCTCAGAGTTCCTGTGGCCTTCTTCTTGATCTTCTTGTCCGACACCTCATAGGGAGCCGGAGTCCGCATCTCCGTCAAGAGAGCGTCTGCAGAGTCTTCGGGCAGAGGGGCCGGGCAGTCAATCTGCTCCAATGTCTCCACCCAGTCCTGTCAAAGGCATGGGAGCTCAGACCCCGCACATGGTTAAACTATGGAAAATAAATACCCTACAAGATGTACAGAACTTATCGGATTCGCAGGGCGCGTCGCGCTTAGCCCGCGGTCCTCGGTAAGGGGAGGGGGGACCTCGGCTCCCTTGAACAGCACCTTCCAGACATCCTTATGTGTCGTGTCGAAGAGCTCGCGTAGAGTATGGTGCTGGGCCGAGTCGAACTCCCATAAGTTGAAAGCCCGTTGTTGACACGGGAGAATCCGGCGGAAGAGCATGACCTGGACTATGTTGACAAGCTTGAGTTTCTTGCCTATCATGTTCCGGATACACTTCTGGAGTCCATCCAGCTCCACCGATGAGCCCCAGGACAGGCCCTTCTCCTTCTAGGAAGTGAGCCGCGTGGGGATTCCGGATCGAAACTCGGGGGCCGCCACCCAGTTTGTGTCACGTGACTCGGTGATGTAGAACCACCCCGATTGCCACCCCTTTATGTTCTCCATGTAGGAGCCCTCGAGCCATGTAACGTTGGGCATTTTGCCCACCATGGCTCAGCCGCATTCTGCTTGTTGGCCGCCTACTACCTTCGGTTTGACATTGAAGGTCTTCAGCCATAGGCCGAAGTGGGACGGACGCGGAGGAAAGCCTCGCACACGATGATGAACGCCGAGATGTTGAGGATGAAATTTGGAGCAAGATCATGGAAGTCCAGCCCGTAATAGAACATAAGGCCGCGGACGAATGGATGGGGGGGAAACCCCAGTCCGCAGACGAAGTGGGTGAGGAAAACCACCCTTTCGTAAGGTTCCGGGGTAGGGACAATCTGCCCCGCGGCTGGCAGCCGGTGCGCAATATCCGCGGCTCAGTATCTGGCCCCGCGCAGCTTTTTGATGTCTCCCTCCGTAACGGAGGAGACCATCCACTTGCCTCCCGCTCTGGACAAGTTTGGAGAGGGTTGAGGAGAAGGATGTGGACTTGGGTGCTAGAGCTCGAGTGTGCGAGAATGGATGAGCAAGGAGGAAGAAGGCGTGGGTAGAAAAAGGTGAACCCTTATCCCTTTATAATGGCGGACTAAACTATGCAACCCCACCAGCCTGGTAAAACTCGCTTAACCCCCAAGCGTAGTAATTGATGGCGCGGTTGGGTTACCCACGTCCTTATTGATGGGAATCCCGTAATAAGGGGACACGATCTCTACTTCGACAAGACATGCCAAGGAAACCGCCTCGCGAAACACACTGAGGTTGGTTGTGAAAAACGATCGAATGGTGACCTGGCTGTGGTGTGATGTCACACTACGGAATGCGTCGGCAGATTAGATTTGTGAAAATATTATTCTCTCTACGGTTGTATGTGGAACTTGTTTTGCAGAGCCGGACACGATCCTCGTGTTCAAAATCTTCTATGAAGTATTTGGAGGAGGAACCCGCCTTGCAATGCCGAAGACAATCTGCGCGCCGGACTCATCGTCATTGAAGCCTCGTTCAGGGGCTATTGAGGGAGTCCTGGATTAGGGGGTATCCGGACAGCCGGATTATATCCTTTGGCCGGACTGCTGGACTATGAAGATACAAGATTGAAGACTTCGTCCCGTGTCCAGATGGGACTCTCCTTGGCGTGGAAGGCAAGCTTGGCAATACGGATATGTAGATCTCCTTCCTTGTAACCAACTCTGTGTAACCCTAGCCCCCTCCGGTGTCTATATAAATCAGAGGGTTTAGTCCGTAGGACCAAGAACAACAATCATACCATAGGCTAGCTTCTAGGGTTTAGCCTCTACGATCTCGTGGTAGATCAACTCTTGTAATACTCATATCATCAAGATCAATCAAGCAGGAGTAAGATTTTTCCTCCGTCGAGAGGGCCCGAGCCTGGGTAAAAACATCGTGTCCCCGTCTCCTGTTATCATCCGCCTAGACGCACAGTTCGGGACCCCCTACCCGAGATCCGCCGGTTTTGACACCGACACAGAGAGTTTTGAAAAGTTCAAACAGTTTCAAAACAAGGTTGAGAATCAGCTCAGCAAGACTATAAAACTTCTACGATCTGATCGTGGAGGTGAGTACTTGAGCCAGGAGTTTGATGATCATCTGAAAAGCGGAGGTATAGTACCTCAGCTCACACCTCCGGGTACGCCACAGAGAAATGGTGTATCGGAATGGAGGAATCACACCTTGTTGGACATGGTTCGATCTATGATGAGCAGGTCGGATTTACCCTTGTCATTCTGGGGATACGCTCTAGAAACTGCAGCTTTCACACTTAACAGGGTACCATCAAAATCTGTAGACAAGACACCACATGATATATGGACTGGGAAGAGTCCCAGTTTGTCTTTTCTAAAGATTTGGGGTTGTGAAGCATTTGTCAAGAAACTTATGTCAGACAAGCTTACACCCAAGTCAGATAAATGCATATTCGTGGGATATCCGAGGGAAACCTTGGGGTATATCTTCTACAACCGGGAAGAGAACGAAGTGTTTGTTGCTCGGAACTGGGTTTTCCTTGAGAAAGAGTTTCTCAGTCGGGAGGCCAGTGGGAGGACGGTCCGACTCGAAGAAATTCGAGGACCACTCGGGGACGGCTCGGCTGGTGATGAGATCATACCGGAGTCAGTCAGGGAACCCGTAGTGGAAGCGGCACTGGAACCACGGAGGTCGGAAAGATTGCGCAGAGTGCGCGATGTATTGTTGCTAGAAAGCGACGAGCCGGGCACATATGCGGAAGCGATGGTGAGCCCATATTCCGAGGCATGGCTGGAGGCCATGAGATCCGAGTTAAAGTCCATGGATGAGAATCAAGTTTGGGACGTGGTTGATCTGCCGCCTGGCATAACGGCTATTGGTTGCAAATGGGTCTTTAAGAAGAAAACCGATGTGGATGGAAATGTTCAGATCCACAAAGCTCGGCTTGTCGCTAAGGGTTATGGACAAGTTCAAGGAATTGACTATGATGAGACCTACTCGCCGGTAGCGATGCTGAAGTCGGTGAGGATCGTACTAGCTATAGCTGCATATTTTGATTATGAGATATGGCAGATGGATGTCAAGACGGCTTTTCTTCACGGAAATTTAACCGAGGACGTGTATATGATACAACCTGAGGGTTTTGTTGATCTGACTAGCACTAGTAAGGTATGCAAGCTCAATAGATCCATTTATGGGTTGAGGAAAGCATCATGGAGCTGGAACATTCATTTTGATGAGGTCGTCACTGCTTTCGGCTTCATCAAAAGCGAAGAGGACTATTGTTTATACAAGAAGTTAAGTGGGATCTCGATAGTGTTTTTGATCTTGTATGTGGATGACATACTACTGATCGGAAATGATATTTCGATGCTGAACTTGGTCAAGGAGTCATTGAATGGCAAGTTTTTGGTGAGGCAATGTACATTTTAGGCATTAAGATCTATAGAGATAGATCAAGGAGGCTGCTCGGCTTAAGCCAGAGCACGTACATTGATAAAATGTTGAAGCAGTTCAACATGAGTGAGGCAAACAAAGGGTTCTTGCCACTCTCACATGGTATAAGGCTAAGCGAGACTTAGAGTCCTTCAACATCTGATGAGCGAAGCAGGATGAGTAGGATTCCATATGCCTCACCAATCGGATCCATCATGTATGCCATGATATGTACGCGGCCCGATGTTGCTTTTGCAATAAGCCTAACAAGTAGATACCAGGCCAACCCAGGTGAGAGTCACAGGGCAGAGGTAAAGACTATTTTGAAGTACCTGAAAAGGACTAAAGAGATGTTCCTAGTTTATGGAGGTGAGGAAGAGCTCGTCGTAAGGGGTTACGCCGATGCTAGTTTCCAAACCGACAGAGATGATTGTCGGTCACAGTCCGAATTCGTGTACGTCGTGAACGGAGGAGCAGTGAGCTGGATGAGTTCCAAGCAAGATACAGTGGCCGATTCTACTATAGAAGCCGAATACATTGTGGCTTGTGAAGCTGCAAAGGAAGGTGTTTGGATACAGAACTTTCTGGATGATCTTGGTATTTTCCCATCCTCGGTAAAACCGTTGGACCTTTATTGTGATAATTCTGGTGCCATCGCACAAGCCAAGGAGCCGAGGAATCACCACAAGGTCAGACACATAGATCGGAAATATCACCTGATACGAACGATTGTAAAGAGTGGTGATGTAGAGTTATGCAAAATTCACACGGATGCAAATGTTGTGGATCCGTTAACTAAGCCGCTTCCACAACCCAAGCATGAGGGGCACGTTAGAGCTATGGGCATTCGAGGTCTATTTGATTGACTCTAATGCAAGTGGGAGACTGTTGGAGATATGCCCTATAGGCAATCATGTATGATGATATTTCCTATGTGTTTATGAATAAAGATAGTCCTTGGACATTATCAATGATGTGTATCAGCAAGTACGTGACTTGTTTGTGGGACTATGCATTGTATGATGACTGTCCCGAAAGGTCCCTAGTCGAAAGGGCTATGTGGATGCGCAGCCAACTAGACTAGCATATGACACAGTCGATGGCTTGGTCTCCCTAGCCATGGAACATTGGATACTAACCGGATAATATGGACTTGGAAGGATCTGGTCGGATTCGACGTAGTCGGATCCGAGTCGAGATAAGGTCCGAGTCGGATAGACCCAACTATGAGATGCAGCAATATGTCATCTGTGAGTCTCTAGTACAACATATGTTCTATGTCCTAAGACCTGAGCTGACGCATGTACTCGAGATGGTGACAGACTTGCTTTGGGCCGACCAAACGCTGCTCCGTAACTGGGTAGTTATAAAGGTAGGTTTCGGGTTTGTCCAGAACCATGATGCAAGACGTGGTCGAGTAAGATGGGATTTGCCCCTCCGATCAGGAGAGATATACTTTGGGCCCCTCGTGTGATCCGACCAGGATAAGCATGGCCATGCGACAAGGATATGAGATAATCCGGTTTGTGGTCGGCATCACTGGAACGAGAAAGAGGTCGGGCTAGCACAAGGATGAGGGATGGCAATGGGTCGGGTTTGGGGCGGGTGGAGCTGGTACAAATCCAACCCATGACCCACCTTCCTACCCTCTGCCCATCCACCAAATTATCCATGGACACAACTTGTGCCCATGCCCAAACCCGCTGGATACCTGTCACACCCTGATTTTCATGCCACAACACTTAAACTAACAATCATGATAAAATGTGGTTTGACAAAAACTTTTGAGTGTTTTGGACCTTGCCTTGATTGGATTTTTGTCTGTTGTTTGCAAGTGCTCTAAAAATCAAATAAATCCTCCAACTCCTTGTCAGGACCCCGACTCGATGTCACATCGATCTAGCCGGTAACACCTCATATCACTTTGCGGCCTCACGCACGGTATCCCCACGGGTGTCGCCTTACCTTTGCCCGGGACCGTTTGCGCCTTTTGGCTCACGTATATGATAGTGTCGCTAGCATCCATATGATAAAGAGCCCGGGCTGACATGACTAGTCGTAAACCCAAAGTGGCACAGACTTACAGGGACAGGCATCCATGACCCAGCTTCGAACGTGTCGGTCATCAGCAAGTGGGTCCGGGCTGTAGCACTGGGCTAGCAGGACTCCGGTAAACCGGGCTGTAGCGGGCTAACAGGACTCCGGTACTCAAAGCGTGACATTTCCCCGAAGGGACAGACACAGGAACGAAGAAGGACACATGCCGGCCAGCCTAAGTGTTCCAGAGCAGTAGCAAGCTACCATGGCTCAGCGGTAACACTAGGAGACATTTTCCGGTAAGAGAGGCTACTAAAGATAAACAACTAGATAGTCAGATCCCACACATACCAAGCATTTCAATCATACACACAATATGCTCGATATGTGCAAATACAACGAAGCATCACAACATGACTCTACGACACAAGTACTTTATTTAAGGCTCAGGGAGCCATACATAACATACACAAAGGTACGGGTCTCACGACCCAACATACAAGTCATACAGTCATACAAACCAGCAGCGGAAGTAACTTGTCTGAGTACAGACAACTAGTAAAAT
The DNA here is from genome assembly GCF_002162155.2 of Triticum dicoccoides. Taxonomy (NCBI): domain Eukaryota; kingdom Viridiplantae; phylum Streptophyta; class Magnoliopsida; order Poales; family Poaceae; genus Triticum; species Triticum dicoccoides. The sequence continues at coordinate 184,483,058 of NC_041388.1, read as the reverse complement.
AAAAGAGGCTTGGAAAGCCTAGCTATACTACGTGGTCCTTCACAAGCTCAGGGTCACCACCTGGGTCTCTAGCCTACTCGTTGATGTCAACGTCTACATAGAACCCATCAGAAGGGGTTGCAGCGTCTTCTGTAAAAATGTAGATTATAGCAACATGAGTACAAGGGTACTCAGCAAGAATTACATCAGATCCTACATACATGCATGTTATCAAGAAGGGTTGGTGGAGTTATTGCAGCAAGCCAGCTTTGACTCTTGGCTAGGCTATCCTACGATACTCCAACTTGAAATGGTTTTGCGCACACGAGTCCACTACTCACCAATTCAATACACTACCGAGGATCCGTCTCCGTCTTCCTACGGAAGAGCCATCCTCGGCACTCACACTTATCTTGAGGCTTTTAGCAGTTTCCATTTACTTGTCTATGAACTGTATAGGCAACCAAGTAGTCCTTTACTGCGGACGCGGCTATTCGAATAGATTATGATAACCCTGCAGGGGTGTACTTCTTCATACATGTTTCCACCACTTAGCGTCTGCACACGACATGTGCTCGGCAGACTTCAAGCGAAAGCCGACGTGGGTGTAGACCACGACCTACCTAAACACTTAAGCCTCTAGTCCAGGTTTATCGCCTATTCAGGTTCCATCCGCAGGGAGTCCGGCCGAGGTTTCCCATACGGCCCCGAACGATGTGAACAGGGTTCCCGAGATACCTAACGGGTATTCGGTACACCCGGCCACGTACCTACCGCATCACAGCCCACCCCTACGGTCAGCGCTGTCCACGGCCTCCAGTAGGCTACAAACACCAGAAACTACTTGCAACTCCTGGACAGAGAGCTAGGGTGAATAAGAAGTCAAGCGGGGTCATATTTCAGGGCCCAATGCATGGTACTAGCTGTGTCTTAAATCACACATACAGATCTCAGTGCTTAAGGTCGGCTTCAATGAAACAACCCACCATGTACTCCTACATGGCCTCTCATCGATACCTTTACCAAATCGTGTTCACCACACCACTCTCATTACCGACATAATCATTTCACTCTAGCCCATCACCCAGATGAACCAGACCTGACATGACTCTAAGCATAGCAGGCATAGCAAGGTAGGAACAACACATACATAGGGCTCAATCAACTCCTACACATGCTAGTGGGTTTCATCTAGTTACTGTGGCAATGACAGGTCATGCAGAGGAAATGGGTTCAACTACCGTAGCACACAGCAGTTTGAATCGCGTTGTCTTAATGCAGTAAAAGAGAGCAGGAGCGAGAACATGGGATTGTATCGATATGATCAAATGGTTGGTTGCTTGCCTGATGGTTCGATGCACTGATACGGTTCTTCGTTAGGGTAATCACGGTACTCCTCGGAGGCAGAACCTGTCGCAAAGGACACCGATACACAACCATCACCAAACAATGTGCAACAATATTATGCATGCATGAAACATAGCAATATGAGTGTGTTGGGCTAATGCAACTAAAACCAGAAGGGTTTGAACAAATTTGAATCAAAGATTCAAATTTCAAACTCAAACATGGCCTTTTAAAGTGCTTTTCCTTGTTCTGCTTAAAACATCACTTTAACTTGTTTGATCATGCATGAAAATAGTACAGATGGATAGATTGGATTTTTCTGATCATTTTTCATATATAATTTGTCCAATTTGGAGTTACAGAATAAAAGTTATGAATTTTTGAAGTTTAAGTAATATTCTGGAATTTCCTGATTTAATTTAAATCCAGAAATATAATTATTGCGCCAGCATGACGTCAGCATGACGTCAGTGATCAACTGCGGCTGGCTGAGGTCAAACCTGACGTGTGGGGCCCACACGTCAGTGACAGGGGGGTTAAACAGGGTTAAATTAATCCTAATTACTAATTAGTGGCGCTGGGGCCCACTAGTCAGTGTCAGGGGGTTAACTAACAGTGGTTAGCGCTAATCCTAATTAACTACGGGGCTGGGCCCACCTGTCAGGGACTCAGGGGGGGTCCTGCCATGGTCAAAGTGGGTCAAACCCACCGGCGGCGTGACGCCGGCGAGGCCCGAGACGGCGGCGCGATGCGGGATCGCGCTACAGGGCACGGGCGAGGCCATTCTTGGGCTCGTTGGAGAGCTCTTGCTCCCGCGCGTCGAACGGTGGTGGTGGCCGAGCCTGGGGTGGCCGGTACCGTCGACGGCGAGCTCGTGAGCGGCGGCCGGAGTTCGGGTGCGGTCGGAGTCGGCGTTGCAGGGTGTTTGGGGAGGCGTTGGTGCGTGCTGCGTGCTCCTAGTGAGGCGTGGAGCACGATAGTGTGCTCGGTTGGGCGCTACGGTGACCGTGGCCACGACGGCGACATCGCCGGCGGCGTGGAGCTCTCGGCCAAGGTGGGGCTAAGGCCTAGAGGTCGAAAGAGACCAGGGGAGAAGGGGGAAACGACTCGGGGGCTCACCGCGGTTGCAGTGGGCGTCGAAGCGGACTCGGAGACGCGCTGGAGACGGCGAATTCGACGGCGATGATGGTCGGAGCCCGAAGAGGGGAACGGCGACGTGGCGGCGATGCAGGGCTTCCGGAGGCCCGTGGAGCGGTGGGGAGGAAGAGGGGGTTGTGGCGGAGCTTCTGAGCTAGTCGGGGGAGCGAGGGGTGGCCGGAGACGGCTGCTATGGCGAACGGCGGTGACGGTGGTGTTCGGCCGTGTGAGAGAGAGAGCGAGGGAGAGGAGGGAAGAGCCGAGGGCGAGTGAGAGAGAGCAGGGGGGAGGCGTGGCGTCGTCCGGGGCATCGAGCGAGGAGGGGAGGGCAGGCAAGCAGGGAGAGAGGTGGCGTGGCGCGGTGGCGCGCGCGCGCGCCGGCCACACTCCCCTCCCTCTGTCGAGGACGAAGACGACAGAGGAGGGAGGTGGGCTGGGCCGGCTGCTGGCTGGGCCGGCCAGCTGGCTGGGCCGCACAGGGAGGAGCCCAGGTAAGCTTCTCCCTTTTATTTTTTTCTGTTTTCTAATTTCTGACATTTGTTTTGATTTAAAAAATATATTAAATCATTTATTTAACTTATGCCAATTTTTGCAGGGGCTAGATATATTATTTCAGAGCTCCTTTATAAATGGCATAATATTTGGACATATATTAATATATATAATTAATATATTTCCAAAGCAAATATTTATGCATTAATTCCAAATGCCCAAAATAAATACCTATGAGCTCTTAAAAATATTGGTTTGATTATTATCTCTGTCCAATATTTTCAGAGAGCAACATGAGCATTTTCTTGGACCCTTTTGGAGAAATTTTTATTTGGGTCATTTTCAAAATGATTCTGAGGGTTTCACAAATCCCCATTTCAAATTAAATGGAATTTTAAACATGATGCACACACTCTGATGCATGACTAGCTAGGGTGTGACAACTCACCCCCACTCAAAAGAATCTCGTCCCGAGATTTGGGTTCCTCCGGGAAGAAGGCGGGGTACTCGAGTCGAAGACGATCCTCCCTTTCCCAAGTTGCTTCATCCTCAGAATGGTGCGACCATTGTACTTTGAGGAACTTGATGTTCTGACGTCGGGTGATACGTTCGGCCTGATCGAGGATACGAACGGGGTACTCTTGATATGTAAGATTATCTTGGAGATCAAGCGTTTCGTGGTCCACTTCACGGATAGGATCCGAGAAGCAACACCTGAGTTGAGAAACGTGGAAGACATCGTGGACTCTGGAGAGATGCGGAGGTAGTTCCAGCTGGTAGGCAACTTCTCCTCGTTTGGCGAGAATGCGAAAAGGTCCAATGTAACGAGGAGCCAATTTGCCTTTGATACCGAAACGATGGGTTCCCTTCAGAGGGGTGACCCGAAGATAAGCCTTCTCGTCAACCTCGAAAGTCATAGCCTTATGCTTTCGGTCATATTGACTCTTTTGACGGGATTGGGCTGTTTTCAACTTTTCACGAACGATACGAACTTGTTCTTCTGCTTCCTGAATCATATCCGGGCCAAAGAATTGTCTTTCCCCGGTCTCTGACCAGTTAAGGGGTGTTCGACACCGTCGTCCATAGAGAACTTCAAAAGGGGCTTTACCCAAGCTAGATTGATAGCTGTTGTTATAAGCGAATTCGGCAAATGGAAGGCACTTCTCCCAGTCCATTCCGAATGAGATAACAGAGGCTCGAAGCATGTCTTCTAGAATCTGGTTGACGCGTTCCACTTGACCACTCGACTGAGGGTGGAAGGCGGTGCTAAAGGAGAGACGAGTTCCCATAGCATTTTGGAAACTTTCCCAAAATCGAGAGGTGAAAAGACTTCCTCGATCCGAGTTAATTTCCAAAGGAACACCATGGAGGGACACTATTCGGGAGATGTATAAGTCTGCCAGCTGACTAGCGGTTATACTCTCACGAACAGGTAAGAAATGGGCTACTTTGGAAAGGCGATCGACCACGACGAAAATAGCATTATTCCCTCTCTTGGTCCTGGGAAAACCGGTAATGAAATCCATACCAATTTTATCCCATTTCCATTCAGGAATAGCTAGGGGTTGAAGGGTGCCAGCAGGCCGTTGATGCTCTACTTTTATACGACGACAGACGTCGCAATTAGCAATATACTGAGCAATTTCTCTCTTCATCCTAGTCCACCAGAACCTCTGGCGTAGGTCCTGATACATCTTAGTACTACCGGGATGAATGGTGAGAGGAGATTCATGAGCCTCCTTAAGGATCAACTGCCGTAGATGCTGGTTCTTGGGAACCACTAGACGGTTCTCAAAGTACACAACACCATGATCATTTGTGGAGAAACAACCAGCACCTCCGCTAGCAATGTTCTCCTTGATCTTAGCTATTCCCTTATCTCGCTTCTGGGCAGCAATGATTTGATCCGTAAGAGTAGGTTTCGCCACCAAGGTGGAAAGAAATCCTTGAGGAACAATGTGAAGGTTAAGCTTCCGAAATTCCTCATGGAGAAGCGGTTGACTTTGTTGTAACATCAGGTTGTTACAATAAGATTTACGACTTAGCGCATCAGCCATGACGTTGGCTTTCCCTGGGGTGTAGGTTATTCCTAAGTCGAAATCTGTGATCAACTCGACCCAACGTCTTTGCCTGAGATTCAAATCCGGTTGGGTGAAGATGTACTTCAGACTTTGGTGATTAGTGAATATTTCGCAACGATTACCGAGGAGGTAATGTCGCCAGGTTTTAAGTGCATAGACTACGGCTGCAAGCTCTAGATCATGAGTAGGATAATTCTCCTCATGTGGGTGCAATTGCCGTGAAGGTAGGCAATTACGTGTCGATCTTGCATGAGAATGCAACCTAGTCCTTGTCGCGAGGCGTCGCAGTAGATAACAAAGTCCTTGGAGAAGTCTGGCGGTACCAGTACGGGAGCAGAAGTCAGGCGTCTTTTCAGTTCCTGAAAGCTGTGCTCACATTGTGGAGTCCACTCGAACTTCTTATCTTTCTTGAGGAGTTCGGTTAGAGGTTTAGCAACTTTGGAGAAGTTCTCGACAAAGCGACGACAATAGCTCGCTAAGCCCAGAAAGCTCCAAACTTGCTTGACCGATTCAGGTGGAGTCCAATTAAGGACGGCTTGAACTCGCTCAGGGTTAACAGCAATACCTTTACCAGATATTACATGACCCAGATAGGTCACTTCTGGCAACCAGAATTCACATTTAGAAAATTTGGCATAAAGGCGATGCTCTCAAAGTTTCTGCAACACTAGCCTTAGATGTTCGGCATGTTCTTCCTCGTTCTTGGAGTAGATGAGTATATCATCGAGGTAAACTACGACGAATTTATCCAAATACTCCATGAAGATTGAGTTCATTAACCGAGAAAAGGTGGCTGGAGCGTTGGTTAAACCGAAGGACATGACGGTGTACTCGTATTGGCCATAACGAGTAACAAAGGCCGTTTTAGGAATGTCCCCGTTTCTGATTTTGATTTGATGGTAGCCCAACCTCAAATCCATCTTGGAGAAGACTGAGGATCCAGCGAGCTGATCATACAGGTCGTTGATCCTGGGAAGCGGATATTTGTTCTTGATTGTGACCAGATTGACAGGTCGGTAATCTACAACCATCCGGTCCGTACCATCCTTCTTCTTGACGAATAGGACGGGGCAAGCCCACGGAGATGAGCTAGGTCGGATGAAACCCTTTTTCAAGGACTCATCGAGTTGTTTCTTAAGCTCGGCTAGTTCTAGGGGTGCCATCTTATAAGGTCTTCTAGCAATCGGAACGGTTCCTGGAATGAGGTCTATTACGAACTCAACTTCCCTGTCAGGTGGGACACCTGGCAATTCCTCTAGAAAGACATCCGGGAAGTCACGGACTACCGGAACGTCCTCAAGGTCTGGCAAAGGGCTGGCGTTAAGAGAATATAATTGTCGCTTGGCTATTCGGGTCAAGACATTGACTATCTTTCCCGAAGGATGGGTGAGTTGAACAGTCCTAGAGAAGCAATTGATTTGGGCATGATGAGCCGACATCCAGTCCATACCCAGAATGATATTAATATCTGAAGATTTAAGGGCTATCAAAGACGCGAGGAAAACAAGTCTGTCGACTTGGATTTCATTTCCATAACTTACCCTAGAGGTCTGCCATCTAGAACCAGGGGTAGAAATTTCCATAGTGGATGGCATGTCACAGAATGCAACGTTATGCAAACGAGCATAACTTTCGGATATAAAAGAATGAGAGGCTCCTGTATCGAAAAGAACAGATGCCGGGTGGCAATTAACAAGAAGCGTACCAAGAACGACGTTGGGATCCTCTTGAGCTTCTTCGGCAGAGATACAGTTGACATGGCCACGTGAAGCGGTGACCGGCTTGGCGTGGAATATTTTTCCTGTCGGCTTGCCACGGCCAACAGCTTTAGCAGATTGATTGGGGTTGGTCTGGGGACACTCATGCATATAGTGACCAGATTCCCCACACTTGAAACAAGTCACGGAACTGGTACGTGGAGGAGCATTGTTGGTTGGACCCCCATAGGGCTTGGCCGGTGCAGACTGTTGAACAGGGCGAGGCGCCTGGAAAGATGGCCTCGGTGTGAACCTGGGTGGCAGGGCGGTGCTGGGTACCCACACGCGGCGCTTCTGAGGACCAGCACCGGATGAGGAACCCATGTCACGGCCATACTTGCGTGTTGCGTCATAGTCAGTCTGACCAGTTTCAGCACTGATGGCTTTGTTGACAAGTTTCTGAAAAGATGTGCACTCATGCAGACGGAGGTCACGGCGAAGCTCGGGACTAAGGCCCTTACGGAACCTTGCTTGCTTCTTGGCGTCAGTAGAAACTTCCTCGGTTGCATATCGTGCGAGATTACCGAACTCCCTGCTGTAAACATCCACAGAAAGTCGGCCTTGGGTGAAACTGCAAAATTCTTCACGTTTACGGTCCATGAGACCCTCCGGAATGTGATGTTCACGGAAAGCCTCGCTGAATTCAGCCAAAGTAGTGACATGGCCCGCCGGGCGCATAGCTCCATAATTCTCCCACCATAGACTGGCGGGGCCTTCAAGATGATATGCAGCAAAGGTGACCTTGTCAGCCTCCGCTACCAGCGCGGAACGCAGTTTGTGAGCAATACTGCGAAGCCAGTCATCAGCGTCGAGAGGCTCGACGGAGTGGTGGAACGTGGGTGGATGTAATTTGATGAAATCACTGAGTGACACCACGTTAGTCCTCTGATGGTGTGCCGTGTTCTGTTCAATACTCTCTAACAAACGGTTGGTCTCCCGCTTGTTTCTCTCAGCTTCCATCATAACCTCGGCTAGTGAAGGAGGATGAGGCAGATTTTCATTCCTGCCTTCACTGCCTTCGGCCTGCTCTTGAGAAGCAGGGTTAGCGCGCGTGTTGACCATCCTAGGTAAACAAGACAATGATTTAGTCAGAATGATAAAATTCCGACATAGGATACAGAATGTAAGGAATAATTCGGAATGCAAGATGATCATCCGTATGACATGGTAAATATAGAAACTGTTTCTTTATTCCATCGTCATACACACCATACAGGGTTTAGTACAAGACCAAACAAAGTACTATTACGGTGAAAGAGGATTACATCTCATCGGAGGCATTCCAAGCTCCTATACATTATTTTTCTACACCTCCGGAAGGAGTACAAACTAGGTCATATCCCACGAGTCACGCGGGACGATAGACGACACAGCTAGTGCGAACTAGTGATACTACCACTAACTCAGACCGATCCGTAGTAGTCCTCGTAGAAGTCACCTCCATAGCCTGGAAGCTCAACATGATCATCCGGAAACAGACGATCTCGCGGAGCTTGTGGACCATAGGGGCTAGGATGAGGTCTTGGACCAACAGACGGTGGCCTGCGGGGCCCGCGAGGTGGGGTGATGCCTCCTACATCACGCCAAACCATCACGTCTGGCAGAGCAGATCTCACAGGATAGAGATCGCGCATATCTGAACATCCAGCTTGCACCGCCGGTGCGAACCGAGTCAATGTGGCCCAATGGTCAGCACGGGTATTGAAGATCTCTAACCTCAAGGCCCGATTTTCACGGTCCTTATCCTCGAGCATCTCAGCAGTGGTGCGAGTCCGTGAATCCTCCTGGGTGGGGTCAGCATAGATAGCCTGGAGATACCCTTGTGCTCCCCGAAGTGATCCTGGCATATACCGGAAATCAGAGTCCCGAAATAGACCAGATCTGACTCGCATAATGGTCATCATAGAGTAGGCGGCGTCCTGCACAGCCATCTCAATAGTAACCCCGAGTCCATAGGAGCAGTGAAGAGGCTCGGTGGATCCAGGATAAGATGGAAATATCCTGACAGTGCAGAGATACTGGCTTTGATTAAAGTCTCGGAATTGCTCTTCGACCGTCTACTCAGGATACTAGCGGTATCCAGCCTCAGTCATTACCCTGACCAACTTGGCAGTATGGCCGGGTACATCTAGGCATCGAGTCAGGCGAACCACTTGATTGAGGTCACGAGTGGCCATCTGAAAGCACAATCATAATGCAAAGGCATTAGAATTTCTAGCAAAATTTCGGCAGCATAACAGCTGTAAATGCTCAAGAAGGATTTTGAGACATTTGACAAAGGATTTCGTACGCACTCAACATCATCATATCAAAGTTCTGAATCCATTCTAACAACATAATGTGGTAGTAGAACTGAACTAGGCTTGTATCCATCAAACTTATAAGGTACTACTGATTTGTAACACGTGATCCTGATAGAGAGAATAGATCCTAATTCCTTAACCCCCGGTGGAAGAATGGACTGACTCAGATCAGAATGTCATGAGATAAAGGAGTAAAAAGAGCCTTACGTTCCATCCCACAATCAATTCCCCTACATATAACTAAAGAATTTCTAGACTCAACATCGACCAGTTTGGCTTGGAGAACCTACAGGCAGTCCGGCTCTGATGCCAACGCTGTCAGGACCCCGACTCGATGTCACATCGATCTAGCCGGTAACACCTCATATCACTTTGCGGCCTCACGCACGGTATCCCCACGGGTGTCACCTTACCTTTGCCCGGGACTGTTTGCGCCTTTTGGCTCACGTATATGATAGTGTCGCTAGCATCCATATGATAAAGAGCCCGGGCTGACATGACTAGTCGTAAACCCAAAGTGGCACAGACTTACAGGGACAGGCATCCATGACCCAGCTTCGAACGTGTCGGTCATCAGCAAGTGGGTCCGGGCTGTAGCACTGGGCTAGCAGGACTCCGGTAAACCGGGCTGTAGCGGGCTAACAGGACTCCGGTACTCAAAGCGTGACATTTCCCCGAAGGGACAGACACAGGAACGAAGAAGGACACATGCCGGCCAGCCTAAGTGTTCCAGAGCAGTAGCAAGCTACCATGGCTCAGCGGTAACACTAGGAGACATTTCCCGGTAAGAGAGGCTACTAAAGATAAACAACTAGATAGTCAGATCCCACACATACCAAGCATTTCAATCATACACACAATATGCTCGATATGTGCAAATACAACGAAGCATCACAACATGACTCTACGACACAAGTACTTTATTTAAGGCTCAGGGAGCCATACATAACATACACAAAGGTATGGGTCTCACGACCCAACATACAAGTCATACAGTCATACAAACCAGCAGCGGAAGTAACTTGTCTGAGTACAAACAACTAGTAAAATAAAAGAGGCTTGGAAAGCCTAGCTATACTACGTGGTCCTTCACAAGCTCAGGGTCACCACCTGGGTCTCTAGCCTACTCGTTGATGTCAACGTCTACATAGAACCCATCAGAAGGGGTTGCAGCGTCTTCTGTAAAAATGTAGATTATAGCAACATGAGTACAAGGGTACTCAGCAAGACTTACATCAGATCCTACATACACGCATGTTATCAAGAAGGGTTGGTGGAGTTATTGCAGCAAGCCAGCTTTGACTCTTGGCTAGGCTATCCTACGATACTCCAACTTGAAATGGTTTTGCGCACATGAGTCCACTACTCACCAATTCAATACACTACCGAGGATCCGTCTCCGTCTTCCTACGGAAGAGCCATCCTCGGCACTCACACTTATCTTGAGGCTTTTAGCAGTTTCCATTTACTTGTCTATGAACTGTATAGGCAACCAAGTAGTCCTTTACCGCGGACGCGGCTATTCGAATAGATTATGATAACCCTGCAGGGGTGTACTTCTTCATACATGTTTCCACCACTTAGCGTCTGCACACGACATGTGCTCGGCAGACTTCAAGCGAAAGCCGACGTGGGTGTAGACCACGACCTACCTAAACACTTAAGCCTCTAGTCCAGGTTTATCGCCTATTCAGGTTCCATCCGCAGGGAGTCCGGCCGAGGTTTCCCATACGGCCCCGAACGATGTGAACAGGGTCCCCGAGATACCTAACGGGTATTCGGTACACCCGGCCACGTACCTACCGCATCACAGCCCACCCCTACGGTCAGCGCTGTCCACGGCCTCCAGTAGGCTACAAACACCAGAAACTACTTGCAACTCCTGGACAGAGAGCTAGGGTGAATAAGAAGTCGAGCGGGGTCATATTTCAGGGCCCAATGCATGGTAGTAGCTGTGTCTTAAATCACACATACAGATCTCAGTGCTTAAGGTCGGCTTCAATGAAACAACCCACCATGTACTCCTACATGGCCTCTCATCGATACCTTTACCAAATCGTGTTCACCACACCACTCTCATTACCGACATAATCATTTCACTCTAGCCCATCACCCAGATGAACCAGACCTGACACGACTCTAAGCATAGCAGGCATAGCAAGGTAGGAACAACACATACATAGGGCTCAATCAACTCCTACACATGCTAGTGGGTTTCATCTAGTTACTGTGGCAATGACAGGTCATGCAGAGGAAATGGGTTCAACTACCGTAGCACACAGCAGTTTGAATCGCGTTGTCTTAATGCAGTAAAAGAGAGCAGGAGCGAGAACATAGGATTGTATCGATATGATCAAATGGTTGGTTGCTTGCCTGATGGTTCGATGCACTGATACGGTTCTTCGTTAGGGTAATCACGGTACTCCTCGGAGGCAGAACCTGTCGCAAAGGACACCGATACACAACCATCACCAAACAATGTGCAACAATATGATGCATGCATGAAACATAGCAATATGAGTGTGTTGGGCTAATGCAACTAAAACCAGAAGGGTTTGAACAAATTTGAATCAAAGATTCAAATTTCAAACTCAAACATGGCCTTTTAAAGTGCTTTTCCTTGTTCTGCTTAAAACATCACTTTAACTTGTTTGATCATGCATGAAAATAGTACAGATGGATAGATTGGATTTTTCTGATCATTTTTCATATATAATTTGTCCAATTTGGAGTTACAGAATAAAAGTTATGAATTTTTGAAGTTTAAGTAATATTCTGGAATTTCCTGATTTAATTTAAATCCAGAAATATAATTATTGCGCCAGCATGACGTCAGTGATCAACTGCGGCTGGCTGAGGTCAAACCTGACGTGTGGGGCCCACACGTCAGTGACAGGGGGGTTAAACAGGGTTAAATTAATCCTAATTACTAATTAGTGGCGCTGGGGCCCACTAGTCAGTGTCAGGGGGTTAACTAACAGTGGTTAGCGCTAATCCTAATTAGCTACAGGGCTGGGCCCACCTGTCAGGGACTCAGGGGGGGGTCCTGCCGTGGTCAAAGTGGGTCAAACCCACCGGCGGCGTGACGCCGGCGAGGCCCGAGACGGCGGCGCGATGCGGGATCGCGCTACAGGGCACGGGCGAGGCCGTTCTTGGGCTCGTTGGAGAGCTCTTGCTCCCGCGCGTCGAACGGTGGTGGTGGCCGAGCCTGGGGTGGCCGGTACCGTCGACGGCGAGCTCGTGAGCGGCGGCCGGAGTTCGGGTGCGGTCGGAGTCGGCGTTGCAGGGTGTTTGGGGAGGCGTTGGTGCGTGCTGCGTGCTCCTAGTGAGGCGCGGAGCACGATAGTGTGCTCGGTTGGGCGCTACGGTGACCGTGGCCACGACGGCGACATCGCCGGCGGCGTGGAGCTCTCGGCCAAGGTGGGGCTAAGGCCTAGAGGTCGAAAGAGACCAGGGGAGAAGGGGGAAACGACTCGGGGGCTCATCGCGGTTGCAGTGGGCATCGAAGCGGACTCGGAGACACGCTGGAGACGGCGAATTCGACGGCGATGATGGTCGGAGCCCGAAGAGGGGAACGGCGACGTGGCGGCGATGCAGGGCTTCCGGAGGCCCGTGGAGCGGTGGGGAGGAAGAGGGGGTTGTGGCGGAGCTTCTGAGCTAGTCGGGGGAGCGAGGGGTGGCCGGAGACGGCTGCTATGGCGAACGGTGGTGACGGTGGTGTTCGGCCGTGTGAGAGAGAGAGCGAGGGAGAGGAGGGAAGAGCCGAGGGCGAGTGAGAGAGAGCAGGGGGGAGGCGTGGCGTCGTCCGGGGCATCGAGCGAGGAGGGGAGGGCAGGCAAGCAGGGAGAGAGGTGGCGTGGCGCGGTGGGGCGCGCGCGCGCCGGCCACACTCCCCTCCCTCTGTCGAGGACGAAGATGACAGAGGAGGGAGGTGGGCTGGGCCGGCTGCTGGCTAGGCCGGCCAGCTGGCTGGGCTGCACAGGGAGGAGCCCAGGTAAGCTTCTCCCTTTTATTTTTTTCTGTTTTTCTAATTTCTGACATTTGTTTTGATTTAAATAATATATTAAATCATTTATTTAACTTATGCCAATTTTTGCAGGGGCTAGATATATTATTTCAGAGCTCCTTTATAAATGGCATAATATTTGGACATATATTAATATATATAATTAATATATTTCCAAAGCAAATATTTATGCATTAATTCCAAATGCCCAAAATAAATACCTATGAGCTCTTAAAAATATTGGTTTGATTATTACCTCTGTCCAATATTTTCAGAGAGCAACATGAGCATTTTCTTGGACCCTTTTGGAGAAATTTTTATTTGGGTCATTTTCAAAATGATTCTGAGGGTTTCACAAATCCCCATTTCAAATTAAATGGAATTTTAAACATGATGCACACACTCTGATGCATGACTAGCTAGGGTGTGACACTCCTATACTTCATCTCCTTGCTCCAAACTCTTGAACCAATGATCATGCCATGTGTATAGAGAAATATAGTATTTTCTTACAAAAATAATTTGGGCAAAAAGTATTTTCAAAAATTAGTTTTCCAAAAACCCCTGAATTAAGATTTGTACTGCAAGTACTTAATTCAGGGCAGTAAAAATCTTTCCAAAAATATATTTGAATCCTATTAGATATAGGACTCCCATAAACCACAAAAATATAATTTGAAAAGTTATTTTACTATTTTATTTAAAATCTTTTTCTTAAGGCCAGAAATGGACTTTAATAGGGAAAAAATATTTTATTGTTTCAAAAATATTTGATTAAATTTAGGGAAACTCAATGGACATATATTGTCCATATATAAGAGTTTCAACACATGGTCATGTTCAAAATATTGGTCAAATCCCTCAAAAACCATTTCTGCCCATTTCAAGGATTTGAAATATTTCTATAGGAAATATTCCCCAGCAATTCCAAGAAAATTCTAGCATGTCACATATGACATGTTTGATGATCTTGCCAAGTATCGTGTCATGGAGAATAGTATAACCCCATGAAATCTCCTCAAAACCATTTTTGTCCATTTTGAAGTTTGAGCAACTTTACATTGCCAAACATGTCCAAATGTTCTCAAACCTTGTGAACATGCTCAAATGGTCTAATTATTCATCTAGACCAAATGGCACAGGTTGGAGAGAATGTTATCTTGCTCAAAGTGCCCCAATACCCTTCCTGTTCAAAACCAAATTTGAACAAGTCTACATTGGCAACTTTCTCCTTTTGATCTCAACTTTTGTGGACATGTTCATAACCTCAAATTATGACACTACACCAAGTGGTGCATCAAGGAGAATAGATTTGCATGACTAAATCTTGGTAAAGCCATTTCTGTTGATTTCTAGGGTTACCAAAGTTACATTGTGAACTTTGCCCAAATAAGCTCAAAATGGGTGTAAGGCCCTAATTATATGTGCAATTTCACCCTGTGGAGTCTCCTGCCAAATGGAGTTCATTTTCTTAACCAAAAAAGCATCAAACACCTTCTACAATTTTACTAAAACTCCTGTTTTTACCTCTTCCACTCTTCTCCATGGCCACCACTTTTTACCACAGCCCCTCCTAGACCTCTTCTACCTCCAATAGCAATGGCTGCATCTCAGATCAATAATTGAGGGGTGAAACCACCTCTTTTACCCCTCTGGACAGCCCTTGCACCCCTCTTCCTCACCTCCCTCCTCACTCCAGTGGCCACCCAAGGCATCCAAGGCTTTCCCCATATTATTTACTCCTCCCTAGAGCTACCAGACATGCTTAGCCGTGCCCACTTTGCCAAAAAATGGCATGCCGGCCATTTGCACGCTCTGGAGCGCGCTACAGTGCGCTCCCGCACTGTAGCCGCCCCCTGCCAAGCACCTCCGGCCACCTCGGGCCTCCCTAGCACGCCCGACAAGACGCCTCGGCGTTCGAGACACGGCAGCTGGTCGGTCCCCTCCTCCCTCTCTCTCTCCTGCCCCTGCTCGCACGCGCACCGGCCGCCCGAGAGCTCCAGTGAGCGAGCTCACATGCGCGACGTCTCCAACCCCTCCCCGCTCCCCCTCTTCCTTCCCCTAGCACTGGACCAGCCTCACAAACACCCCAGACACGGCGCCAGCTCCTCCCGAGCCCTGTGGCGACGCACAGAAGCCCGCCGGCGCACGGGTCCATGGCACCTCGCCGTTTGCCTATTTAAGGGCCTCCCCGAGCCTCTTCCCTACCACCACTCGCTCCTAACCCCTCCAAATCGGCCCCCTGTGCCCTCCACTCTCCTCCAGGACCACCCGAGCTCGAGATCGAGCTCGAGCTCCGCCGCTTCGGCTCGCTAGAGTTCGCGAGGTATAGGCCTCCCCCGTTCCTCCTCTGCCTCGATCTGGAACCCCTGCAGCCCTCTAATCCTTTCCCCCTTCTTTCCCCTCTCTGTAGCTGCCGGAAACGGCCGGAGTCACCGCCTCCCGAAGCTCCTCCGCCACAGCTCCTCGTTGCCGGCGAACCAGGCACCCCCGCCGGCCAAGTCCACCACCCACCAACGTGCGGCAGTCTCCTGAAGCCATCCCCGCACTCGCCGGAGCTCGCCGTGGCCTGCATCGTCGCCGGTGAAGCACCGCGACCCCCCTGTCCACGGGTTAGTGATGACAGGTGGGCCCCGCCTGTCATCCTCGCCTCTCTCTCCCACTGGCAGCTGGGCCCCGCCCATCAGGTTCAAACCTGGCACGCGCGCGCGTGCGCCGGCTCGGCTGGGCCGCGTCGCTGGCTGGGCCGCTGCCCTGCGGCTGTTCTGGCCCAGCAGCCACAGAGCCCTTTTCCCTTTTCTTTTCTGAACAATTTGTAAAATCCATACATAGTTCAAATTAACTCCAAATTGGATGATTCAAATTTCTAGTAGTTCCTAAAATCATTCCCTATCACATGGTGCTTTTTGCACATTTTTCTAGCACATTTCCCTTCACACATATTAAATAATTCCTATTTTCTTATTTCTGTGCTAAACTTTAGAAAATCACAGAGAGCCCATTTTTTATCCAAATTCCATGATTCAAAATCCTAGATGTTTCTAAGTTCATAACTTAGTTTATGAACATTTTTATTAATACTTTCTGCACCACATAAAATAATGAGCCATTTCTTCATATTTGTCAACTTTGCAAATTCATAGGAAATTCATTTGAACTCCAAATCTAGGAAACCAATTCCTAGATTCTTCTAAAATCATCCTTTGTTAAATGGGTGCCTTTGCTCATTTTTCAAAAATATATTTCTGTACACTTCTTGCAAATCCATAAACCCCTTGATTCCATCATATCCAAATGTTTAGAAATATCCACTGACCCAATTCCAATGGAACCACTCTGGTTAATTTTCGTATAACCAGAGATGTCCTAGAAAATTCAAATCAATATTTTTGGAGCACTTTTATTTCTGCCTTGTTGTGTTGCTTATTATGGTTGCTTTCAACGATAGTTGACGAAGTAGACGAAATTCTTGGAGTTGGACCAGAGGTATTTGAAGATCTCAAGACTCTGATGAACCAGGCAAGCAGCCCTTTGACCATGTCTATGAAACCCTTTTTATGCATGTCATATAGCACTTTTATTGCTTGCATCGAAGTCATGATAAAACGGTGGCCACTTGAGGTGGTGCCTCTGTTGCTTTTCTCGTTGACACTTGCATGATGCATGACCCTACCTTTCTATGAGGGTTATGCCGGTGGAAGTAGATAGGATGCTAAAGTAGTTGCTACGCAAAGTGGATCAGGATTATGCATGGAAAGAAACAAGTGTGGTTTGACATACTTGCGAACAACCCCAGTGGGTGCCACTAATGCCCCTGGGAGATGATGATGAACTAGGTCACTACTTGGTGGAGAAGTAGTGTACCGAGGCTGGATAAAAGTTTTGTTTACAGAGACGGATTATTTAAGATTTGTCGACTGTCCCAACCTTACATGCGCAACCACTCTACCCTTGTATGGGAAAGGGCATTACTGATTACCTAGGCCGATACTAGCTTGGAGCCCGCATTACTAGTGACGGGAGAGTTGTTGGTGCACTCTCTTGGGACGGGGTCGTGCCAGGTAGGGCGGCCATGACTGTTTTCACAGGGCACCGGATACACCGTTGTGTCCCCTCTCGGATGTTACGATCTCGAGTAATTCTCGTATGATGTACATCGTGAGGATACGGAACAACGAGTGGACTCCTTGTTAGTGTCGTCTAGGGAAAGATAGTGATCGGGTGCTTACCCCGGGTACTTGAGGTACCGCGGGTCGTGGATGACACGGAAGTTCCCCGGATCTTGTGGGTAAAGTGTGCAACCTCTGTAGAGTGTAAAACTATTCGAATAGCCGTGTCCACGGTCAACGATAGTTGGGTGGTGCTGCTTAGACTACGTCCATATGTTTCTGACAAACAACACGGTTTGGTTGACGTGATTCATGAGGAAGTCACGATGAGCTTGAGTATGAGTTGTTCACAACTCTATCCCGATGTTGATGTCTGTAACCTCCTGATACTTGTTGCAGATGCATTCATATCCTTGATAATGTTGATCATACTTGCATGAGAAAAACTAGTTTTCCGCAAAAATGCCAAATTAGCAGTAGTGCCTTGCATAATTATTCTGTTATCACCCTTGGGTTGCTTGCGAGTACATTCAAAGTACTCATTGGCTTGCCACTGGTTATTTTATTGGCCAGGCATGAAAGAACATAATATGAAGAAGAGTACCTCGGTGAAGAACATGTGAGCTAGGACGCTTCCCAGTCAGAATGCCTGTAGGGTTAAGGCAGATGGCATGGGTCCAAGTTATCGACGAAGATTTCCGCTGCGATGTTATACTCAAGACTTGACCATAATGGTCCTACTTGTGTAATACGGTATGTATGGATGTAAGACTCTTGTTATTCAGCCTCTGTGTGTTCAGTGAGCATTGATCTCTGGGATCACTGTACACGTGCATTCGGTGATCACGACTTATGAGTCGGGGTCCCCACAATACCAACATACCCATGGAGCTCCATGGGCATAGAAAAGTCAGCATGAAGCCTTCCCAAATATCAAATCAACTCATCATCAGTCACTCACAAATGACAACATAAGCTACAAGCATAAGTAGGTAACAAGTAATACGATGAGTACTTAAGTGTGACATAGCAGAGGTTGATTCTGTAGCATATAGCTCATGGCACAGGTTGCATATTTCCTGCCATTTCCCATTGATTCGTTCTTTCTACTGTCACTGGCATATCACCCCACATGTCTTACGGGTATCCATTGGATATCCATGGAACACAAACTATAACCATGCCCAACTCGGCTGTTCGTGGGTATCCATATCCACAGACCCATGGGCAGAAATTTGCTCCATACCCTTGCCCAACCGGGCTGGATATCCATGGGTATCCAGATCCATGGATAAAATTGCCATCCCTAAGGATGACAGACTCGCCTTGAGCTCAACAACATATATCGCGTCGCAAAAGGAATGGAAGTGTGATGTACAGGTTCGCTAACCAGCTTCATAGTATGCTTGGTGTTCGGCATGCCTTGCTAGAGGCCGCTACCAACCATGCAGTTCGGAGGTGATCCAAACTGTGACCAAGCCGACTTGAACCTAAGGGGTCGCGCGCTTAAGGGAAGGAACCTACGAGGTCCGATCCGAGGACACTGGTCGGATGTGATCCGAATTGTATTTGGATTGTGGCCGAGTAGACTTATGGGATTTAGGGTCCGTGCGAGGCCCAAGTGTTGAGCCCGTGACGGACGCCTATATATATAGTGGAGGTGCGCACACTCATGGGGGGATCGCTTTGGTGCTGTCACTAGGGTTTGCATGTGTTGCGAATAGACACCTCCACTCGCCATCGGTTGTGTGATCGGACCTAGCAATCTGCCGCACGACGTTCCTCCTGCAAGCGCGGATACCGTTAGAGGCGGTGCACTTGCATCACTCCGGCAAACCTATACGTGGGAACCGACCACTGGCTGTACGAGGGAGATCGGACGAGGAGGAGACGATCCACGCGGACGCGCTGCCCCAACTCTTTTTCCGTTGGACGTCACTGCGCGTCTAGTGGTAACGAACCGTGATCCATCTCCCGTAGCATGTTCTTGCTTGTTCTGGGCGGAGGAAATTTTAATTTGCAGTCGACGCACCCTACCATGGATCCCAACAATTACTACTGTATAATTTTTTGGACACCATAAAAACGATGGAGTACATATACAAAGAGAAAAGGCACACGCACGCGGTCGGTCTCTCATTGTCTCGCACACATGAGTGTTATGTAAAGGCATAGTTAACAAATAAACCCTAAAACCCTAGGTGCACGATTGCTGCATGCGCGGGTACCATGTATGTGGTGGAGCGCACCTTTGTAGGAATAGTCAGCTCGTGTGATAATTTGATCCGTAGGAGTTGATGGTCGGGACCACAGGTGAACGAACTGGAGGCGGTGGCTCACCAGTTGCCACTAATCGAGTAGCCACATTTAAAATATCATTTTTAGCAGGGTAAGAGTTCGGATTTTCAATGGCGCATCATAAGTACTAAGTAGTTTTTAGAATGATTGTGTCGCGGGATTTCCGTGGCCACCTATGGGCCCAGGAGGCCCCTTGCTTGTTCGGCAGGGGGACATCATGTTGCACAAAGAGCAGACTAGCACGAGGCAGCACGACAGAGAGTACACAAGCTATTTACCCAGGTTCAGGCCGCCGTGAGGCATAAAACCATACTCCTAATTTGGTGGATTGATGGTGGAATTTGGATAACGCAACGCAGTACACTTGCCCATCAGGGGTCGGCATATGGCAGTAGCGACTATGCGTGTATGGGGTGTGGGTTCCTCAACTTTCCAACCCTTCTTATGGGTGCCATGGGCCTCCTTTTATAGATTAAGGGGGTCACCACAATGACAAAGTGGTCACTGATATGATAGCAAATAGTGCTATCATACCTAACACTCCGGGCTAACAAGGCACATTAAATGCACCGCTTGGTGTCACATCACTAGTTTCCCGGCAAGGCCTGCCAAGTTATCTTGCCAGCTCCGCACTTGTTCTATTGACACGTCGTAGGACGGGTGTCATCTATATGTTCCTTCTGCATGAAACGACCACCATGTGGCGAATGTGTCACATCCCTAGCTCTGGTAAGCTCTAGGCTAGCTAGTCATGTGAGCATCATGTTTAATTTTCAAATGAACATGAAATGGGGATTGGTCAAAACAATGCAAATAGGTTCAACTTGAAAATATTTTCAATGAACCCAAATTGGTCTGCAAAGATGTTCATGATTTATGGAAAAAGGTGAAACCATATCCAGAGATGATGCATATTTTTCCAGGAAATTTTTGGTATTTGAATTAACACAATACCTATTTGAGTTGGAGCAAATAAATCCTATAAATATATTTATTGCTCTAAAAAATCTGAAACTTGAGGTGGGGCTCTGTAATAATATAGTTTGCAGCCACAAATATTTTTCAGAAGCAACTAACTTGAATTGGTTTAAAAACCAAATTCAAAACACATATGAAAAATAGAAAAACGGATACAAATAAAAAAGGAACCTACCTGGGGCACTTACCTAGCGGCCCATCTGCTCTTGCCCAGCAAGCCGGCCCAGCCGACTCACCATGGTAGTCATCCCCTACCTCGCGCCAGTAGGAAGGGGCGTGTGGCCTTCGCACGCCAACGCGCGCGGCCACCTCACTACAGGAATCCAGTACTTTGCCGTCTACCATGGCGGACGGCAAAGGCATGGACGGCTGACGGCAAAGAGCTTTGCCGTCAACGGCGGACGGCAAATAGTGATGGCAAAGACAGGGTCGGCAAACAGGTCCTTTGCCGTCTGCTTTTTATGGCGGACGGCAAAGAGCCCTTTGCCTACAGCGGCGGACGGCAAAGAGGAGGGACGGCAAAATACTGCACGTTAGTCTGTTAGGCGGCTAACGGCGGCCTTTGCCGTCCGCCAGCAGACGGCAAATTTGAGCGCCTCTTTGCCGTCCGCCAGTTCACGTCAGCAATGCATCAGCGCCCGCTGTGTTTTGCCGTCTGCCCGGCGGACGGCAAAGGTAATGTCTTTGCCATCAGCTTAGCTTTGCCGTCCGCCACGGTAGGCAAATTTGCCAAATGACCCATCCCTCAGGAAGCATAGGTGGGCGCCACGTGCCCCGTTTGCCGTCTGCCACCGGCGGCAAAGGGGTCTTTGCCGTCTACCACGGACGGCAAAGAGCCTGCACTGCCTCTTTTTTATTCTGTTTTTCTTATATCCAACAATTATCACAGCAAATATATCACAGCACATATATATCCATCACACAAATATCCAGCACATATATATATCCAACATAATAAATATCCATCCATACATACATAGTAGGTTGCACATAGTTCCATCGATCCATACATATTACAATATGAAAAGTTTCATCATAGCAATCTAGTTTAATCATAGCAAGCGAGCAGAATACAAGAAGTGCATCAAAGGAAAAAACAAGCAATCCATCATAGGAAGCTGGCTTCCGTGAAGTGAATGAAACCTGCAAAATGACAAATAAGAAAGTTAGAAAAAGAAGACTAGAAGAAGAATTAGATTAGAAGAAAAAGAATAGAAGAAGAAGAATAGAAGAAGAAGAAGACTAGAAGAAGAAGTATATGCCATTTATTAGCTAACTTAGGTGAAATGTATCGTTTATGAGCTAACCTAGGTGAAATGGGTAGTTTATGAGCTATCCTAGGTGAAATGGATCATTTTGGAGCTAAGTTAGGTGAAATGGGTCGTTTATGAGCTAACCTAGGTGAAATTGATCATTTTGGAGCTAACCTAGGTGAAATTGATCATTTTGGAGCTAACTTAGTTGAAATGGGCCGTTTATGAGCTAACTAAGGTAAAATGCCACGTTTTTGAGCTAACTAAGGTAAAATGGATCATTTTTGAGCTAACTTAGGTGAAATGGGTCATTTTGGAGCTAACCTAGGTGAAATGGGTCATTTTGGAGCTAACCCAGGTGAAATGGGTCATTTTAAAGCTAACGTAGGTAAAATGGATCATTTAGGAGCTAATCTACGTAAAATGGGTCATTTTAGAGCTAACTTGGATAAATTGGATCACTTGTAAGCTAACTAAGGTAAAAATGAGTCATTTTAGAGCTAACTTAGGTAAAATGGATCGTTTATGAGCCAACTAAGCTAATTATGCAATTTTTGACATAAGTAAGCTAAGTACATATCGTTTTAGAGCTAACTTAGGTAAAATGGATGGTTTATGAGGTCAGTAAGCTTATTAAGTCATTTTGGAGGAAAAGAAGCTAACTCTAGGTCATTATGGTAAGCATATTGGAGGAAATAAAGCTAAGTCTAGGTCTTTATGCATTTGTTAAGCAAAACACTAGAGAAACTTACCGTGATCACGGAGGTGTAGGAGCGGGCTGGCTCGCGCCTGTAGCTGGAGAAGGATCATGCGATGCGTTTCTGGAGTTAAGCTTCACCAAAGATCATTTTCAATGTCTCGTTAGCATTATGACACTCAAATGTTAAGACTAGCAAGTAATGTCCATTCAAATTAAACTCACCGTGCTCCCAGGAGCAATCACTCGCATCGGCGGAGCGGTCTGACCGGACTTCTCGCACACAGACTACACATTTGGTTTTCACAACAGAGTCATACTAGTTAGTAATGAGACTAAAATGTTAAGACTAGCAAGTAATCTGCAGAAGAAACTTACCACAAGGAGCTCGTACATGGCCCTTGCTTGCATGTCATTCCGTGCCCTCACCTCCTCCAACATCTTTGTCGTCCTCTCCTCCAACTCCCGCTGCCTCTCCGCCGCCTCCGCTAGAAGTTTCTCCGTTCTATCTCTCTCAATCTATATAGAAGCCTGCAACACCACTCACATGACCATTTGTAATCATTGATGGAAGCGCACACAATGTAATGGAGAAAGATAGCTGAGTACGTATAACTAACCTTGAAGGCGAGTTGGACTAGCCATTCATGAGGCCTTATCTCAGGAGCGGAGCTCGACTGGCGCGCCTTGATCTCCGGGAGAGTGCTAGGACAATGGATAAGTCCATCTCCCATGGCTATGGAGCCATGGGACCTCCCGCCACCAGATATCATCAGCAGCTCTGTATCAATGGGACCCTGGCTCGGGTTAAAGTCCTCCCCTTTCCTCGCCTTCCCATGATCTCTATATTGCACGAGCTTGTCGTGGGCGGACATGTTGGTGAAGTTCTTTGGATCATCGAGGTCAGACGCAAAGAATGCCTTGACTTTCTTGTAAGGGCCAGTGTGGGCCATGGCATACAGGTCATACACCTCTGGCACCTTATCTGCCTTATTGTAGCGTGCCTGAAAGAGAGAAACAAAGTAAATTAGTAATTAAAGGGCTAAAGCTAGCATGATGAATGAATTGCATGAATCATGAAGCAAACCACATACCCAGTTCCGCCCGTACTGAAATAAGTTGGAGCTGCCTTGGTGGTGTGGCACACCTTCCATTTGGGCACATTTGTCCTTGGCCTCTTTGTGGGTGGCCAGCCATTCTTTTGAGCACCACGCATTGACCAACACCTCCCAACAATCCATCCGATCCGCACACCATCTCGGAGGGGCCTAAGTAAGCAAATAGAAACTTGAGCGCTACGGCTATGAATTACTAAATGAAGGAAGTAAGTACAAGGCCTTAAGAATTACCTTCATGTACTGCTCCTTACTCAAGAACTTATCGCGGCACTCCTGCTTGGGATTGTTGATACCACGCCGGGTGTAGTAGTCTCGAACAGCCTGCACCCGAACCTCATGCCGTAAGTTCTGAAGTAGGCACTTGCACTCCTTGTGGATAACATCCGCCGCCTCCTCCTCGTATCCCTCTCACACCTGTAGAATGTCTGCAATCAAATGAGACAATATTGATTAGTACAATTAATAACTAGCTAGTTGAAGATTTTTAATTGTGTAAAGGAGCAATTACCCAGAACTTTCTGATCACCACGTCTGCCCTCGTCTCGCACAAGACACTGTCGATAATCTCACCCGGCGGGGCCGGGGTAGCCAAGTAGTGCTCCCAAGTCAATCCAACCTCTGGAAGCCGACCCTCACCAGGCAACGTGACAAACCCCGGGAAGTTTTGCTGAATTAGAACTCCAAGGACGGAGTTGGGCCGGCGGACCCTTTCATGGTGGTCCCAACCCCTGCAGCATGACAAGGCTAACACATCAGTTATTTGATGAAACGTGAATGCAGAAGGTACAAAAAGATTAAATGCACTTACCTCTCCCCATCAGGGAAAATCAACCACCTCTGCTCGCGGGTCGCCGGCACGGAAGGGAGCCGTGTAGCACCACGCTGGTAGACGTTGCCCCCCTCCTCCCCCTCCTCCTCAAAATCAGTCGGCTCCCCGCCATCATCAGCATGGCCACTCGGCTCCCCGCCATCATCAGCATGGCCACTCGGCTCCTCAGGCTGACCCAACCAATTACCCCATCTAGACGTGTGCTCCTCTGGGGTCTCGTGGGCCCAAGTCTCATGGGCCGAAGGCCCATCGACCCGAGGCTCGTGGGCTGAAGACCCGTGGACCGGAGGCTCGTGGACCGGAGTCCGTGCAGCCTCCTCCTCAGACGAGTCCACCCTAGCAGTCACGTGCTCGGGTGAAACAGTTGGGGGCGGCGGCGAGGAAGGCGCCGTAAGAGTCACCCTACCTCCTCTCCCGCGACCACATGCTCCACCTCCTCTCTTCTTCTTACCTCGTCCCCTGCTGGGCACCGTGGTTGACGAAGAAGGGCCCGGCGGTGTCGCCATACTGTCCAGCAACACTCGGCGGAGAGGTGCGTGTGGAATGGAAGACCTCGCACCACGCGCCAACGAAGAAGGGGCCTCGGCGCGCTCCCGACCAGCGCCCACCATCTTTCAACACCTGCCATGACAAAGAATAAACGAAATTAGTACAACATAAAAAAAAGTACCGACATGAATAATAATATGTATATCACTTAAGTGTATCATCATCAAGTACAACATAAAAAAATTGAATACCTGACACTACTAATAATCTCGATCAGTATCATCAATAAATGCATAATCATCATCATCACTATAATCAATGATGGGCTCATAGGGTTCATTGGCATCAACATGTGCAAGGCCACCTTGACGTAATCGGTCAAGCATTGACAGGTCATCCACAGCAGTAACATCTTTTTGTTCCAGCTCTTCTTGTTCCTCCTCTGGGGTGATGTCGGAATCATTGTCGCTGTCTACTTCAATGTTTTGGGGTGAAGTATAGCGGTTCTTGAAATGCTTTTTGGAAAGACGCGTCTCTTGGAAGAATTCTCCTTCATATGTGTCTGGGTTAATGTGAGGTTCATAATCCTCTTCCTTTGGGGGAGAAAGTCTAGCACGTGACGGCACTTCATAAACGACATCCCAACCTTTAAAATTTGGATTAGTTTGGCAGGCCCACGGTAGATAGAATACTTGGGTCGCCTGTTGAGCCGTAATATAGACATCAGGAACATCTAAATGGGTGCTTTGGTTGATTTCAACTAGCCCTATATGTTCATGAGTCCTTCTAGTCTCCTTCGGCTGAAACCAATAACATTTGAAGACTACGACATTCGGTGGGTTTTCACCATAGAACAGAAGTTCATAAATTGCTTCAACTCTCCCATAATACTCAGTACCTCCTTCGCCGATAGCAGATACACAAAAATTTGTAGACTTTCGGCCGGCCATAGATAGCTCTTTGCCATAGGTACGAAAGCGATACCCGTTGATGTCGTACTTGTCAAATGAATGGACCTTATAGTCAAAACCATTAGCGACTTGTCTCAATTCGGCGTCCATAGACTCTGAATTAGCCTACAAGTTTAATATGAAAGGATTGTTGCATTACGCACAAATTAGCGAATGAAATGAAATTGTCTAATAAAAATTACCGTTTGTTTGAACCAAGAGATGAAACCGGGATAGCCGCCTCCTTGCTTTGCGAGAATCTCATACTCTTCGACGGAATCCTTTTGGATCTCTGCTCCATACGAGAATATGGTGACGTATCGACTGTATGACATATCTAGGAATAAGAGCAGTTCAAAGGAAATAGAAGTTGCGAAACAATGTACCGAGAACTTACTCGATGTACGACCGCACTTCTATCAGGTTGTTGAAGATATACAACAAAATGGTCCGCCATTCTTCATTATCCAAAGATACTGGATGTGAAACACTAGCTGGTGTGAGATTCCCTTTGAATAGGCTAAGGTTGGATCCACCCTTTTTAGGGTCGTTAGCATTGTACCGAGGCTTCGGATTATGCAAATGACGATTTTTGGCTTCGTAGTGTGCCGTTACGAAGTTTGCCGCCTCCTCTGTGATGAATGCCTCAGCCATCGATGCTTCAATTCTACGTTTATTTTTACATTTTTCTCGAAGCATCTTCTGCATCCTCTCAGTTGGGTAGCACCAACAATTTTGCACGCCCCCCCCCCAATCTTGCCTTGGTCGGGAGATGCAAAATCAAATGTTGCATTGGATTAAAGAAGCTCGGTGGAAAGATCTTCTCTAACTTGCAGATCAACTCCGGCGCCAACTCTTCCATTTCTTCTAGCACACCAGGTGATAGTTCTTTCGCACAAAGAACACGAAAGAACTAGCTGAGTTCTGCCAGTACTAGCCATTCATCCTCACGGATGAAGCCACGCAACATCACCGGCATTACCCGCTCAATCCATATGTGCCAATCATGACTCTTGAGACCAAATATCCTCAGTTTATCAAGATTCGCTCCCCTCTTTAGATTCGTTGCATACCCATCGGGGAACATCAACTGCTGTTGCACCCACAAGATAATTTCCCTCATAGCTGGCCTTCCAAGATTGAACCATGCCTTTGGCTTCGTCCAGTTCTGCTTTCCTTTCGGTTCTTTCATGTTTTGTAACAGCCTATCACGTAGCGCCTCTAGATCGACTCTAGCCTTAGTATTATCCTTTGACTTCCCATCTATGCCGAACAATGTACCAAAAAGTGCCTTGGTGATATTCTTCTCAGTGTGCATCACGTCGATGTTGTGTGGGCAAAGGAGGTCTTTGAAGTAAGGCAGATTCCATAAGCATGTTTTGTGAGTCCACGCGTGCTTAGTATTATACCCCTTGAAGTACCCTGGACGTTGTGGATCTGGCTGAGAGCATTTAACTGATCCAGGGTCTGTTGGCCTGTCAATGCAGGTGGTGCAGAGTTTTTGACAACTCTACCCCTGATGAATTTCTTCCTGTCTTTCCTGAACTTATGGCAAGGATCCAGGAACTGTCTATGCATGTCGAAGCAAGAAAACTTGCGACTGGCCTGAAGCCAACGAAACTCAAGAGCTCCGTTGCATGTGGGGCACGGGAACCCTCCATGCACACACCAGCCAACGAATAGCGCATACACCGGCAAGTCATGCGTCGAGTACATGTACCAGACACGCATTATGAAGTTCCGTTTGCTATAGGCATCGTATGTCTTGAACCCACTATCCCAGGCTTCTTGCAATTCGTCCTTAAGCAGCTGCGTGTACACATTCATATTTTTCCCCGGATAGTTGGGCCCTGGAATTATCAACGTCAGGAAAATGTTCTTTCTTTGCATAATCTGTCCGGGGGGGAGACTCAGTGGAAAGACAAATATGGGCCAACAACTGTATTGGGCTGTCGTCATACCAAACACACTGAAACCATCCGTGCTGATGCCGACTCGAGGATGCCTCGGATCTTCCGCTTTGTCAGCATGTAATTCATCAAACTTTTTCCACGCAACACCATCTGATGTGTGTACCATCATCAGATTCCCATCTGCATATAGTTCGGTTCTTTTGCCTATTTTGTGCCATGTCATCTGTCTGGCCGTCTCTTCGACCAAGAAAATACGTTGAAGTCTTGGTACGATTGGCATATACCGAAGAACACTAACAAGGATTTTGGTGTGTGTCTTCTCACCCATACCGTTGTCTACCACAATATACCTGGAAGACTTGCAAATGGGATAGTAGTTCAAGTCCGCATAGTCAAGCCTAAATAAGGCACATCCTTTCTCACAGGCATGTATCTTCTCATAGGGCATCTTCAGTGCACGGAGGATTTTGTCTGACTGGTACAGGTTTGCAGGCATTATATGGCCTTTGGGTAGAAAGCGTCCAAATACTATCATAATTGCGTCATAGCATTCTCTGCCCAAGTTGAACTGAGCCTTCATAGCCATTACTTGTGAGATGGCATCCAACTGACAAAGCTCAGTGTGCTCGTGGAGCGGACGTTTTGAAGACTCCAACATTTCATTGAAGGCCTTTGCAGATTCCTCCATCTCCTCGTCCGAATCATGAGCATCATCATAGTCTTGCACCATGTTTTCCATCCCGGTACCATGCTCATCGGTGCGACGACGATCCACCTCAGCTCGGTCACGTTGGGCAGACTCACCATGAAATGTCCACACCGTGTAATCGGGCGTAAAACCACTCTTCTGCAGGTGTTTGCCCATTTCAGCCTCTGTCCTCTTTTCCCAATTGCCACACCGGAAACAGGGGCACCAGGTTTTCTTCTGGCCATTTGCAAATGCGGCTTGCACAAACCCCTTGGTTTTTGTGAACCATTCAGCTCTCCATTTGTTCTGAGCAGTGTGACCGGTATACATCCATGCACGATCACTCATCTTGACTTTCAGAGCTACTGGACACACAACAATTATATATGTAATTCACCATGTATATATTCATCAGTTGATCTACTTTGTCAATTTTATTACGTCCATGCAACCTACACTCTAATAGGTAATGATAGGTCCTAATCCCACCCGTGTATGTGTAGATTGGGTTCATTTTCCCATGCTATGCTCCGGATCTGACACAAAATTTTGGCAGCACCTCCTCACTATTCTCCTGATACACGTCTCTGCAATAAACAGAGAGGATGTGTACCCGGAGAACAACAGGGGAGGCACTGACGAAATTTATGCGTCGGATCCGGAGTAAAGCATATGGGAAAACGAACCCAATCTACACATACTCGGGTTGTCCATGGATATCGTTGGACAATTTGAAAGAATCAAGGTTATAAATATGCAAATGCATGCATATTTATTACTATGACGCTTTCGAATGGGAGACACATATTGGTTACGCATACTGATGATTCAAGACACATATATAGCTAGCTATCAAGTTTCATCGGAATAGATCAAATAATTAATGGGGGAGGAGGACATGTCATTTGTGCTCACCCACGAACGAAGGGGCAGAGCTCGTAAAACGCACGGCGAGGTCGTTGAACACCAAACCTCGCAGCGATGAAATAACTGCACATTTAAAACTACCCGATCAACACAATTATATATGATGTTTTTCATAACAAAATCAAAAAATATATGACCTAACTAATAATTCACAAATATATGACCCCGTCGGCCTTTGGAAGGCCAAAGAACACCTTTTCGGGAGGTGTCGGGGGTCGGGGTGTCGTGTCGGTGTCGGGGTGCCGTGTCGGGGTCGGGGTGTTGTTTCAAGGTCGGTGTGTCGTGTCGGTGTCGGGGTGCCGTGCCGGGGTCGGGATGCTGTTTCGGGGTCGGGGTGTCGTGT
>NC_041388.1:184452592-184453219 GCF_002162155.2 Triticum dicoccoides | reverse complement strand
GGTCTCGGGGTCGGGGTGTCGGGTCAGGCTCGGGGTCGGGGTCGGGGTCGATCGGGGTGTCGGGGTCGGGGTCTCGGGGTCGGGGTGTCGTGTCGGGGTGCCGGGTCAGGGTCGGGGTGCCGGGTCGGGTCGGGTTTTTTTTCCTCTTTTTTCCTTTTCTTCTTCTTCCTCTTCTTCCTTTTCTTCCTTTTCTTCCTTTTAGCTTCTTCTTCTTCTTCCTCCTTTCCTTTTTCCTCTTCTTATTCTTCTCCTCCTCTCCTCTTTTTTCTTCTTCTTCTTCCTCTTCTTCTTTTTTCTTCTCCTCCTCTTCTTCTTCTTCCTTTCCTTTTTCCTCTTCTTCTTCTCCTCCTCTCCTCTTTTTTTCTTCTTCTTCTTTCCTAAAACTAAACTAAACCTAAACCTAAACCTAAACCTAAATCTAAAACTAAAACTAAAACTAAATCTAAACTAAACATAAACCTAAAACTAAAAAACAGAAAAAGGAAAAAACTAAATCTAAACCTAATACTAAACTAAAACTAAACCTAAACCTAAAACTAAACCTAAAACTAAAACTAAAACTAAAACTAAATCTAAACTAAACATAAAACTAAAACTAAAAAACAGAAGAAAAAAAAGAAAAAAAAG
>NC_041388.1:184407194-184451802 GCF_002162155.2 Triticum dicoccoides | reverse complement strand
GCGCGCGTGTGAGGGAGAGAAACAGAGAGAGAGGGGGCGGGGTGGGGCGCGGCCGTTAACGTTATGTTAAATCTTTGTCGTCCGCTTATTTGCTCTTTGCCGTCTGCTAGCAGACGGCAAAGAGGGGGGCCCGTTAAGTTTTTTTTAAGCAGATCGTTAGTGGGGCCCCCTCCCTCTTTGCCGTCTGCTAGCCGACGGCAAAGAATCTTTGCCGTCAGCTAGCCGACGACAAAGAACTGGCTGATGGCAAAGAAGGTCTTTGCCATCAGCCAGTTCTTTGCCGTCTGCTTTTGGGTAGCTGATGGCAAAGAGCTTATTTGCCGTCTGCTAGCAGACGGCAAAGAGCTGGCAGATGGCAAAGTAGCTGATTCCAGTACTCCTGCTTGCCGCTGCTACTGCTGGTGGGAGCCAAGAGTGCCACGACACCCTGAACCGCTTGCTCTCTCCCTCGCCCTCATCCCCTTCTCTGTCACGCTCTCTCTCTCTCTCCCGCAGCCGAGCGCCACCGTCGCCGCCGTTCGCGGCCGCCACGGCTACCGCACTCCCCTCGCCCTACCGCTGATCCCAGAAGCACCGCCGCATCTCCCTCATCCTCTCCACCGAGCTATATGATGCGAGAAGCCCTAGACGCCGCCAGCATTGCCGTTTCCATTGTCGCCCACCGAAGTTCGTCGTTGTCGATTCGCCGCCCTGAGTGCATCCCCGAGCCCACTAACCACCCTAACGACATCACCATTAGCCCCTGAGCTTTTCCCCTCATCTCCCCCTCTTGCTAGCTTCCTCTAGCCACCGCCCCACGAGCTCCCGAGGCCGCCGTCCACCATGGCCGACCTCCTGCTCACCTCTGATCTTACCACGCCGAGTTGTGCTATCCACCATGCTCCTAGGGCCTCCTAGATGCGGTCTAGCTACCTGTTTCCCTCGAGGGCGAGCCGTAGCCCTGTGCTTGTGCACCATCGAGCTCCGGCCACCGCGCTTGTCGCCATTGCCGTTGCTACAGGGCTCCCTAGCCACTGCTACTTGCACTCATTGATGCGGACGAGCACGAGCAACGCGTGGATGCCCTCCGCCGTGCTTTAGGTCGCTGGAGGAGGAATTCTGGTGAGCCTCCGCCGTGCGTGCTGTCGCCGCTAGCTAAACTCTATCCTAACCACAAGTTAATTAGACTAATGACCCTGCAAATCTAATCCTTGTCACTGACATGTGGGGCCAGTCCCAGTTAAAAGTTAGTTTAGTTTAAACCTAAATTTAATTAGGCATTGAGAGACTAACACGTGGGACCCAGTGGTCAGTTTGACCTGGGCCGCCCCGTTGACTTGCTGATGTCAGCGTGATGTACTCCTGACGGAGTAAAGCATTTCTAGGATTTTAAATAAATCATAAATGA
Source organism: Triticum dicoccoides (assembly GCF_002162155.2). Lineage (NCBI taxonomy): Eukaryota > Viridiplantae > Streptophyta > Magnoliopsida > Poales > Poaceae > Triticum > Triticum dicoccoides. Next base: position 184,450,415 of record NC_041388.1, on the reverse strand, counting down.
TTTCTTTATTTCAAAAAATGTCTTAAATAAATCATATATGATTTTAAATAAATCATAAATGATTTCTTTCTTTTAGAAAATTCAAAGAAATTAATCTATAACTCCAAATGAAATAAATTATATGTGAAAAATTATCAGAAAAATACAAAGAATCTGAATATGGCATCTTCATGCATGTTAGAACAACTTATGGCTGTTGTATGGACAAATCATATAAAGGGCTTTTAAACCTCCACATATGGAGTTTGAATTTGAACCTAGGGTTCAAATCAACTTCATTTAACTTGTTGCAAGTTGCATTAGCTCAAATCAAAACATATTGCCGTGTCATTATTATGCATCATAATTGTTGCATTGCATTGATTGTGTTCTTCCTTGTTTTCCGGTATTTGTCCCCTCTGAGTAGACGTGGTTCCGACGATGAGATCGATGACACCGATGAATAACTATACTATCTTTAGAAGTGCCAGGCAAGCAAAACCCCCTTGTTCATTCCGATACAATCCCACTCTCTCGCTCATGCTCTCTTTTACTGCATTAGGACAACAGCGATTCAACTATTACATGTTGCGGTAGTTGAACCCCTTTCCTCTGCATGATCTGTCATTGCCACAGTAAATAGATGAAATCAACTAGCATGAGTAGGAATTGTTTGAGCCCTGATGTGCCTACTCATTCATGCTTGTTGTCATTCCTGCTACTACATAGAGTTGAGTCAGGTCTGATTGATCGGGAATGAATTGGAATGTGGTGAACATGTCCCACTGTTGAGAGCTAAGTGTGTGAACAGGATTTGGTAAAGGTAGCGGCGAGAGGCCATGTAGGAGTACATGGTGGGTTGTCTCATTGCAGCCATCCTCAGGAACGGAGTTATGTGTTTGTGATCCATGAACAGTTACTACCATGCATTGGAATGTTTAAGTGCCCCTCTCGACTTATTAATCGCCTTGATCTCTGTCCAGGAGTTGCAACTAGTTTCTGGTGTTTGTAGGATATGTGTTGGGGGCCGTGCTTAGAACTGACCCTAGGGGTGGGCTATGATGCGGTAGAGACACAAGGCACGGTGTATAGAGATGCCCATTTGGTGCCTCGGGAACCCTGTTGTCATCGTTTGGGTCCGTGAGTGACACCCCGGCCATATCTCCTTGTGGATGGAACCCGAATAGGCGATAAACCTGGACTAGAGACTTGCCTGGTTAGTCAGGTCGTGGCCGACTACCTCGCCAGGCCTCAGCTTGAAGGTTGTCGAGATACACGACGTGTACATGGTGGTAAGTGGCGAGAGTGTGTGTGCAGAAGTACACCCCTGTAGGGTTAACATCATCTATTCAAATAGCCACATCCGCGGTAAAGGACTTCTGGTTTGCCTGTACAGTTCATAGACAAGTGAAAGTGGATACCCTAAAATGCGCAAGATAAGCATGACTGCTATGGATGGCATTCTCGTAGGGAGACGGAAGCAGATCCATAGTAGTGTATTGATTGGTGAATATGTGGACTCGTGTGCGCCACCTCAAAAGAGTTACTTCCAGTCGTAGTTCGGGATAGCCACCGAGTCAAAGATGGCTTGCTGCAGTTAAACTCCACCACCCCCTTTGTTGATACTGATGCATATGTAACCAGATCTAAGGTAAGTCTTGCTGGGTACATTTTTACTCACGTTTGCTTAATTTATGTTTTTTGCAGAGAGACTTCAGTCTCACTATTAGTTCCACGTGGACATCAACCTTTAGCTTGTTACCTCGGCTACGATCTTGTACCCTCGGCAGGGTCTTATAGATAGTCAGGCTTCTCGGCCTTTTTCATTTGTAGTTGTTTGTACTCAGACAAGTTAAGATTCCGCATGTGCTTATTGCTTGTATGCTCTGTATGTTGGGTCATGAGATCCATGTTTGTAATACTTGGCTCCTCGGAGCCTAATGAATAAATACTTTGAGTCGTAGAGTTACGTTGTGATGGCATGTTGTATTTGCACATATCGAGCATATTGTGTGTTTATTATTGAAATGCTTGGTATATGTGGGATCCGACAACTTAGTTGTTTATCCTTGGTAGCCTCTCTTACCAGGAAATGTCTCCTAGTGCTTCCACTGAGGCATGGTAGCTTGCTACTGCTCCGGAACACTTAGGCTGGCCGAGATGTGTCCTTCGTTCCTGTGTCTGTCCCTTCGGGGAAATTTCACGCGGTGTCTATTGGAGTCCTATTAGCCTACTACAGCCCGGATTCACTCGTTGATGACCGACACATTCATTGTTGGGTCATGTATGCCTGTCCCTATAAGTTAGTGCCACTTGGGGTTTACAACTAGTCATGTTGGCCCAGGTTCTCTGTCATATGGATGCTAGCGACACTATCATATACGTGAGCCAAAAGGCGCAAACGGTCCCGGGCCAGGTAAGGTGGCACCCGTGGGAATACCGTGCTTGAGGCCGCAAAGTGATATGATGTGTTACATGCTAAATCGGTGTCACTTAGGATCTGGCTCCTAACAGCTTTGGTATCAGAACCTGACTTCCTGTAGGATTACCAAGCCAAACTGGTCGAAGTTTAGTCCAGAAATGCTTTAGTTATACTAGCAAAAAGGCCCATGCGTTGCAATGAGGAAAAAAAGACCTAGCACTATAAGTAAGCATATCTCGAGGCCCCTTAGCAGACTTGCACGTACTAAATATGCAATACTCGACAGGGGGCTAACGGCCACAGTTCCTACTAAAACTGACAATATGTATCATGTCCTACAACTCTTGAATCGCCAAGGTCCTTAAGCTAGGACAAAATTACATAGCAACATGAAAATTAAAAAGAGATCAACATGCTAAAGCATAGGTCCTCCTACAGAATGGAAATGTAAATCTGGAAAAATAAGACATTATACAGAAAGATGAGTAACATCAGATCAATTGCCTAAATTGTGATCGAACACTATAGAGATATATGATATGACAACAACACTGAGAATGTGATTGTTGTGAAACTTCAAGGTGATTGTGCAGTACCTACTGAAGAACACTTTTATGACATGAAAGTAACTACCATATATATGTGGCCATCCTTTTTCTATGTGAGCAAATCCAAATCAACAAAGATATCTGAAACCACTCAGTGTCTCGGTAGGCATATTTTTCATTGACATATTTATCGTATCTTGATGCTTCACTCTTGATTCTCTTGAATCCATCAGAATGGTCTTCTTGCCGCGGACTTTCTCCTTCATCTACTAAAAACCTGATGTCACCAAAAAGACGAATCAGCTTGTACACAAAACATTACATCACTAACAAATTTCTAAGATCAATATATACTCTTCGTTGTGAAGAGTTAGAGCATATCCAAACTGAGAACAGTTAGAATATATCTAGATAATCCTAACTGAGAAGAGTTAGTTCATATCCAAACTTCATAGCGAGACGTATGTATTTCTAGGAAGCTTAGGCCGGGTTACAATTATGTATGTAATGCCATAGGAAAATCAAATAAAACAACAGTAAGGGAGCTAGCTACCTCACCCTTTGGTTCAAAGTTGCACAGTGTTGATGCCCGGGGGGAACATGCTGCCCAGAAACAAAAGTTTTGTTTTCATAGAAAAAAACTTGTTTGTAAGCATGACTGAAAGTACTACCTTGGGTGTGGTATGGGCTGTCCTCATCCTGGTCTGCCAACGTGCTCAGCTTTGGTGGCAGCTGGCGACGTGGTTGCGAGGCTTGCGGGCCATGGCGAGGACGTCGTGCAGGATGGCACACGAGCCTGTCAAGCTCGAGGATAGGGGGCTTCGGCAGTGGCAAAAGGATGCACGTATGGATGCTCCCTTAGCAGGCGTCATTGTCGACCTGCTAGTCAACATTCTTCTCTTGCTCTGGTTCTGCTATTATGCGGGCATGTGGTGCTTAGTTTTAATTTCCCTATCGTTCTTGGACCATGACTGATCAATCACCACCATACATTTATATGATCTATTACTCCGTATTTGTTACTCTTGTTTCTCTACATTGTTTGCTGCAAAAATTAAAACTTTGAGGTGCAGATTCACAAGAATGTCAGGACAATATTCAAAATATTTTCTTTTGAGCTTTGTTCAAACGAAAAGTGACATTTTAGGTTGGATTGCTAGCTCAAGGTGCATGAGAGATCTACAAAAACGAAAATCTCCAAGGATCTTTTACCCACGTGCACACACAAATGGGCACACAACCAAAACTTATATCCTTTTAGTCGGTTGGAAAATGAAGATACTAATATGCTGGAATTCTAAACTTCAGAAAACTCCCAATCGTCATTCTGTACGCACCTATACATGGGCATCATATGTACTTCTCCCAATCATCAATCTGCCGGGAAACTAATTATGGGATGCATAAGCTACCGGATACACAAAAATATGATGCACGTGTTGTTGGAGTTGCAACCAAAATAGTCATTCATGCCCATCTTCTCTGAAGTTTGAGACAGCAGTTTTGTGAAGTCTTGCTAGTTGGTATAAAATGCGAACTTATTATATTACCACTGCCAACCACTAATGCAAATTCTTGACCTTGTTTCCCTCAAAAACAATATTTCTCCACATGAAATTATTTATTAAAAGGGACAACTTTCATGGTTCTAAAGTTAAAACTACAAAAATAATATATAGCTCAAACTCATGCACACCTTCAGCTAAATAACTACAGAGACTCTGAGTTCAACCATCCATGCAGCATTGGTCTTACAAACATCACAATTATAAACGCACCTGGGTCTGGGACTCTTGCTCAATGGATCTACCAGCCTCAGCTTCCCCATCTGTTGCTATCTTCCATATTTTAATCTCCTCTCCAGTAGCTGTGTTATGTCCATTATCAGACCCTCGACCTGCAGAATGTATCAAACACAGTTATGTGATACCTTGTTGGCTCCGACCTTCTTAAGAGAAGTAGTATACTTTCTTTCCGAGAAAACAGAGAAGTAGTATACTTGAAACATCATAACACACATGAGAACATTACAATTCCATACATTATAGACAACTAATGGCTTGACTAAACTAACCAAGCACATGTTATGTTTGTTGTTTTGACAGCAAGCCATACACAGAGTAAGAAGCACATGTTATGGTTGGTGTTATGTTGGCTACTCTTCCAACTCAGTAGCATCCCTGCCCATAAGGATCACCTAACCTTCTTCATAGGTGTCACTACCAGAAAAAACCTACGCACAAAAATCAACACCGCTACCGGGCCATGGCCGCCGCCATGTCCACATAGTCATGCATGCTACGGATCTCAGGCTCGACCTCACCTATCTCCTCCTTAACCATGTAGTTGTAGAGGCGGTCGGCCAGGTGGCATGCTACTGCCAACGCCCTGCTGGTGATCAGCATCAAGGTGACCTTGGCGTAAATGAAACGGTCTTTCCCCTGTTCTTTCAGCGGGAGGTATACTTTCCCAAAACTGAACATATGGACTTCTCATGACAAAATATTTGAACCCACCCAAGGATTTGAACTTATTTGTAGCATGTATATATATTTTATTGATTGTTAAGTAGCTGGGCGGATGATCTCCCTTTAATATGAATAAGAAAAGTACAGAAGTTGTTTATCACTCTATCCAAAATTTCACCACTACTATATTGTTCCTGTAGTTTCTGGTTTATTCCGAAAAATTGTAGCATCATTATTAGCAACATTCAGTAGCTCATTGCCTCTAGATTGTGATTCCACTCTTTTATAAATTATTCACTAAAGCCCTCATACAATGTGTGAGAAATCTGACAAAATATTTGTAGGCCTTGAAAAGCATATTAACAAATAGGTGGCTATCACAAACTTGCAAGTAGAGCATGCTGTATGAGAGAGAGAGGTGGGGCTGCACCGTGCGTTACACATGAATATTCTTGTGGACATTGTATCAAATAGATGTCGTACAATTTGATGCAAAAACAAATTTCTAATGGCTGGGCAGAACAACGAATCAAAGGAGCAGCCAGAGCTCTCATCAGTAGGACACCTAGAGGAGGAGCTGCGCTGGTCACTGGGACGGAGCTGGGAGGAGCTGTGTCACAGTCCCAACGTGGTCGGGGGAGGCACGACTCACGGGGAGTGGAGTAGGGAGGAGTCGCCGGGGTGCGTGGCCGGGAGGAGGCTAGAGGCGCGTGGCCGGGAGCGCTGCACATCGCCGGTAGCACAGCAGCGAGGAGGCGTGGGGTGACGCGATTGGCTGGGATCGCGACAGGAAGACGATGGGGTAGGTGGGGGTGGATGTGTCAGGATTTTGGTTGGCCTTTTATTATTTTTATTATTAACTCTTTAGTACCACATTGTGTATATGTTTTAAATCAAATTGAAAGCATAAATTCACAGGAAGAAAACATATTATGACGGTGAATCCACAGAGTCAATCCGTGCTTTATTATTAGGGATAGATAAGGGAATTGATTGTGGATGGGAACATAAGGCTCTTTTTACTCCTTTACCTTATGCCTTCTGATCTGAGTCATCCTCTTCTCCTCTATGGGGTTAAGGAACTAGGCTTTCTCTTCTTTCTATCAGGATCATGTGTTACTAATCCATAGAGTTATAAGTTTGATGGATTCAAGTCTCAGTTAAGTTTCTACTACCTCCGTGTGATAACTATTGATCTTGGAACCTTGATATTGCGATGCTAAGTGGTTATACCACCATTTTTCTTGATGTCTCAAATCTTTTTGAGCATTTACAGTTGTTATGCTGTCCGAGTCATCCCAGGTTTCTAAATAGTCTGATGCATATTCAAAACCTTTCTTTTTGTTCTCGATGTTCATTTGGGCCAGATTAACCACACTAATCATCGAGTTGAGGTACTCCGTTGCCTCGGCGTATATGTTGAAGCCATTATTATGACCCTAGGCATCATAGAGAACCAATGTTGGTCTCAAAACCGGTGGATCTCGGGTAGGGGGTCCCAAACTGTGCGTCTAAGGTTGATGTAATAGGAGACAGGGGACACGATGTTACCCAGGTTTGGGCCCTCTCTAGGGAGGTAATACCCAACTTCCTGCTTGATTGATCTTGATGAATATGAGTATTACAAGAGTTGATCTACCACGAGATCATAACGGCTAAACCCTAGAAGTCTAGCATGTATGACTACGGTATTGAGTATCCCATATCCGGACTAAGTCCTCCGGTTTATATAGACACCGGGAGGATCTAGCTAGGGTTACACAAGGTCGGTTACAAAGAAGGGAATTTAGATAGTCTGTCGCCAAGCTTGCCTTCCACGCCAAGGAGAGACCCATCTGGACACAGGTGTAGTCTTCGGTCTTCATATCTTCACAGCCCATCAGTCCGGCCCATAGATAACAGGTCGGACGCCCGAGGACCCCTTAGTCCAGGACTCCCTCACCTCCCACTAATCTAGCAATGCTTTATATTCTAGTGTGATGATTCTGGCCGTCATTCTCGAAAGCATCCCATGATGCCATTTAGTTAGTAGGCATTCCATTCCTGGGTTCTTGAACCCGAGATTGACTCTACTCATTCATGTTGGTAGTGTTTGCTAGTTCCTTTAGGATATTAGTAACCTTTGCGATAGTCCTCGAGGTCCATGGTATATCCTTCTTCCAAATACCATGAACTACTTACGGCAGAAGCTCTCCTAAACCAAAACATCACAATAAGAGTGCTCTTGATGAGTTCTCCATTCTGCATTGTGAATCTACCAGTCCTACCTTTCTGCATGGATAATTTGGAAGAAATATGTTAAACTTGTTTGACATACTAAATCTATGCATCCGCAACTCAAAACACCATATGTTCCTTTGAGTTGTCTCTCTTTAGTTGTATTCTGACCTCTGTCTATCAACTGATAGTTAGGACTAGTTGTGCATTCGTGTTATCGATTATTCTTGTGGTCCGTCAAGCCATTCTATTCCGAAATGACTAGGAGAAACAAACAACAGCACCCCATCCATTACTTGGACTGGTCAAAGTAGTTGTATTTCGCAGATCAAAAATGCCAATCCAGCTTCTATTCTGTTCTATCTCGGAGTATTACAACCTTTATGTCAGGATTGTCATGAGAATTGCAGCATCTCTCATGAATTCTTGATGCAGTGATACTTCTTGCCATCATTTTTCATTCCTCGGTCCCGTGTTGTCGCAACAGGAATGCCGACAAGTGAACCATGAGGTGTGAAATCAATACTCCTATCGACCGTGTTGCTTGGTAGTTAATGGACATTAATATCATTCTTAGCGTGTTGATTATCGAATCACTATTCTAGGATTGATAATGCTACCTTGTCCTTATTTTTGGTGCACTCTTCGATCTTTGAGTTAGGATTCAATCCCTCGCTCATTTGATCATATCGTCTTGCCCTGAAAAGCAAGATTGTTTTCAACCTTAATAACATATCAGTGGTTCATGATTTTCTGAATATCCTCTCGGAAGTATCACAGGTTGTCTCCTGACTGTTATGTCTCCAAGAATCTGTGTCAGATACCCTGAACTAGTTGGTTTGGCTAAACAACAACTTGGAGAGTTGGAAAATGGAAGCTTGTCCGACTTAGTTCATTCCAAAGGGATATCTCTTTGTATATGTGTGTTCAAGAAAGATGATATCTTCATCAGTTGATATAAAAGTGACCAATTGCTGGATCTATTGTCTTGTCAAAACTTTGATTTGAGTGTGGGCTATCCTCAAATTAAATCAGAACAAATGGTGTTCGTAATGTTGTCTTACTCGTTGTTGATCCCTCGAGCATACACCATTACATCCTTTGGTCTGGCCAATGCTATGTCCTTGTTCGCATAATTATGGAATTCCATTTATATGGTCACCCCGATGACGTGTTGTTGAGCCCATCAGCAGCATTTTATCCTCTCCGTGATTCATGTTGAACATTAAGCTAGTGTTGGAAACTTTTGAAAGCGTTTCTTCATGCTAGCTCCGGAAGCATATGTTTGGATGAAAGAAGTGACTTCCTCTAACTCATGTGCATTCGAAGAAGTTTCCGCCATGAATTCAAGAAAGTTTGTTTTGCTCCCTCTGGAATCATCCCAAGTCACTCAAGCATGTGCAAAGTATTATGCGGTTTGATAGACTAATCATCTCCATTCCATATGTATTCTCTAGCACACCAAGCCACTGAGTGATTTGTTCAAGGAAGAGAAGTCTATGCTTGGGATCTAATCCATGGACATGCGTAAAGACTTCGTTATCCTCAATGATGGTTCCCAACCAGAACTCGGTAGTGTTTCATTGTAAGACTACTATGTGGTCATGACTGTCTAGGACAACGTGTTCACATGTGTGTAGCAGAACCAACTCATGTTTTGGAGCTTGCTATCGTAGTTCATCTCCCGAGAATCTCGCAACATCATCTCGTCGATTTGTGTTGCAACCTTTCTTTTTCAGACATGCTGTCTGAAATATCATGTTACCAACCAGATCTGAATCTCAGACAGATATGATGGTTGGAACATTCCCAGCATTTGCATTTTGTTCCCAGCTTGCACCGCCATTGTACCAATCTCCCATGGGCTGCCCTTCTCAGCAGTTGCTCTTCAGGATCATCTTCAAAAGTGGTCCTACCATGGGTCCCACCCATTTCCGATGATAGGAAAAAATATCATAAATTACATTGTCTTCAACAAGGTAGTCCTCATCATCCATCCTAGTCTGAGTATGTCATTCGTTCGAACTTCTTGAAACGATCATTCGTGAATTACCTTAGGCTAGTATGAAGAGTTTCAAGGATATTTATATGAAAAGTAATTCCCCACTTAAGGAAATAATTCTACGAGTGACCTTCCCTAAGGTGCCCTTCTATGGAAGCATGGCAGCTAACCCCCCGCTACGTCATGACCGGGCGTGGGATTGTTGCCTACCAAATTGAACCCTTGTCATCAGCTTGTTTCCATTGCTTCTGATGTGTGTTTTGCGTCTCAACTCGAGAGATACTGTTATGTCTCATTCCATGAGTTGATCGTTAGTTGTTCGATCTTCGATAAGATCGATTCCTATATAGTCTCTTTCTGTCATCGTCGTGCTGGATGAATGTCTCGAAAGCAAAGACGTCAAGATCAATATGAAGTATGGGTCATGAAGATTGTATCAGCTTTGTGTTCCCTCTATCTCCTTACCTCATGTCTGGAATCTCGGGACCAGATTCTTGTTTAGTGGGGGTGAGTTGTCACATCCCTAGTTCTGGTAAGGTCTAGGCTAGCTAGTCATGTGAGAATCATGTTTAATTTTCAAATGAACTTGAAATGGGGATTGGTCAAACCCCTAGCACCAAAACAATGCAGATATGTTCAACCTAAAAATATTTTCAATGAACCCAAATTGGTCTACAAAAATGTTCATGATTTATGGAAAAGGGTGAAAACCATATCCAGAGATGATGCATATTTTTCCAGGACATTTTTGGTATTTGAATTAACATAATACCTATTTGAGTTGGAGTAAATAAATCCTATAAATATATTTATTGCTCTAAAATCCTGAAATTTGACGTGGGGCTCTGTAATTATATAGTTTGCACCCACAAATATTTTTCAGAAGCAACCAACTTGAATTGGTTTAAAAACCAAATTCAAAACACATATGAAAAATAGAAAAACAGATACAAATAAGAAAAGGAACCTACCAGGGCCACTTACCTGGCGGCCTATCTGCTCTGGCCCAGCAAGTCGGCCCAGTCGACTGGCCACGCCAGTCATCCCCTACCTCGCGCCAGTAGGCAGGGGTGCGTGGCCTCCGCACGCCAGCCCACACGGCCACCTCCTACTTGCCGTTGCTGCTGCTGGAGGGTGGCAAGAGCGCCACGACACCCTGAACCACTTGCTCTCTCCCTCGCCCTCATCCCCTTCTCTATATCGCTCTCTCTCCCACAGCAGAGCGCCACCATCGCCGCCGTTCGCGGCTGCCATGGCTACCGCACTCCCCTTGCCCTGCCGCTAATCCCAGAATCACCACCGCGTCTCCCTCGTCCTCTCCACCGAGCTGTACGACACCGGAAGCCCTGGACGCCGCCAGCATCACCGTTTCCCTCGTCGGGCACCGAAGATCGTCGTCATCGATTTGCCGCCCAGAGCACGTCCCCGAGCCCATTGAACACCCTAACGACATCACCGTGAGCCCCTGAGCTTTTCCCCTCACCTCCCCCTCTCGCTAGCTTCCTCTAGCCGCCGCCCCACGTGCTTCTAAGGCCGCCGTCCGCCATGGCCGACCTCCTGCTCACCTCTGATCTTACCACGCCCAGCTGTGCTGTCCACCATGCTCCTAGGGGCCCCTAGATGCAGCCTAGCTACCTGGTTCCCTCGGGGGCGAGCAGTAGCCCTGCGCTCGTGCACCACCACACTTATCGCCGTTGCCATCGCTACGGGCCGCCCTAGCCACTGATGCTTGCACTGCCGATGCGGACGAGCATGAGCAACGGGTAGATGCCCTCTGCTGCGCTTTAGGTCGCCGGAGGAGGAATTTCGGTGAGCCTCCGCCGTGTGTTCTGTCGCCGGCGGCTAAACTCTGGCCTAACCACAAGTTAATTAGACTAATGACCCTGCTAATCTAATCCTAGCCACTGAAATGTGGGGCCAGTCCCTGTTAAAAGTTAGTTTAGTTTAAACCTAAACTTAATTAGGCAATGAGAGACTGACACGCGGGACCCACTGGTCAGTTTGACCTGGGCCGCCCCGTTGACTTGCTGATGTCAGCGTGATGTACTGCTGAGGCGGTAAAGCTTTTCTGGGATTTTAAATAAATCAGAAATGATTTATTTATTTTAGAAAATGTCTTAAACTTTTAAAATTCATAGAAATTAATCTATAACTCCAAATGCAATAAATTATATGTGAAAAATTATCAGAAAAATCCAAAGAATCTGAATATGGCATTTTCATGCATGTTAGAACAACCTATGGCTACTGTTTAGGACAAATCATATAAAGGGCTTTTAAACCTTCACATGTGGAGTTTGAATTTGAACCTAGGGTTCAAACCAACTTCATTTAACTTCTTGCTAGTTCCATTATGTCAAATCACCACATATTACCATGTCATTATCATGCATCATAATTGTTGCATTGCATTGATTGTGTTCTTCCTTGTTTGTCGGTATTTTTCCCCTCTCAGTAGGCGTGGTTCTAACGATGAGATCGATGACACCGATGAAGCACTATACTATCTTCAGAAGTGCCACGCAAGCAAAACCCCCTTGTTCATTCCGATACAATCCCACTCTCTCGCTCATGCTCTCTTTTACTGCATTAGGACAACAATGATTCAACTGTTACATGTTGCGGTAGTTGAACCCCTTTCCTCTGCATGAACTGTCATTGCCATAGTAAATAGATGAAACCCACTAGCATGAGTAGGAATTGTTTGAGCCCTGATGTGCCTACTCATTCATGCTTGTTGTCATGCCTGCTACTACTTAGAGTTGAGTCAGGTCTGATTCATCGAGAATGAATTGGAATGTGGTGAACATGTACTACTGTTGAGAGCTAAGTGTGTGAACACGATTTGGTAAAGGTAGCGGTGAGAGGCCATGTAGGAGTATATGGTGGGCTGTCTCATTGCAGCCGACCTCAGGAAGTGAGTTCTGTGTTTGTGATCCGTGAACAGTTACTACCACACATTGGAATGCTTAAGTGCCCCTCTTGACTTATTAATCGCCTTGATCTCTGTCCAGGAGTTGCAACTAGTTTCTGGTGTTTGTAGGATATGTGTTATGGGCCTTGCATAGCGCTGACCCTAGGTGTGGGCTATGATGCGGTAGAGACATGAGGCACGGTGTATCGAGACCCCCGTTCAGTGCCTCGGGAACACTGCTCTCATCATTTGGGGCCGTGACCGACACCCCAGCCGGATCTCCTTGTTGATGGAACCCGAATAGGCGATAAACCTGGACTAGAGACTTTTCTGGTTAGTCAGGTCATGGCTGACTCCCTCGCCAGGCTTCTGCTTGAAGGTTGCCGAGATACACGACTTGTACATGGTGGTAAGTGGCGAGAGCGTGTGTGAAGAAGTACACCCCTGCAGGGTTAGCATCATCTATTTGAATAGTTGCGTCCATGGTAAAGGACATCTGGGTTGCCTGTACAGTTCATAGACAAGTGAAAGTGGATACCCTAAAGTGCGCAAGATAAGCGTGAGTGCTATGGATGGCGTTCTCGTAGGGAGATAGAAGCAGATCCATAGTGGTGTATTGATTGGTGAATATGTGGACTCATGTGCGCCACCTCAAAAGAGTTACTTGTAGTCGTAGTTCAGGATAGCCACCAAGTCAAAGCTGGCTTGCTGCAGTTAAACTCCACCACCCCCTTTGTTGATACTGATGCATATGTAGCTAGATCTGAGGTAAGTCTTGCTAGGTACATTTGTACTCACGTTTGCTTAATTTATGTTTTTGAAGAGAGACTTTAGTCTCACTAGTAGTTTCGCGTGGACTTCGATGTTTAGCTTATTTCCTCAGCTACGATCTTGTACCCTCGGCAGCGTCTTGTAGATAGTCAGGCTTCTCAGCCTTCTTCATTTGTAGTTGTCTGTACTTAGACAAGTTAAGCTTCTGCATGTGCTTATTGCTTGTATGCTTTGTATGTTGGGTCATGAGATCCATGTTTGTAATACTTGGCTCCTCGGAGCCTAATGAATAAATACTTTGAGTCATAGAGTTATGTTGTGATGCCATGTTGTATTTGCGCATATCGAGCATAGTGTGTGTATGTTATCGAAATGCTTGGTATATGTGGGATCCGACAACCTAGTTGTTTATCCTTGGTAGCCTCTCTTACCGGAGAAATGTCTTGAAGTGCTAGTTATCGACTAGAGGGGGGTGAATAGGCGATTTTTAGTAGTCTTCAAAACATGGAAGTTTCAAAGAAAAGCGATAGAAATGAACCTATTAACATGCAGCGGAAGGTAGACTACACTAGGCAAGCCATAGTCAAGTATTTAATGACGTGAAAGCACGAAGACTATTAGCAGCTAGGTAGTATGGATCAGGATGGAAGATAGTATGAAGCCAATCAAAACAAGTGGTCACACAGTGAAGTCAAACAGATAATGCAAGCAGGCAATGACTTCAAGAAGACAAACTATAAGTAAAAAGAAGGAAGAGATAGAACCAGTTGCTTGGTGAAGACAAAGGATTTGTTGGACCAATTCCAGTTGCTGTGACAACTGTACGTATGGTTAGGGAGGCTGAGATTCAACTCAGAAGACCATGTCTTCACCTTGTTCCCCTTGAGCTAAGGACACTTAGTCCCCGTGCAATCACTCTGGTAAGTCTCCAAGGTAGACTTCCAAACCTTCACAGAGTTTGTTCACCGACAATCCACAATGACTCTTGGATGCTCAAAATGCGACGCCTAACCGGCTGGAGGATTCACAGTCCTCAAGTGTAACAAGTCTTCAGATCACGCAGACAAAAAGACTTCAGTGATGCCAAACACTCTTTGGGATCTGGGTGTTTTGGGCTTTTTCCTCGCAAGGATCTCTCTCTCAAATGCTTCGGAGGTGGGTAGCTCTCAAACGACAGAAGCCGTGCACTAACCCTGAGCAGCCACCAATTTGTGGTGTAGGGGGTGGGCTATTTATAGCCACTAGGCAACCCGACCTGATTTGTCCGAAATGACCCTAGGTCACTAAGGGACTAACACGTGTTCCAACGGTCAGATTTCAAACACATGCGACAGCTTGACTTGGGCTACAAGTAAAGCTGACTCATCTAGCTCTGGATAAGATTTGCTCTCATTGTCTTCACTTGAAGACATAGGATTTGGTTGAGCATCACTTTAGTCATTCTGACTTTGTTCACTTGGACCCCACTCAACAGTACGGTGGTTCCTATGACTCAACAAAGAAGAAAATGAAACTGCAGAACAACTATGTCTTCGCGCTCCAAAGACTTCATGCGATGTCTTCTCATGTCATAGTCTTCAATGTGAATATCTTCACATACCACCATTATCTTCAATGTCTTCACACATTTTTAGGGGTCATCTCCGGTAGGTAAACCGAATCAATGAGGGACTACTACCTGTGTTATCCTGCAATTCTCACAAACACATTAGTCCCTCAACTAGGTTTGTCGTCAATACTCCAAAACCAACTAGGGGTGGCACTAGATGCACTTACAATCTCCCCCTTTTTGGTGATTGATGGCAAACTAGTTGAAGTTTTCAACGGCTATGAAAGTGTGTGAGATTGTAAAGGATTAATATATTGTGTTCGTAAGTGGCAAAAGGCTCCCCCTGAAGATGTGCATATAAAGGTTTTGATTTGGAATGCAAATGCACATGGCAGGTTGTACTTGTGGAGATCCTCTTCAACTTATGAAGACAATTCATCAAGCATGAAAAGATATAACAAGGATAATGACATGCATAATAAAAAATGGACTTCTGCAAAATGACTTCATCCAGGATTTATCATCGCACATGCGGAATTTATTGTCGCATCAAGAATAGCAGAAAAAGTAGCAGATGACCATTAAGTTTAAGTGTTACAACTCAAAGAACCAAATGTATCAAAAGCGAGAGTTGTAAGCACTTAGCAAAAGTATAGCAACCACCCATATGGACCCGCTTGGAGACTATCAACTCATATGCTTCTTCCCCTTTTGTTAGTAAGGACCAAAAAGTTCTGAAGACATAGAGCCTCTACTCGTTCCCATGAGGAGTAGGTGAAGCAGCAGGGTCATCATTGAGGTTTGGTGGTGAAGAAGAACTTGGTGCAATGTCGATACGCACGAAGTTGGAGGTGGTGAAGTAGCATCATCTTGGTCATCAATGACTCTGGCATTAACAGTTGCAACTGAGGAGGAATAGTCAGAGTCTTCACGTGAGGGAGTCTGACGCAAGAC
The DNA here is from genome assembly GCF_002162155.2 of Triticum dicoccoides. Taxonomy (NCBI): domain Eukaryota; kingdom Viridiplantae; phylum Streptophyta; class Magnoliopsida; order Poales; family Poaceae; genus Triticum; species Triticum dicoccoides. The sequence goes on along the minus strand of NC_041388.1, from coordinate 184,434,591 downwards.
AACATTCCTTGGAGGAGTTGAGTCAAACTTGAATCTTTTGGTGAAGTCATCATCTTGAAGATCAACTTCAGCACCCAGCAATGTTAAAGTCTTCCACGACCTCCGACAGGTTTCATGAGTGACAAAGGCATTCTTGATGGCAAGGTTGCGAATGCGATTGACATCCACCAAGAGGCTTTGCATTTGACGCTTGAGCCAGTCGTGATGCTTATCCTGTTTTTGATGCAAGGCGACGAGAAGATCTTGGTCATTGAGAACACGAGATTGCTTCCGAGGCCTTTGAGCAATAGTGCTTTCAGTGGCTTCAGTATGGGCACGGTGAGGTGCACGTGTATTGCCAGCCAAAGGATAAACACGAGTGATGTCCTGAACTCCATCAATGGGCTGGGTGAAGCTTTGGTGATCATCATTGTGAAGATAAATTGGCTCCTTGGCAGGCTATGGGTATATGTCTTCAACTTACATATCAACCTCTGGGAAAAATATCAGATGGTTGCATGCAGAAGGCTGATAGTAGACAGCTGAATGAAGCTTGATAAGGCGCATAACCCATGGAGCGTAGAATTTCAGAGCAAAGAGGTCAGAGCCAGATGCAGCCAATTGCCTGATAAAGAAGTCTTGAGCATTGAAGATGATGCCATTGAAGATATAAAAGACCAATGTCTTCATCGCTCCTTCAAGCTTTGCTGCAGAAGAATGTCACTTGATGGGCCATAGAGTTCGCCTTATGATATGAAAGATCGTTCAGGGATACTCTAGGTCTTCAACAAAGAATTCTCTTGGGTATTCAGCGTCGCGTGGTAGAGGCTTCATCATTCTTAGCATTTGGCTCATGTTGGGCTCTGGCTTGTGAAAAATGCTCTCTAAGGCATTTTGGTGAAGCGGACAACCAGGTTCGAAGAGTTCACCTGGAGTGGGCAGGCCTGTGAGCTCAATGATATCTAGAGCTTTGGCTTCGTGGTGTGTATTGCCTGTTGTAGCCGCGAATGTGGAGGGTAGCATAGAATTGTAGCAGAAGCTCTTTGTTCCAATGCTCTTTATCAGTCACAAAGTTCAGGAGACCAGCATCACAGAAACAATCAAGAGCTTCTTCTAAGAAGGGCAGTCCAGCAATAGCTTCACTGTCTAGACGCATATGCGGAAAGATGCACCCTTGATCATAGAGAACACAGGAATAGTAATTACGCTGCTGATAGCTCCAGAACCGATCAGATGAAATTCTTCGCTTGGAGTAGGGGTTCTTGGCACTATCAAAGAAAGTGTTGTGTGTAATGAAGCCATTTTCACTGAAATATCTTGGTGAAGTTGCAGTACCTGGAAACCTTGGCAGCCTTGGCTTCGGCTTCTGGACCTGAGGCCTGTGCTCTACATGATAGTCAAATTGTGGACAGGCAGTAGGTGGAGGAACCAGAATGGGCCATTTGACAGTAACCAAATAACCACGATCAAATTCTTGCTCGATGGTGTGTGGCCTTGGAGGCGGTACAGGAGCAGTGGCAGTGGCAGTGGCATTAACTTCAGGCTGCAGATTTGCATAAGGTGCAGCATTGGATTCAGGTGCATTCACTTCTAGCACCACATTAGCTTCAGGCGCCACATTAGCTTCGGCCATGACAATGTCATTGGCTTCAGTTGAGTTGTTTGTGGCTGCCTTAGTATTGTCAGCCTCCACTTGAGTAGTTGGAGGATCGGACACGTTCTCCTCAAGAACAACTTTAGGGTTGGACGGGGGTGTAGCAACACGTTCTTCTTCTTCTCTTGGTTCTTCTTGTTCATCGGCTGATGCAGCCAGAATTTCTTCAGCAGCATTGGCTTCAGACTCTGAGATGTTTGTAGCTGGAGAGGCTTCAGGAAACACTTGTCGTGAGACTGAGTGGTGGTTCTCTTCTCCTTCTAGAACACTTGAAAGAGTGACTTGTGGCCTTGGTCCTTTGCGAAGCCTGCGAAATGTTGGCGACGCTTGTGGAGATGGAGTTTTCTAGCCCACAAAGTCTTCATCATCAAACACCGGATTGGTGACTTCAGTTGTGGGAGTACGTGGTGATTCTTCTTGACGGGGGGAGACTTGAGGGTGATCAGCCCAGGAATCATCCTGAGGGATTGGCGTCAAAGGACGACCAATGCTGATGAGGTCGCTATTCGTGAGAACAGGCGATGATACCATGTTGTGCTAGATCTAAGGAATGACTTCATCATTTTCCACATTGTCTTGGGGACCAATGTCTTCAGTTGCGCTGGGGTCGATAGTTGGATCTTCTTCAGCTGCAGGAGCCTCTGTGGTAGTAGGCTCGTGAACAATTAATTGACGCTCTTGGTGTTCGGATGCAAGACGAGCAACAGAGATTGGCACGGCGACATGGGGCTCTGTGGCCCGAGGAGCATCGTCAGTGGCATTCATGCTCTTGCGTTTTCTGGCTTCAGCCTCAGCTTCCCTTGTCTTCTTTAGTTCTGAAGCAGCTGTGGGGACCTTAGGCTTCGAGCCTGTCATGCTGGCAGGGAAGACAATGCTTGGCGCTTCCTGCCTTGATGCTTCAGCTTGGGCCACAGCATGCTTCTTCTTCTTATTGGCGGCCATTCTAGGGTCAATGCCAGGGCGCCCCAGTGCATTTCGCTTCTCAGCCTCATTGTGTGTTTGCACACTTTTCTCAGCAAAATATTTCATTCTCTCTCTTGAACCTTTAGCTTCCTGGCGTTTCTGGTGAAAGTGCTCCTTGAGCTCATGCAGCATCTGCTTGAAGCTTTGAACATCCTCCATGTTGAGATTTGCCATGTTTCTCTTGAACTGAGTTTTCTCATGATCAATCGTGTTCTTCAGTTCAACTATCTTCTGAGCCAAAGCCAACTCAGTAGAAATGGCACTGTGGAAAGAGACACTGATGCCAATTGGAAGCTCAAGGTCATCGAGGTTTATGCTGGGGCTCTCAAACCATTCATCAATGAAGTTGTTCAAGATATCCACATCAAAAAGGGGTAGATCATTGAAGATCTCTGCCTCTTCCTTGGTCTTTATGAGAATCTCAAGAGCATCATCACCAAGATCATCGTCGCTGGACAGATCAATGGTGGCTTCTTCATTTCGCAAGATATCAGCTGGGGTCAGTTCTTGTCTGGAGCACTGGTTGGGCTTCATCTGCTTTTAAGACTTCTCGGTCTTCTTGGAGATGCTAGAAAGATCTTCATACTACACACTTGCTTCAGGTGGTGCAATGGCCAGTGGCTTCGGATGTGAAGCATTGGGTGCACCCGGGGGCTTTGGAGCCTTTGGTTTCTTTAGCTTCTGTGGCTTGGGAGGAGCAGGCGCTTCATCAGAATCAGCGTCATCTGCAGAGTGCTCCACGGCTGCCCCCTCAAAAGCAATGTGTGTGATGAGACCTTCGAGGTTGTAGAAGGGCCCGATAATATTGGGTTCGGCATCACGGGTGCCATCATCCCGAGGAGCAGATGGACCTAGGTTGAAGTCTAATCCAAGTGATTTCTTGTTCTCTTTGGCAGATGCTTTGGCAAACTGAAGGTTGCGCTTGAACAGATTGTCGTCGCGACACCATAGCAGTGATGATGGGTCGGCATTTGCAGGCTCTGGTCCACGAAACATACAAGGGTAGAAAACCTGAGCAATAGCTTCAGGTCTATTCTTGGCTTGAATATTTTGAAAGAGAATATCACCCCAAGGACACTTGATGGCATTATTGTCAACATACTCCTTGGTCACAAACTTGTATTTGAACCATTGCTCGGCCCAATATCTTTGAATCCATTGGATTCGTGTTTTGCGCTGATTGTAATCCTCTTCAGGATCAGTCTTGTACAACTCATAGATATCTTCGGGCAAATCCTTTGATGTATCCCCACGGTGCTTCCTGCCTGCCTTCCTTGCTGACTTATCTGCGGCCATGTAGTTCAGATTGAATGGCTTCAAAAATGTCAAAGGCTTCCGTCTGCTGGTCAGACAGGAACTAGCTTCGGGATGATTGGTGTGATGCTGTAAGAATTATGCAAATGAATGCAGACTATGAGAACCAAGGTATTCTCCCACGGACATGTAGCAATGACAGCATTAGAGATGCGAGGGAAGGGGAAGAGGTCATATGCATTCTCAGAAGATTTTGAAGATAAATCAGTTTAGAAGACATTGACCTCATAGAGTGAAGACATTCACTTATATGTTGAGAGTTGGTTCCAGATTTGTACGAATCCAAGAATTGGTACAAGTGAGGAATCTAACTACGTGTGAAGCATAAGTGAATATACTAGGAATATTATGAGATTCTGAAGAGGATAGATCCAAATTTTTGGAGGGAGGAACTACTTTTGGTAAGGAAATAGGAATCCATCGGATCAAAAAGACAGTAAAAAGAGAGTTTTAATTTACCTCACGATGAAATGCTATACGGAGTAGAATATGAGGCTGAGCAGTTCGATCTTCCGTGCCCTAACTTGGCGATGGAGGACACCTACGGCGGCGTCGGAGAAGATGATGTCCGCGGCTAGCGTGAGGACGGAGTCGGTGAGGTCGCGGCAGCTAAGCGCTTCATCGCTGGCGTCGTCGAGAGCTAGCGGTGGCGCTAGGGTTTGTCTAAGGTGGAGATGTGGAAGAAAGATTTTGACTACGATGTGATGTGCATTTGTAGGGAGAGGGACAACACAGCGCAATTACGTAGGTGCCCCTGGCGGTTCTCATCTGAGGGACACGTGGCGAACATGCAACACATTGGAAGTTGTTCCATGTTCCCATGCATGCCTGGACTGTCGGGTGGTCGTTCCGGCTTCTTCAGGTTTCAGGCAATAAGGATTGAGCATTTAAAACATATTTAATGTTGTCTCTGTATCTTCTGCTGACAAGGACACAGAGAAGACATTCGACGATTTCAATAGAATGCATATGATTTGGATAGATATATTTGAGAAGGAAGCATAGAGAGGTTAGGGTCCGATCACATTCACTTAGTTCAAAAGATTCAAACAAGAAGACATAGCTATAAGTGAATGCTGCAGAGGACAGAACACTAACATATGTATGTATCAGAATAAGACCAAATCAACATTGTGAAGATAAAAATGAAGTCATGTCAATATTGAAGACAAGCCAAATGCGAAGACTTTGCAAATGTAACGCCAACAGAAAACACTCCAAACAAAAGTTTGGTGGTGGCGTTACCCACCTTATAGGAAGTATTAGACCCTGACACGGCACACAATTATCGTGGCGCTCCGAAGTCAAATTCCGCGTTAATGTATTCACACTTAGAGTGTAAGTCTTCATTAACTGAAGATATACGTTACTTCGTGTGTCGCACATCTAAGTCATCAACATGCATACGTGTTAGGATGTGTGCCTAATCACAGGACATTTGAGGATTCCAACATATTTAGCTCACACCGCAACTTGCAAAACCTTTTCTCATCCAAGGGCTTTGTGAAGATATCTACCAGTTGCTCTTCAGTGTTGACATGAATGATATCAATATCTTCCTTCATGACATGATCTCTGAGAAAGTGATGATGAATTTCAATGTGCTTTGTCTTCGAGTGCTGAACTGGGTTGTTGGCAATCTTGATGGTGCTTTCATTGTCACAGTAGAGTGGTACTTACTTCAGATGGATGCCATAGTCTTTGAGTGTTTGCTTCATCCATAGAAGCTAAGCGCAGCAAGATCCAATAGCAATGTATTCAGATTCAGCAGTGGAGAGAGATACACAGTTCTGCTTCTTTGAAGACCAACAAACAAGTGATCATCCCAGAAAGTGACATGTGCCTGATGTAGACTTGTGATCCACCTTGTCACCAGCATAATCAGCATCCGAGAATCCAACTGGATCAAACTCTGAGCCCTTTGGATACCATAATCCTAATGTTGGGATGTAGGCCAAATATCGAAGAATTCGCTTCACAGCTAAGTGATGCAATTCCTTTGGTTCCGCTTGGAATCGGGCACACATGCAAACACTAAGCATTATATCTGGCCTAGATGCACCTAAATAAAGTAAAGAACCAATCATGGAGCGGTATACCTTTTGATCAAACTCTTTACCATTGGCGTCAGGACCCAGATGACTTTTGGTTGGCATGGGCGTTGTGTATCCTTTGCAATCTTGCATTCCAAACTTCCTCAGGCAGTCTTTGAGATATTTTTCTTGAGATATGAAGATGGCGTTGCTTTGTTGACGTATTTGAAGACCAAGGAAGAACTTCATCTCACACATCATGGACATCTGATATTGCTCTTGCATCATGTGTCCAAACTCATCATTGTATTTTTGATTAGTGCAGCCGAAGATAATGTCATCCACATATATTTGGCACCCAAACAGTTCACCATCATATGTCTTCGTGAAGAGTGTGGGATCCAGGGAACCAGGTTTGAAGCCTTTGCTCTTTAGAAAATCTTTGAGTGTGTCATACCAAGCGCGAGGGGCTTGTTTGAGGCCATACAGTGCCTTATTGAGCTTGTATACCATATCAGGATGTTTTGGATCTCCAAAGCCAGGCGGTTGTGAAACATACACTTCTTCTTCAATCTTGCCATTGAGAAAGGCACTCTTCACATCCATTTGATACAAAAGGATGTTATGATGATTTGCGTAGGCTAGCAGTATGCGAATGGCTTCAAGCCTAGCCACGGGAGAAAATGTTTCATCGAAGTCAATCCCTTCAACTTGAGTGTATCCTTGAGCAATGAGATGAGCCTTGTTTCTGACAACTTGACCATGCTCATCTTGCTTGTTGCAATATATCCATTTGGTGCCTATGATATTGTGTTTACGAGGATTAGGATGCTTGACCAATTCCCACAAAATGTTCATCTCCAACTGTTGAAGCTCTTCTTGCATAACTTGAATCCATTCAGGTTCCATGAAGGCTTCAACAACTTTCTTGGGTTCAGATATTGAGACAAATGCAAAGTGCCCATAGAAATTTGCTAGCTGTGTTGCTCTTGAATGAGTGAGTGGACCAGGTGCATTGATGCTATCAATTATCTTCTCAATCTGTACTTCATTTGCAACACGAGGATGAACTGGACGAAGATTTTGCTCTTGCTGATCATTGTCATCATTAGGAGGATTGTCTTCAGGCTGAGCATTGTCTTCAGGTTGATTAGGTGCAGAAATGATAAGTTCCTCTTCATCCTGAGCTCCAGACGGTATGATTTCTCTAGTTCCCATAAGCTTGATGGATTCACTAGGTGGAACTTCATCTAGCACATTTGGCAGGTGCTCTCTTTGCGAGCCGTTAGTCTCATCGAACCGCACATCCACAGTTTCAACCACTTTATAGTGAAAGAGGTTGAAGACTCTATAGGAGTGTGAATCCTTTCCGTAACCAAGCATAAAAACTTCATGTGCTTTCGGTGCAAATTTTGAAGTGTGATGTGGATCCTCGATCCGGCACCTAGCACCAAATACTCTGAAGTAACTGAAATTTGGCTTCTTACTAGTAAGGAGTTCATAGGATGTCTTCTTCAGAAGCTTGTGAAGATAAACACGGTTGATGACATGGCATGCAGTATCAATAGCTTCAGGCCAGAACTTTCTTGGAGTCTTCTATTCATCAAGCATCGTCCGAGCCATCTTAATGAGGGTTCCGTCCTTGCACTCCACGATGCCATTTTGCTGAGGTGTGTACGGAGCTGAGAACTCATGAGTGATGCCCAATGTATCCAGGTAAAGGTCGAGGCCGGTGTTCTTGACCTCTATGCCATTGTCACTTCTGATATGCTTGATCTTGATGCCATAGTTGTTCATGGCACGGTTGGCGAAGCGTTTGAAGACATCCTGCACTTCAGTCTTGTAGAGGATTATGTGCATTGATGTATATCTTTAATAATCATCAACAATGACGAAGCCATAGAGACAAGCAGTAGTAGTGAGAGTAGAGTAGTGAGTAGGACCGAATAGGTTCATGTGTAGCAGTTCGAAGGGTTGAGTTGTTGTCATGATTGTCTTCGAGGGATGCTTGGCCCTCGTCATCTTTCCAGCTTCGCAGGCACCACATAAGTGATCCTTCTTGAACTTGACGCCCTCGATGCCTATGACATTCCTCTTCTTTGTGAGAGTATGCAAGTTCCTCACGCCAGGATGCCCTAGCCTCCGATGCCAAAGCCATCACTCTGAAGCTTTTGCAAGAAGACATGCGGCAAACTATGGTCCTGCTGAGAAATCTACCATGTACAAATCATCTTTCTGATACCCTTCAAAGACTAGAGACTTGTTAGGTTCCATTAGAACAAGGAAACGATATTTTCCAAATATCACAATCATGTTCAAATCGCAAAGCATTGAGACAGACATTAAGTTGAAGCCAAGGGATTCAACAAGCATCATTTTATCCATGTGTTGATCCCTTGAGATTGCAACTCTACCTAGACCCAATACCTTGCTTTTACCAGTGTCAGCAAATGTGATGTGACTCTTGTCAGATGGACGTAAGGTTGAGTCCATGAGAAGACTTCAATCACCAGTCATATGATTAGTGCATCCACTGTCCATAATCCTTTCTGAAGCATGAGGTGTCATACCCTACAGTACAGTTAGGGGGATAGGCTTCACCAAGAGTATTGTGAAGCATAAACATTTGACGCACCAGAAGATTATCAAAGATCAGATCAAGATTAGGACTGATAGGATGAATGGCAAGCAATTCATGAACGAAATACATAGTGAGACCATTTGGGCATTTTTTCATGCGCCCAACAAGATGTTTTAGGTCCCCAGCAATAGCATCTGACGCCTTTGATTTCCGGCTGGAGACCTTTCCTTGCAAAATAGAGTCAATTTTTCTTAGCCACCCACATCTTCAGGGGTGGCTTAGAAGCAATGAGTCTAAGTGCAGCATCTGAGAACTTCGGCTTTGGAGCCCTAGCAAATAGCCTTGCAGGAGGCGAATAGTACTCATATGAATAAGTAGAGTAGTTCTTAGTCTTATGAACATAGCGGTTTGATGATACGCGCCCATATTCATAAGTTTTAGTATGATTTTCCTGCAAAACATTGGCATTAGGGTGACTCAGGTGAGTCATGTGTCTGTATGAAGCCTTTGGTATGGGGTTTGTCTTCTTCCCTTGTGGTGTCATGACAACATTCACAGGAATATTCTCCAGACACCATTTGGGCACCCAGATTTTCTTCATAGGTGTCCCATTCCTGCAGTTAGTACCAATATACCTGGCAAACACTTCACCATTCTGATTCTTAAACAGTTTATAGTTTGCATCAAAGGATTCATAAGTGATAATAGGGTTAGCACAAGTGAAGCCAGATAGGGTGGATGGATCCACTGAAGGTTCCTTTGCAGCAACCCATGTGGTTTTGGGGTACTGCTCAGGCTTCTAGTAAGAACCATCAACATTCATTTTCCTCTCGAACCCAACACCCTTTTTCCTAGGGTTTCGGTTCAGAATCTGCTTTCTGAGGACATCACATAGTGTCTGATGCCCATTGAGACTTTTGTACATCCCTGTCTCAAGCAATGTCTTCAACCTAGCGTTTTCATCAGGAATAGCAGTGGCATCCTCAGAAGAGGGATTAGTTACCACATCAACAGTTGAAGATATTGCAACAGTAGCAGCAGTAGAACATTCAGCAACAGAAGTAGCGTTATCGCGCTCAAGGCATTTTAGACATGGTGGTTCAAATCCTTCCTAAGCAGGACTGATCTGTTGAGCGTGAAGTGACTCGTTTTCTTTTTGAAGATCTTCATGAACTGCTCTCAATTTCTCAAGTTCTTTCTTCCTTTGAAGATAATCATAGGAAAGCTTTTCATGAGTTGTGGAGAGCGTTTCATGACGACTTTCAAGTTCCTCATACCTAACATGAAGATTTTAATGTCTTCAATTAAGGACTGGGGTCGGGTCATTTCCGCGTCCAACAGGTCATCACTTTTGACTAACGGTTTTTGAATATGTTCCATAGCTTTATATTGTTTAGTTGCAATTTTAGCAAGTGTTTTGTAGCTGGGTTTGGATTCACAATCAGAGTCATCTTCACTTGTTGTTTGAAAGTAAGCATCACGTGAGTTTACTTTGGCACCATGTGCCATGAAGTAGTAGGTGGGAGCGGAGTCGTCCTTGTCATTAGCATCAGCGTAGGTGACGGAGCCATTGTCTTCAGCGTTGAAGATGGACTTGGAAACGTAGGCTATAGCTAGAGCCAGACTTGCAACGCCAGAGTCGGACTCCTCCTCAGACTCCACCTCCGCCTCCTCAGAAGCAGACTCCTCCTCTAAATCCATCTCCTTGCCAACAAAAGCACGAGCCTTGCCAGATGAGATCTTCTTGTGTGATGAAGACTTTGATGAAGACTTGGAAGCAGACTTTGAGGATTTCTTCTTCTTCTTGTCATCAGAATCATACTCCTTGCTCTTCTTCTTGTTGTTGTTTTCATTGTCCCACTGCGGACACTTAGAGATGTAGTGACTAGGTTTCTTGCACTTGTGGCATGTTCTCTTCTTGTGGTCATGAGTAGAAGCTTCATCATTACTTGAGTTGGATCTTGAAGACTTTTTGAAGCCTTTCTTCTTGGTGAATTTCTGGAACTTCTTCACAAGCATAGCAAGCTCCTTTCCAATGTCTTCAGGATCACCAGAACTGCAGTCAGATTCTTCTTCAGATGAGTAAACAACCTTTGCCTTCAAAGTGCGAGTTCGGCCATAGTTGGGACCATAGATATCTCTTTTCTCAGATAGCTGAAACTCATGTGTGTTGAGCCTCTCAAGTATGTCAGACGGATCGAGTGTCTTGAAGTTAGGGCATTCTTGAATCATCAGGGCTAGGCTGTCAAACGAGCTGTCAAGTGATCTCAGGAGTGTCTTGACGATTTCATGCTTGGTGATCTTAGTGGCACCGAGAGCATGAAGCTCATTTGTGATGTCAGTGAGGCGATTAAACATGAGTTGAACATTCTCATTGTCCTTTCTCTTGAAGCGGTTGAAGAGGTTGCGAAGAACACTAATCCTTTGATCTCTATGGGTTGAGATGCCTTCGTTGACCTTGGAGAGCCAGTCCCAGACTAGGTTCGACGCTTCCAGAGCACTCACACGGCCATACTATCCTTTGGTTAGATGACCACAGATGATGTTCTTGGCAGTAGAATCCAGTTGAATGAACTTCTTGACATCAGCAGGGGTGACACCTTCACCAGTCTTGGGAAAGCCGTTCTTGACGACATACCATACATTGACATCAATGGCTTCAAGATGCATGCGCATCTTATTCTTCCAGTAGGGGTAATCAGTGCCATCGAAGACAGGGCACGCAACGGAGACTTTGATTATCCCTGCTGTCGACATAGCTAAAACTCCAGGTGGTTAAACCAAATCACACAGAACAAGGGAGTACCTTGCTCTGATACCAATTGGAAGTGCTAGTTATCGACTAGAGGGGGCGTGAATAAGCGATTTTTATGGAAGTCTTCAAAACATGGAAGTTTCAAAGACAAATGATAGAAATGAACCTATTAAGATGCAATGGAAGGTAGACTACACATGGCAAGCCATAGTCAAGTATTTAATGAAGTGAAAGCACAAAGACTATTAGCAGATAGGTAGTATGGATCAGGATGGAAGATAGTATGAAGCCAATCAGAACAAGTGGTCACAAAGTGAAGTCAAACAGATAATGCAAGCAGGCAATGAATTCACGAAGACAAACTGTAAGTAAAAAGAAGGAAGAGATAGAACCAGTTGCTTGGTGAAGAGAAAGGATTTGTTGGACCAGTTCCAATTGTTGTGACAACTGTATGTCTAGTTTGGGAGGCTGAGATTCAACTCAGAAGAATGCGTCTTCACCTTGTTCCCCTTGAGCTAAGGACACTTAGTCCCTGCCCAATCACTCTGGTAAGTCTTGAAGGTAGACTTCCAAACCTTCACAGACTTTGTTCACCGGCAATCCACAATGACTCTTGGATGCACAGAACATGACACCTAACTGGGTGGAGGATTCATAGTCCTCAAGTGTAACAAGTCTTTAGATCACGCGGACAGAAAGAATCCAGTGATGCCAAACACTCTTTGGGCTCTGGGTGTTTTGGGCTTTGTCCTCGCAAGGATCTCTCTCTCAAATGCTTTGGAGGTGGGTTGCTCTCAAACGATAGAAGCCGTTCACTAACTCTGAGCAGCCACCAATTTATGGTGTAGGGGTTGGGCTATTTATAGCCACTAGGCAACTCGACCTGATTTGTCCAAAATGACCCTGGGTCACTAAGGAACTGACAGGTGTTCCAACGGTCAGATTTCAAACACACGCAGCAGCTTGACTTGGGCTACAAGTAAAGTTGACTCATCCAGCTTTGGATAAGATTTGCTCTCATTGTCTTCGCATGAAGACATAGGATTTGGTTGAGCATCACTTTAGTCACTCTGACTTTGTTCACTTGGACCCCACTTAACAGTATGGTGGTTCCTATCACCCAACAAAGAAGAAAATGAAACTGCGAAACAACTATGTCTTCGCGCTCCAAAGACTTCATGCGATATCTTCTCATGTCATCGTCTTGAATGTGAATATCTTCACATACCACCATTATCATCAATGTCTTCACACATTTTTAGGGGTCATCTCCGGTAGGTAAACCGAATCAATGAGGGACAACTACCTGTGTTATCCTGCAATTCTCACAAACACATTAGTCCCTCAACCAGGTTTGTCGTCAATACTCCGAAATCAACTAGGGGTGGCACTAGATGCACTTACATGTCTCCTAGTGCTTCCACTGAGCCATGGTAGCTTGCTACTGCTCTGGAACACTTAGGCTGGCCGGCATGTGTCCTCTTCGTTCCTGTGTCTGTCCCTTCGGGGAAATGTCAGACGGTGTCTATCGAAGTCCTGTTAGCCCGCTACAGCCCGGATTCACTCGTTGATGACCGACACGTTCGTTGCTGGGTCATGTATGCCTGTCCCTATAAGTTAGTGCCACTTTGGGTTTCCGACTAGTCATGTCGGCCCAAGTTCTCTGCCATATGGATGCGACATTATCATATACGTGAGCCAAAAGGCGCAAACGGTCTTGGGGCAGGTCTGGTGGCACCCTTGGGAATACCGTGCGTGAGGCCACAAAGTGATATGATGTGTTACATGCTAGATCGGTGTCACTTAGGATCGGGGTCCTGACAGAATGGCTGCCACTTAATCACCTTACGGCTTGGCACCGCACTGATTGATGACATGGGTCGCGCCTGAGTGGTTGCTGGGGTGATTTTTCCTCCGCGAGCCCCAGAAGGCCATGCAGGAGCGCCTTGGTTGCTTTCTTCTAGTGGTGGCCTTGCCCCTTGTCGGGCTTGCCTGCCCGGCAAGGGAGGCCCTTCTCTTGCCGATATATTGCTCCTCTGACCTGATATTGCTCCCTCTAAGCCGCATGTTGGTTCTTCAAATCTTTTGGTCCTTCAATCTCTTACTCCAGTTGATGCTTCAAGTTTGTTCTTGTGCATGTGCACAGTCTGGGCAATGGACCCAGGGTCTCTTGCACCAACAGAAGCCCCCAAGCTTGCCCGAATGTGCTGCTGAGCGTCATCGGGCTAGGGCCTAATAAGTGCATGGCAGGGTTGCTGAAGGGGTTGGCCCCTTGAGATTTCCACTGTTGCTTCATTAGCCTTGATTTCGGGCCAGTTTCCAGGTTCCCCGCGCGTGGCATAAAGCCGATAGTGGTGGGGCCGCTCCACTAATGGCCCGTGAATGACTTTATCGCACGGGGTAGAAACCGCCAATTTACTCTTCTGACTGTGCGCTCTTTTCCATGGCCAGGGATGCTGCATGCATCGCGTGGGGTAGGTAACGAAGGCGAGTGGTGCGGGAGAGTATATTGGAGAGGGCCCGCTCGCCTTGAATTGGTGGAGGGGGACGGTGGCCGCCCATTGATGGAGCACCTGCCCTCCTTCGCCCGTCCTATAAAAGGGAGGGGCAGAGGAGGATGGAGTCATCCACCTTCGCATTCCTCCTCTACTTCCTTTGTTTTCTGCTTCTATCGGTGATGCCGAAGAGAAGAGCCTGGGACCAGCCCCCAGGATCATGCTTGGGGCAGTTATCGCCCCATGCTGGTGTTGATGCTTGGGGAGTGACCCTGGTTCATGGTGTGGCGAATCTCTTAATACCTTCAAGTCTCGGCCAGGACGCGGGGCTGGAGATCACTGGTAACCTCAGCATCCCCCCTCCGGAGGACTCGAGGTTGTTGTCGATGAGGGGCGCGCCATCCTGCCTACCAAGGTGGGGCGACGGCAGTGTTGTATGCCCGTTGTGGGCCATGCTGCGACAGTTTTGGCCCCTTCCCTTTTTTGTGTCCGGGAGGGCGACGGGTTTTGCTCGTCACCTTGTGCAGCTCCCGAGGGTACGTCATCTGCGGACGGTGGTGGATGCCTGCTCTGCCGACCTTTCATCGCCGTCTTCTCCTAAATGCTCCTTTTATTCTCCTTTCCCTCTTGTGCCAGTTCCCTGGGGAGGAGGAGTAGAGAAAGGAAAACAGGGGTTATAGGATACTTATCTTTTGTCAACATTAAACTTGTAGGTAATCACCAAATTTTAATTAAAATATTGTAATCTCCCGAGTCCATCTTTGTGTTCTGTAATGCTTGTACTTGTATCAACATATGAATGAAAAAGATGAACTCTACCGGGAACCCGTGCATGTGTATGACCGTGCAGAGGTGGAACGCCTCTTCAATGTAAATAAACGAGTTTTCCCCGGCAGGATATCCTACCGGCACCCTCTTTGTCTGCAAGAGAGCTACATCGGCCGGGGAACAAACAAAGGGGCCAACCCTCCTGCCAGCTTCCCCTTTTTACCAAAGGCAACTACGACCATCCTGACTGAAACAACGTTCGAGTCATGAACAAGAGCACCTAAGTTTCAAAGGAGGGCGAGGTTTTCTGATGCAAAGTTATAGATTTATAGAACACTAATGGACAAGAGATAAAACTTGTCTGTTTGGCTTGTCGGGGATCACCGTGTCATGCAACCTTCTCGCCCTTTGTCGAAGCCAAGTTCATGGCAGGAACCTGAAACTTCATATAGATGACAATGAATGCAGGATGCTATCCTATATATATGCATATGCAAATGTTCATGAGATGTTTATGCAGTGATCTTGGTGTGCTCATGCATGCATGCAATCTTTGTTGGGCCCCCCCTCTACAACGCTTCTTTATTTTCTCTTGCACGTGGTTATCGCCCCCGCTTTGTACAAGGGGTTACATGCAGCTGAGGCATGGCCTGTACAAAAGGGTGGTTGTCGGGCAGTGCCCGACAGCCTCGCACCTTAGGGGTAGTACTTGTGGAAATGCTCAATATTCCATGAGTTTTGCAACTGAGTGCCATCTTCGGTCTCTTGACAGACTGTGCTGGGTCTGGTGACTCGTGCCACCCGGTAAGGGCCTTCCCACTTTAGTGACAGTTGTTTGTACCCTTGGCAGACTGAACGCGCCTAAGGACAAGGTCACCTTCCTCAAAACACCGGGCATGAACCCTGCGGCTGTGATAGCGAGGCATGGCTTGCTGGTAGCATGCAACATGCGTAGCAGCCCGGAGACGGTTCTCCTTGAGTAGCACAGCATCGTCACATTGGTGCTGATATTGCATTACTTCATCGTAGGCAAGCACTCGTGGAGACCCATAAATGAGTTCTTGTGGGGATAACTGCTTCTGCCCCATAGACCACGGAGAAGGGAGTCTACTTGGTAGCTCGATTAGGTGTCGTTCTGAGGGACCAGAGAACTACCGGCAGCTCCTCGATCCACCGCCTGCCGTGCTTCTGTATCATATCGAAAGTTCTTGTCTTGAGTCCATGCGACACTTAAGTGTTCACCCTCTCTGCTTGTCCATTGCTCCGGGGGTGTGCCACGGACACGAACGAGATCTTGCATCCGAGGGTACGGACATATTGCATGAAGGCGTGGCTCGTGAATTGGGTACCATTATCGGTGATGATCCTTGCAAGAACTCCAAAATGACACACCAATTCTTTCAAGAACTTGATAGCTGACTGAGGAGTCACCTTTCTCACAGCAGTCACTTCCGGCCACTGTAAACTTCTTGATAGCGACGAACAAGAATTCAAAGCCCCCGATTGCTCGGGGGAAGGGCCCGAGGATATCGAGACCCCAGACCGAAAATGGCCATGATGAAGGGATTGTCTGAAGGGCTTGGGCAGGCAGGTGTGTTCTCTTGGAATGGAACTGACAGGCTTCACATGTCGTGACGAGCTCGACTGCATCTTGGAGGGCTGTCGGCCAATAGAATCCTTGCTGAAATGCTTTCCCAACTGATTCCCTTGATCCAGTGTGTGAGCCGCACATTCCTTTGTGAATCTCAGCCAGCAGTTCCTCTCCATCTTCCCAGCAGACACACTTCAATTTCACACCATTGGGCCTGCTTATGTATAGAGTGTCATCGACAAGCAGATACATATTGGCCCTCCAGGCTACTTTTTCAGCTTCATCTTGGTCGGCGAGTGAGGGAGTCCTGGATTAGGGGGTCCTCGGACAGCCGGACAATATACTTTGACCGGACTGTTAGACTATGAGGATACAAGATTGAAGACTTCGTCCCGTGTCCAGGTGGGACTCTCCTTTGCGTGGAAGGAAAGCTTGGCAATTCGAATATGTAGATCTCCTCCCTTGTAACCCACTATGTGTAACCTAGCCCCCTCCGGTGTCTATATAAACCGGAGGGTTTAGTCCGTAGGACAACAACAATCATAATCATAGGCTAGCTTCTCGGGTTTAGCCTCTACGATCTTGTGGTAGATCAACTATTGTAATACTCATATCATCAAGATCAATCAACCTGGAAGTAGGGTATTACCTCCATCGAGAGGGCCCGAACCTGGGTAAACATTGTGTCCCCCGCCTCCTGTTACCATCAACCTTATACGCACAGTTCGGGACCCCCTACCCGAGATCCACCGGTTTTGACACCGACATTGGTACTTTCATTGAGATTTCCACTGTGCCGTCACATAAAGGCTTGATGGCTCCTTCTATCATCGGCAATGATGCGGTCCATGGTGAGGTTTTTCGCCACGGATAAATCTATGTATTCGGCGGCTTCATACTGCGGGCCAACTCGCTTGGCCATCTGGAGCAGATCGAGAGCTACGCCCCTGGCCATCAGGTCAGGTTCGAAAGCTTGAACTATAGTGCCGACGTCCGCGGAGACTTGATCTTCGACAGATTCGAGCCCATGTCAGGTGCGCTGCACAGTCATGACAATCATGACTTAGCTCTGCCGTCGGGCGGTGTTCGGGAGATCACACCTGTGGCTACTCCGGCCCTCAATCTGGAGCAGATCGTGTCGTCCGAGGACGGGTGGATGGACCCCGCCATGGAGGCCACACACTCAGCGGCGATAGAGCCGAATACTGACTTCACCTCCTATGAGACATGTGTTACCGAACTCTTGGATTCGTCCCTAGCCATAGGCTCCGAACCGCCTGTGTCCGCACCTATCTAATCTGATTGGGTACCGATCATGGAGTTTACCTCCGCGGATATTTTTCAGCACTCTCCCTTGGGTATTGTGGTAGATTCATTGAGGTCTCTCTCCTTGTCAGGAGGCCCTTGGCCGAACTATGTCCGGTTTGAGTGGGAAGCGGACGACGAAGAAACTCATTCCCCACCCACTACCCACTTAATAGCCACTATCGACGACTTAACCAACATGCTTGATTTTGGCTCCAAAGACATCGACAGTATGGACGACGATGCAGGAGAAGAACAAGAACCACCACCCATAGGGTGCTGGACAACCACCTCATCATATGATATATATATATATATATATGGTGGACACCCCAAAGGAAAGCGATGGCAATAAGGCAACGGAGGATAATCCCCTCGAGAAGCAATCTAAGCACCGACGTCATCCGTGCCGCTCTAAGCCCCACCATAGCAAAAGCAGCGATACAGGCACAAGAGACAATAACACTTCGCATAGTGTCGAAGATGAAGACAATCCCCTCCAGACAGGCTTCAAGTGGGAGGATGGGCAAGCTAGCCCTAAGGAACAGGCGACAGACGGAGAATCAGAGGATGACAATTACATGCCCCTCTCCGAAGACAAGGTGAGCCTCGGCAACGAAGAATTCATCGTGCCTGAGGATCCCATCGAGTAGGAGCGCTTCAAGCGCCGGCTTATAGCTACAGCAAAAATCCTGAAGAAAAAGCAGCAGCAGCTTCAAGATGATCAAGATCTGCTAGTGGATAGATGGACCGAGGTCCTGGTAGCCGAGGAATACAAACTCGAATGCCCAACCAAAAGTTACCCAAAGCGCAGGTTGCTACCCCAACTCGAGGAGGAAGCATTAAAGCCTACACTACCAGCGTATGATGCGGCTGACCGGCCACCTCGTGGCCGAGACAAAGCAACATCAACCCGAAGTCCAGCCCGCACCCCATTGCCAGTCAAACAAAAACACCAAGGCCCGGGGCTACACGCAGGACCTGCGAGACGTATTGGAAAACAAATCGGGACATACAAGATCGATCTACGGATCACGGGGGCGCGCCCCAACACGTGACGACGACAGTCACGTTGGATATACTAAAAGCAAATTCGGCCGGGCTGAATACAGCAGACAAGACTCGTATGAAGTGCATCTGACATAGCCCAGCATAGAGGCGCCGCACACCCCCTATGCTTCACCGACGAAGTAATGGATCATGAATTCCCAGAAGGGTTTAAACCCGTGAATATTGAATCATATGATGGTACAATAGACCCCGCGGTATGGATTGAAGATTTCCTCCTCCACATCCACATGGCCCACGGTGATGATCTACATGCCATCAAGTACCTCCCACTAAAACTCCAAGGGCCATTCTACCTCTTGAGCACTGCGTTGGTTTTCCCCGAAGAGGAAGGGATGATGCAATAAAGTAGCATAAGTATTTCCCTCAATTTTTGAGAACCAAGGTATCAATCCAGTAGGAGGCTACGCACGAGTCCCTCGTACCTGCACAAAACAAATAAATCCTCGCAACCAACACAAATAGGGGTTGTCAATCCCTATAAGGCCACTTACGAGAGTGAGATCTGATAGATATGATAAGATAATATTTTTGGTATTTTTGTGATAAAAGATGCAAAGTTAAATAAAGGCAAAGTAAATAGCAAAGGAAATAACTAAGTGGTAGGAGATTAATATGATAAAGATAGACCCGGGGGCCATAGGGTTCACTAGTGGCTTCTCTCGAGAGCATAAGTATTCTACGGTGGGTGAACAAATTACTGTTGAGCAATTGATAGAACTGAGCATAGTTAAGAGAATATCTATGTGTGATCATGTATATAGGCATCACGTCCGAGACAAGTAGACCGACTCCTGCCTGCATCTACTACTATTACTCCACTCATCGACCGCTATCGAGCATGCATCTAGAGTATTAAGTTAAAAACAGAGTAACGCCTTAAGCAAGATGACATGATGTAGAGGGATGGACTCATGAAATATGAAGAAAACCCCATCTTGTTATCCTTAATGGCAACAATACAATACGTGCCTTGCTGCCCCTACTGTCACTGGGAAAGGACACCGCAAGATTGAACCCAAAGCTAAGCACTTCTCTCATTGCAAGAAAGATCAATCTAGCAGGCGAAACCAAACTGATAATTCGAAGAGACTTCCAAAGATAACCAATCATACATAAAAGGATTTAGAGAAGATTCAAATATTATTCATAGATAGACTTGATCATAAACCCACAATTCATCGACCTCAACAAACACACCGCAAAAAGAAGATTACATCGAATAGTTCTCAACAAGAGATGGGGAGAACATTGTAATGATATCCAAAAAGAGAGAAATACCCATCTAGCTACTAACTATGGACCAGTAGGTCTGAGGTAAACTACTCACACTTCATCGGAGAGGCTATGGTGTTGATGTAGAAGCCCTCCGTGATCGATGCCCCCTCCGGCGAGCTCCGGAACAGGCCCCAAGATGGGATCTCGTGGATACCGAAAGTTACAGCGGTGGAATTAGGGTTTTGGCTCCGTATCTGATCGTTTGGGGGTACGTAGGTATATATAGGAGGAAGGAGTATGTCGATGGAGCAACATGGCGCCCACGAGGGTGGAGGGCGCGCCTGGGGGGGAGGGTAGGCGCGCCCCCCTACCTCGTGGCCTCCTGTTTCCTTTGTTGACATAGGGTCCAAGTCTCCCGGGTCTTGTTCATTGAGAAAATCACGTTCCCGAAGGTTTCATTCCGTTTGGACTCCGCTTGATATTCCTTTTCTTCAAAACCCTAAAACAGGCAAAAAAAATAGCAATTCTGGGCTGGGCCTCCGGTTAATAGGTTAGTACCAAAAATAAAAAAGCCCAATAATGTCCAAAACAGTAGATAATATAGCATGGAGTAATGAAAAATTATAGATACGTTGGAGACGTATCAAGCATCCCCAAGCATATTTCCTACTCGTCCTCGAGTAGGTAAATGATAAAAATAGAATTTTTGATGCGGAGTGCTACTTAGCATAATTTTAATGTAATTCTTCTTAATTGTGGTATGAATATTCAGATCCGAAGGATTCAATACAAAAGTTCATATTGACATAAAAATAATAATACTTCAAGCATACTAACAAAGCAATTATGTCTTCTCAAAATAACATGGCTAAAGAAAGTTATCCCTACAAAATTATATAGTCTGGCTATGCTCTATCTTCACCACACAAAATATTTAAATCATGCACAATCCCGATGACAAGCCAAGCAATTGTTTCATACTTGTGACATTCTCAAAACTGTTTCAATCTTCACGCAATACATGAGCATGAGCCATGGATATAGCACTATAGGTGTAATAGAGTGGTGGTTCTGGAGAAGACCAAAAAGGGAGAAGATAGTCCCACATCAACTAGGCGTATCAACGGGCTATGGAGATGCCCATCAATATATATCAATGTGAGTGAGTAGGGATTTCCATGCAACGGATGCACTAGAGCTATAAGTGTATGAAAGCTCAAAAAAGAAACTAAGTGGGTGTGCATCCAACTTGCTTGCTCATGAAGACCTAGGTCATTTTGAGGAAGCCCATCATTGGAATATACAAGCCAAGTTCTATAATGAAAGATTCCCACTAGTATATGAAAGTGATAACATGAGAGACTCTCTACTATGAAGATCATGGTGCTACTTTGAAGCATAAGTGTGGTAAAAGGATAGTAGCATTGTCCCTTCTCTCTTTTTCTCTCATATTTTTTTATTTGGGCCTTTTCTCTTTTTTATGGCCTCTTTTCTTTCGCTCTTTTTTTTCGTCTGCAGTCTCATCCCGACTTGTGGGGGAATCATAGTCTCCATCATCATTTCCTCACTGGGACAATGCTCTAATAATGATGATCATCACACTTTTATTTTTCTTACAACTCAACAATTACAACTCTCGATACTTACAACAAAATATGACTCTATATGAATGCCTCCGACGGTGTACCGGGATATGCAATGACTCATGAGTGACATGTATGAAATAATTATGAACGGTGGCTTTGCCACAAATACGATGTCGACTACATGATCATGCTAAGCAATATGACAATGATGGAGTGTGTCATAATAAATGGAACGGTGGAAAGTTGCATGGCAATATATCTTGGAATGGCTATGGAAATGCCATAATAGGTAGGTATGGTGGCTGTTTTGAGGAAGGTATATGGTGGGTGTATGATACCGGCGAAAGGTGTGCGGTATTAGAGAGGCTAGCAAAGGTGGAAGGGTGAGAAAAGTGCGTATAATCCTTGGAATCAACATTAGTCATAAAGAACTCATATATTTATTGCAAAAATCTACAAGTTTATCAAAGCAAAGAATTACACGCATGCTCCTAGGGGGATAGATTGGTAGGAAAATACCATCGCTCGTCCCCGACCGCCACTCATAAGGAAGACAATAAATAAATAAATCATGCTCTAACTTCATTACATAACGGTTCACCATACGTGCATGCTACGGGAATCACAAGCTTCAACACAAGTATTTCTCAAATTCACAACTACTCAACTAGCATGACTTTAATATCACCATCTCCATATCTCAAAACAATTATCAAGCATCAAACTTATCATAGTATTCAACACACTCATAAGAAAGTTTTATTATTAATCTTGTATACCAAGCATATTAGGATTTTAAGCAAATTACCATGCTACTTAAGACTCTGAAAATAGTCTAAGTGAAGCATGAGAGATCAATAGTTTCTATAAAACAAATCCACCACCATGCTCTAAAATATATAAGTGAAGCACTAGAGCAAAATTATATAACTCAAAAGATATAAGCAAAGCACATATAGTATTCTAACAAATTCCAAATCATGTATGGCTCTCTCAAAAGGTGTGTACAGAAAGGATGCTTGTGCTAAACTAACGAGCAAAGACTCAAATAATACAAGACGCTCCAAGCAAAACACATACCATGTGGCGAATAAAAATATAGCTCCAAGTAAAGTTACCGATAGAAGTAGACAAAAGAGGGGATGCCTTCCGGGGCATCCCCAAGCTTTGGCTTTTAGGTGTCCTTAGATCATCTTGGGGGTGCCATGGGCATCCCCAAGCTTAGTCTCTTGCCACTCCTTGTTCCATAATCCATCAAATCTTTACCCAAAACTTGAAAACTTCACAACACAAAACTTAAAGTAGAAAATCTCGTGAGCTCCGTTAGCGAAAGAAAAAAAACCACTTCAAGTTACTGTAATGAACTCATTATTTATTTATATTGGTGTTATACCTACTGTATTCCAACTTATCTATGGTTTATAAACTATTTTACTAGCCATAGATTCATCAAAATAAGCAAACAACACACGAAAAACAGAATCTGTCAAAAACAGAACTTTCTGTAGTAATCTAGAGCTAGCATAAGATCTGGAACCCCCAAAATTCTAAAATAAATTGCTGGACGTGCGGAATTTATCTATTAATCATCTTCGAAAAGAATTAACTAAATATCACTTTCCAAATAAAAATGGCAGTAGTACTCGTGAGCGCTAAAGTTTCTGTTTTTTACAGCAAGTTCAACAAGACTTTCCCCAAGTCTTCCCAACGGTTCTCCTTGACACAAACACTAATTAAACACAAAAAAACAGAGGCTAGATAAATTATTTATTGATAAAAAGGAGCAAAAAGCAAGAAATAAAAATAAAATTGGGTTGCCTCCCGACAAGCGCTATCGTTTAACGCCCCTAGCTAGGCATAACAAGCAAGAATAGATCTAGGTATTGCCATCTTTGGTGGGCAATTCTTCAATGAGGCATCTACCATCTTTAGGAATTTCTTTCTTTTTATTAATTATCAAACTTCTAGGCAGAAGATCTAAAAATTCATTTGTAACAGATGGTTCCTTAATGATAGCAAAAACATTGGGGTGAATACTTATAGATTTGAGATCCGCATCCTTAGTAGAGGATTCACCCTTATTTTTAGGAACGTACATAAGCTTGGAAATTTAAGTGGAAGAACTTGGAGTATTCCTTACAGAATAAAAAGAGGTTCCCAAGTTGGTGATAATACCCTCAAGTTTATCGATCCTAGTGGAATCATGATTTATTTTCTCATTAACTATGGGTTCCTTTCTTTAATATCTTTCAAAGTAACTCGTACTTTAGATCCATATTGAGAGATTAGGCTGTGGATCTTTTTATCCAAATTTTCAATTAACTCTATGGTAGCAACCTTATTTTCAATAATTTCAAGCCTTCGCATTACATGCCCCAAATTTAATATAGTTCCATTAACCAAGAGAGGAGGTGAGCCAAACAAATCTAACATAGCATTATAAGAATAAAAAGTATGGCTACCCAAAAAATTCCCTCCGATAATAGTATCAAGAACATAACAGTGCCAAGGAGTAATGCCTACATAAAAATTGCGAAGAAGAACGGAAGTAGATTGCTTCCTAGTAGATATATTTTGAGCATTGCAAATTCTATACCAAGCATATTTTAGATTTTCTCCCTCCCTTTGGTTATAATTTAGAATTTCATTCTCCGGAGATAACGGAGAAGATAAGGGACTAGCCATAACGACAAGCAAACAAACTAACACACAAGCAAACAAAAAGCAAGCGGGCAAAAAGAGGCAAATGGAGAAAGAGATGGAGGATAGAGAGAGAGAGGGCGAATAAAACGGCACGGGTGAAGTGGGGGAGAGGAAAACGATAGGCAAATGGCAAATAATGTAATGTGGGAGATAAGTGTGTGTGATCGGTACTTGGTATGTTGACTTTTGCATAGACCTCCCTGGCAATGGCGCCAGAAATGGCTCGTTGTCGGGAGTCAAATCTTGACTTACGCGAACCTCCCTGGCAACGGCGCCAGAAATCCTTCTTGCTACCTCTTGAGCACTGCGTTGGTTTTCCCCGAAGAGGAAGGGATGATGCAGCAAAGTAGTGTAAGTATTTCCCTCAGTTTTTGAGAAGCAAGGTATCAATCCAGTAGGAGGCTGTCGGCGTTCTGGGAACGGGGGTCCCCAGACTTGCCTGCCTGCGGCCTACGGCGTGGCTCAAAGGGGGGCCCAGCACGGCCCATCTTCATCAACACAGACCCAAGACCCTCGCGAGGGGCCAAGCCTCACAGGGGGGGGGACGACGCGGAGCTTCCTCAGGCACGGCCTCACCAGGCTGGCTTGCGAAGAGGCGGAGAGATCAAGGCGGGGTACCTCACGAGGTGCCCGTGACGCAAGCCATGACGACCAAGGGCGCCAGGCGGGCGCTAGCCCGCGCAGTGTCCTCCTTTCCCCTTTGGTGCAAGGGAGGCAAGCGCAGCCGCGGAGTACCGAGGCATCAGGCAAAGGTTGTCATTTTGGTGCAACAAGACCAAGACCAGGAGGACTGCAAGACGGAGGTCATCGTGGAGCCCAAGACGGCGTCACCACCAGAGCCTTGTGCAGGCGAAGACTACTTTTGTCAGGATAACTAGTACTAGCTGTCCCCCTTCAAATTAGCCCGCCATTGTTGGCTCCCTTCCCGCTCGATATTTGGGAAGAGTACCAGGGCCTCTATAAATAGGACCAGCCACCCATAGGATCAGGGAGGGGGGAGATCGAGATCAACAATCGAGAAGAGAGAGAGAGAAGGGTGACTGGACTCCTCCCAGCAGTTCATCGCCCCAGCCAAGAACAGACCCTCGCGAGGCCGTTCTTCCTTGTATTGCTCATCATCATCAGCCCAAGAGGCAATCCACCACACCACACACTGGAGTAGGGTATTACACCACAACGGTGGCCCGAACCAGTATAAACCCTGTGTCTCTTGTGTTGTTCTTTCCATAGCTTAGATCTTAGCGAGGCGGAGGGGTGTAGGTTGGTAGGAGGTGAAATCTCCGTGTGCACTGCAGTGTTCGAACCTCAAGGGTCTGCCAGAACCCGAAATCCGACATCTGGCGCGCCAGGTAGGGGTGCACCGGAGTTTTCCCTTCCGCCACCGCCACGACCTGCCTCACGATGAGTAGCTCGTCACCCACTCCGGCCGCCGGCACCAGCACGAGGGCCACGGGGCTCCGAGCCCTGGCCACAGCCCTGCAACGGGTACGGTGGCCGGACAAGTTCGAGCCAACGACACCGCCGCGCTACGGCGGCGCGACTGATCCGCTGGCCTCCTTGCTGGCGTACGAGGAGACCAACCTCGAAGCTGGAGGTGACAATAGGGTCATGGCCAATTGGCTCCCCATGGACCTCACCGGCGCTCCGCGCACATGGCTGCTCCACCTGCCGGCAGCCTCCGTGGCCTCTTGGGAAGAGCCCCGCAGCCTCTTCCCCGCCCATCGCGCTACACCAACACCCCCGGTCATCGCGGCCCTCCTGGGCGGCTCGCAGGCGCCGCCTACAAGTCACCACGTCAAGCCGTTCATCCGTCGGGTCAGCGCCGCTTCCACGCGGCAGGGGGCTCTCCTGGACTGGGCGGCGCCCAAGGCCGGCCTAACCTTCAGCTTGGAGGACCACCCCTCCAACTCGGCCTGCTCGGGTACGCTCCCCATGCTGTGCACCCCCACCATCTGCCAGGTGGCCGTCACCAGAACTCTCATCGATGGCGGTGCGGGCCTCAGCATGCTCTCGGTCGAGGCCTTAACCTCCTCTGCATACCCCTGGAATGGCTGCAACCTAGCCGGCCCTTCTCAGGCGTTGGGGGCGGATCATCCAGCTCCTTGGGACAGATCCATCTCCCAGTAACCTTCGGCACCTACAACAACTTCTGCATGGAGCTGGTCGACTTCGACATCGCCCCCATCGGCCTCCCCTACAACGCCATCCTCGGCTACCCAGCGCTGGCCCAGTTCATGGCCGTGACGCACCCGGCGTACAACCTCATGAAGATGCCCGGGAGCAGCGGTGTCCTCACCATGCACGGGGACACCGGAGACGCGCTGCGGGTGCTCAAGCTCGCCTTCAAGATGGCGGTGTCGGCACAGCCCACCGACTTGGAGACCCCCGAGCCCAAGGGGGCTGCACCCGCCAAGAAGAAACAGTTGTTCACCCAAGACAAGGCAGAAACCAAGCAGATACCCGTCGATGAGGACGGGTCCACCAACGCCACTTTCACCATAGGTGCCAACCTCGATCCCGAGCAGGAGGAGGCCCTGGTCGGGTTCCTGCGTGCAAACAAGAAGGTATTCGCTTGGGAGCCTAACCAGTTGGCAGGGATCCCTAGGAGTGTAATCGAGCATCACCTCAACCTGTGCCCCAACGTGCGCCCTGTGAAGCAGAAGGCCAGGCGGCAGTCCATAGAAAAGCAGGCTGTCACGACCGGGTTTTCCGGGTATAAATTTCCAGAAAAAGACCGTCGTGCTCATCAGCCCCAGGATTACTGTTAGCTGATGAGGCTCCAACTTGATACAGAAATCTCAAGCAAAATACAAAATATGTAGTACAAGACCATTCTGGCCTGTGAGTACAACAATTGGGTTTCTAGTGGTTGATGGCGGAAGCGGTTTGTGAGACATCAGTGTCTATGGGACTCCATTTCCCACAGGAACAGCTAACCAGGTTAACTCCTATCTTCGCGAGGCTGCTATCACCGTTGCTTAGGTCTCGAGGCTGTCATCGCCACGCTCCTCTCCAGCAGAAATCTGGCCAAGACAATAGCCAGGGGCAAGCCAGTGAGTACTTTGAATGTACTCGCAAACATTAAGAACACATGTATAATATAGTTGATAATCATGCACTGAAAAATTCCACGATCACATCGTCAGTCATAAATAAAACATCTTTATGCATGCAAGTAGGTTATTTTCATGCAACATGAATAAGCAGTAATAGAGTGGGAATTAAAATGCCGCAGTCGGGCGTCTGAGCGACACCACATAAAGGGCTTTAAAAGAAATGCCACAGTCGGGCGTCTGAGCGACACCACATAAAGGGCTTTAAAAGAAATGCCACAGTCGGGCGTCTGAGCGACACCACATAAAGGGCTTTAAAAGAAATGCCACA
>NC_041388.1:184392525-184406978 GCF_002162155.2 Triticum dicoccoides | reverse complement strand
GTCTGAGCGACACCACATAAAGGGCTTTAAAAGAAATGTCATAGTCGGGCGTCTGAGCGACACCACATAAAGGGCTTTAAAAGAAATGCCACAGTCGGGCGTCTGAGCGACACCACATAAAGGGCTTTAAAAGAAATGCCACAATCGGGCGTCTGAGCGACACCACATAAAGGGCTTTAAAAGAAATAATCACAATGAATATCCAGGAGGTAGAACCGTCCAGGGATACTCGATAATATAAATAATGCAACGGGTTAGTCCATCACAAAATAATAATCATGGTCCTCACAAGTAACCAGTCGGTATCCAAGTTTGGTTTAGCAATATCTCACCTCTGAAGACCGACACTAAGACCAACACTTGACCCATCCCAGACTGTAATCCTTAACCATGGACACGGCTATTCGAATAGGTTTAATCTCTGCAGAGGGTGTACTCTTTACCCACGAGTAACGGATTCCTTTAGTCCATCGGGACTAATTCTATCTACGGCCTTTTAGTTGAAAACACGCCTAACTTGGACACACCAGCTTAACTCATCGGTGTCTGGAATCACCCATGACACTTGTTAAGCAAAACTCTAAGTGGGGAGGCTACAACCTCGCGTAGCATGGGATCAAATTTATATCGCGCGCTCTAAGGGGTGGCCTCCCCTCTCGGTCCCAACCGGAAACACCCATGCCCCCGGACCAGGTGGCCTGCCTACCGGCTACAACCGATATCTTCCACCATGGCCTCTCTGTACGGTGTGTGCTTGAAAGGGGTTGACGACTTACTGAACCATACCCTACCTGCGGCAGGGACAAGTGGTAGTACATAGCAAGTATGGGGGTTACTGGAACAAGACTCGGTCTACGGTCGACTCAGGAGGTTTATAAATTCCCTGCATGACATGTATAACAAATATAATTCAACCAACATAATCACCACTCAATATACCTTACCATGCCATACCGGACATAACCGTCCCGACGGGGACCGGCGACAAGCTCACTCCTACCCAAGGCAGAGGCTTTCCCGGATTCCTTTCCGGCATGCATGCAAGGCACATGAGGATGATTACCATCACAAGTATATTCATTTCCAACAGCAAGGAAATCACTAATATGCATTCATGCAAATGATCATATCACATGAAATAACAAGTTCTCCGATATAAGGTGGTGTTATAAACGTGTCAACTAACACACCAAAAATATTATTCCGTGGTTTAGAATGCTTGCCTTCATGGTGTGGAGAGGTGGGGGTGCTCTCCAAAATTTTTTGAAAGCTTTCTTCTCTTCCAAAATCCTATTTTCAAAAATATGCAAATAACACATATTTCAAAAACAGTACAAATAAATCTTAAATAAACTAGACAATATTTGAGAGATGTAGGAAAAAGAATTATTTCATTTGGAGTTACATTTAAAAAGTTATAGGCAGTCAAAGTTGTGGTCAAAATCTGTTATTTAAAATAAAACAGAAAAGAAAACGTTTCAGAGGGGAATACGCTTTCAGAGCGGGGGAAACGTACTGGGGTGGATTACGCCTTCACTTAACCCACGTGGATAGGTACAGGGTCACTGACAGTGGGTCCAGGGGGCCCACTGGTCAGGTTTGACCAGTCGCCTTTCCCTCTCCTTCCTCTGCCCGAGAGGGGGCGGGACTCCGGCGATGCTTGCCGGAGAACGGCGGCACCGTTCGGGAAACGGAGGTCACCTGTGGGCTCAGGGGATCGAGGCGGCCACTCCGGTAGTTGATATGGTCTCGGGGGTGGACGGAGCTGCCGGCGGCGAGCTTCGCGGCGGGCGGAGGCCGTCGGGGAAGGTGATTTTTCTCCCGCGGTGAGCCCTGATCAAAATCGAGCAGGGGAACTGGTTCATGGGAGTAAGAGGAAGCTCTTGGTGAAGAGAACAGAGAGGGGGAGGTACTAGAGGTGCCGGATTGGCCGGGGCGATGGCGGCGGCAGGAGTTGCCGGAGATGAGGAAGGAGGCCTTCCCGGGTCAAATGCGAGCTAGGGGAGTGACATTGGGGTGGCCTGAGGTTGCCTGCGTGCTCGGGGGAGTTCGGGGACCTCCTTTTATAGCGCGACGAGGTCGGTTCCGCGGCGGTGGATGAGGATGCCGGCGAACCGCCTCTCTGTGGCTTGCAGGGCAACGTGGCGGGGCTGGGAATGGTGGCAGGAGCTAGCAGACGAGCGGGCACTGCTCCAGGAGCGAGCTGGCGAGCGGGAGAGGCTCGGGCGGCGCCGACATGAGCAGGGGCTGTCGGGCGGCCGGGGCGGCTAGCTCTTGGCCTGCCGGGGCGTGGCGAGGGGCAGCTTGGCATGTTGCGGTGAGGAGGGACGTACGTGGCGTGGCTCTGCAGTGGTGGCAAGGCCAGGGGCGCGACGCGTCGTCTCGGGCGCGGCACGTGCAAAACGCGTGCCAAACACACGCTCTGCTCGCGCTCCGGGCGTGCACGGGACGTGCTCGACGTAATGCCAGAGCATGCTAGAGGTCGCGGTTGAGGCTGGGAAGAAACAGGGCTAGGTTAGGGTTAGATAGAGGGTGAATGGGCATGGTGGTTAGGTCAGGTGGCCAAGTTCACAATGTAAACTTGAATCCATGCCAAATCTGGCTTTGCACACAGGGTGTTTGTCAAAATGCCAAGGGCATCTAGGCAATACTTGGGGTGGCCAAAATCTCCAGATCAGGGTCTCCTTAGATGAATAAGAAGGTGGTGAGGTTAGTTGGCCAAAAGCAGAAACTTGTTAGTGCAAGTTTTGCAAAACTTCAATCCTGGACAGAAGATAAATGACATTATTTCATGAACCAAAAATATTCAAATGGGTGCATGCTCCTGGATTTAGGGGTTTGGTAGGGCTGTCTACAAGTAGGAGAAAGCACAAGATCATTGGAGCAAAATTAAATAGGGTTGTAGTACAAATCACAAGGCTGGACAAGAATGAAAATGAGGTTGATTCACTCAAATTTTTCAAAGAACAGCACTAGGTTTTTGCATAATGTTGAATCATATGCTACTACCAATATCCCATAATTTTGGTGGAGGCTAGAAAGAAATATTTAAATGAGTTGTAGTGCAAAATTGCACTCTGGACCAGAGAAGGAAAAATTGATGCAGAGCTCAAAATATTACATAAATAAAAGATATTTTTGTATAAAAGTGATTTAAAAACATCACATGACATCTCCAAATTTTGGTTGGAATTTTAAGTGAATTTATCAAATGGTTGTAGTTCAAATATGGCCATATAACCTTGAAAAACCATTTTTCAAGAAAATAAAGATCAAGCAATTTAATTAGTTAATTAGTTATACTGATAAAAGAAAAGTTTTTCTTGAGAGGTTAAACAAGTCCAATAACATATTTGAAAGGTTTTCACTCTGGGGAAAAACTCCATAATAACAAGGGAGAAAATGGTTCAAAAATCAAAAGGGAGCCCAGAAAATAAAAGTTTTAATTCCTGGCAAATTTTCAATTGAATAAAACAAGGCCAAAATTTTGGGGTGTCACAACACTACCCCCCTTAAGAAAAATCTCGTCCTCGAGATTTGTTAAAAGTTGTTTTAAGAAAATTATACGCAATAAAAATGTGGCTACAGTGAGAGGGCAATAAGTGGTGGAAAACCACAGTGTGAAAACTGGTGCTGCGTGGAAAAATCTACGGTTCGGGACAAAACGTGAGATTTCTACGCTGGATATAAATTTAGAATAACTTCTAAATTTAAATATACGCTGGTCGTACCCGAGAGCACGGTGCTCTCTCTGGCCGCCAGGTGGACCCGGGGCCCACTGTCAGCCTCTTCTTCTCCCTCTGGTTCTCTCTTCTTCCTCTCTCCCGCGCGCTTTCCCGCGCTTTCTCCACCGGCGACGCCTAGCGCATAGGGCATCTAGGCCGTACCGTGGTAGTGCGTGGCGTGCTAGCTGCTGGTGCAGCGTGCACTCACCTCGCGGGCCAGCGTGCTGTCGGCACTGCTCGCGGATTCGTCTCCAAACACCGGCGATCAGCGATGAGCGGCGTTGGTGGACTTCGCCCACCGTACACCGAGCTCGAGCTATAAAATGGCCGGGGTGCCCCTCTCTTCTTCCTCACACCTGGCCTCACTTCTCCTCCTCCTTCTTCCTCCATTACTGCTTACAAAAGCTCGGGTTAGGCTCTAATGGCGGAGGCGATGCCGGACTGGTTTGCGATCCTGATAGGCGTAGGGCTGGCGACACTGCTGGGGCTCTCCGTGCTCCTGTGCGCGATGATCCTCGACGAGCGTCGCGACGCTGCTGCTCGGGTGTTGGCTCTCCACAGTGGTGGTGATCACGAGGAGTAGATGGGGTGTGCCAGGTGCTAACCGTTGTTAGGGGGTGATTAGCTGGATGCAACACCGTTGCAAAGTTTTGCAAACAGTGTATGTGTCCGAATGATTATGGTTGTGAGTCTGCTGCCGTGGTGCTGTGTGAAATTAATTAATCCACATCGTGGGAAGGTGCAGATGTAGCAACTCAGGGAAAAGAAATCTCACTCCAGGATCTTGCGAGGGAAAACAGTTAATTTAAAGGAGCATAAACCACAACAAAAACTACACACATTAGTAGAAGCCAAATAATTGACTCGTCGTACAAACTCAGGGTATCACGCATAAGTCACACACATAAATAAATGTTGCAATAATGAACACCGCAGCGATGTCTAAAATGGGATGGGGTCCCTAGAAAACGTCTCCGGTACTGGGATACACTCCTCTTCTATCGGGGGAAGTGGATTGACCAGTCGATGCACGTGTCTCTCCTGGTCGGGCCTTAATGCTCTGCCGATGGCGATCTGAGGATTTAAATCTGCGAGGCTCTGGAGATAACCCATCACACGTTGGGTTAAATGCTCTTGAGCGATGACGTACTGGACAAGGTTGGCCAGGACTGGGTCTCTCTCAAATCGTCCACCGGGAAAAGATGTCACTCCTCCGGGTGTTGCACGGCTCGGGAAGTAATAATACCCTCGTTCGCTGGCATAGGGTACCGCAAATCGAAGGCGAGCAAGTGCTTCGTATGCAACAGCTTCCATGGCCATATGTGGGGTTGGCATAGATTTCCCCACGAAGGAGACCTCCGTTGGGTCTTGGTTTGAGTTTACGGGAGGGATGTGTACTGCTGCCCAATATCTCGAGGTGGAAGGGGTGATTCTTGGTTTGAACAGCTCGTACTGGGGTGGCTGGGTAGCGCCCATGGTACTACAGGTAAAATCCCACAATATCTTGACAAAACTACCTGGGGTTGCATCTGGGGTTCTCAGATAAATGCTAGGGCTCGGCATGGCAAGAAATGGTTGTGAGGGTGGTGCACAAGGTGAGAGGTGCTTGGCAAGGTCACGCGGTGGCCTTTTTATAGCACCGGAGCTGGGTCATTTTTACCGAGGTGAATGGTAAAGAAAATTTTCAGCTCTGTTCCAAGGGTCGGGGTCAAGCCACAGATTCACACATTTCACTATAGTGATGTTTTACTGTGGGGTTGACGGGGTGATTTTGGTAACTGTGTCCAGGATAGAAATCTTATACTGCATACTGGCGTATCCAGGCAAGGCTACTATTAAAACAGAGGCACGACAACAGGCGGCATTAAATTACAAGGCCACACGATTACAAAGCGAGGGTACACTGGGACTCGATACGACTCGGGTGACTTAGTCTACCTTGTTTACATCCAAGCGGGCGTGCCTTGAGGCTCCTCCACGGGTCTCGTCATCGGAATTAGCTGGAGTGGGTTGAGGGGCTGCAGGCTCGGGGTAGCGATGAGGACCATCTCGGGGATTGTTGGCCATAATCCCGTTGGAGTGTGCTCCCAATATGCGACGAAGCACTTCTGGGGTTATCGCAGCACCTTGGCCGATGGCTGGGGCGGACCTCAGGGACTCGATCGGGTGTCCAAACAGCACGACTGGGTTGTCGGCGTTGGGCTCGTTCTCTTCTCTCGCCGGGGCTCGACGAACCAGCTCTCCACGAGCTGCGATTAGATCAATAGTGATTTAATCGCACAGTTCCTCTAGTGCACTTACATAGCGCACTATGTGCAACAATGCAGGATCTGTCTCGTGATCTCCGTTGGCAACTTGGGGTGGTCTACCATACCCTTCACGTCTGGGGTAGTAGTGGAACGAGTGACAGTTAACTCTGGGCGACAAGTGCCGGAGATGAACTATAGCCTCTCGAGAAGCTAGTTGGATGGATTGTGGCTCAAAGGAAGTTGTTCTTCCAGTGAACCTGTAGGGGCGCTCGGGCTCTAGACCCCTACCGTAGATGTGTACAGTGGCCCAAAATTGACGGCTCTCACCGCTCATGGGTCCTTGGTACACAACATATTCTGGGGGATCTTCTAACGCATAGGCACGACGGGTGAGGTTTGCGAGTATGGTCACAAAGCCTCCAAGGTTGGTTGCTGTGGTCTCATTGTGTACGACAGGGCCAGGCATTGTAGCTTGGTTTGGGGTAGAGGCTGTGTTGTGTTGTGTTTGGGCTAGCGTGCCCCTTTTTATAGGAAAAAGGGGACGGAGTCTTCCTTTGCACGCTTGCGAGAAAGGACTATTTAAGATTCAATCACTGGCGCATGAGCGACAGGTTAGGTTGATAGGTTGGGCACCGACTGCCAAAAGGTGTTGGGTCACTGTGTGGCTATCTTGCACGAGAAGCTTGGCTGGGGTTTTGTTATGGTTTGGTGGGTTGGTTTGCCTAAGTTTATAGACCCGGCTAAGATAGGATTAGCTAATGGTCAGCCTGGCTCTGGTACCAAGTCTGTCACGACCGGGTTTTCCGGGTATAAATTTCCAGAAAAAGACCGTCGTGCTCATCAGCCCCAGGATTACTGTTAGCTGATGAGGCTCCAACTTGATACAGAAATCTCAAGCAAAATACAAAATATGTAGTACAAGACCATTCTGGCCTATGAGTACAACAATTGGGTTTATAGTGGTTGATGGCGGAAGCGGTTTGTGAGACATCAGTGTCTATGGGACTCCATTTCCCACAGTAACAGCTGACCAGGTTAACTCCTATCTTCGCGAGGCTGCTATCACCGTTGCTTAGGTCTCGAGGCTTTCATCGCCACGCTCCTCTCCAAGCAGAAATCTGGCCAAGACAATAGCCAGGGACAAGCCAGTGAGTACTTTGAATGTACTCGCAAACATTAAGAACACAGGTATAATATAGTTGATAATCATGCACTGAAAAATTCCATGATCACATCGTCAGTCATAAATAAAACATCTTTATGCATCCAAGTAGGTTATTTTCATGCAACATGAATAAGAAGTAATAGAGTGGGAATTAAAATGCCGCAGTCGGGCGTCTGAGCGACACCACATAAAGGGCTTTAAAAGAAATGCCACAGTCGGGCGTCTGAGCGACACCACATAAAGGGCTTTAAAAGAAATGCCACAGTCGGGCGTCTGAGCGACACCACATAAAGGGCTTTAAAAGAAATGCCACAGTCGGGCGTCTGAGCGGCACCACATAAAGGGCTTTAAAAGAAATGCCACAGTCGGGCGTCTGAGCGACACCACATAAAGGGCTTTAAAAGAAATGCCACAATCGGGTGTCTGAGCGACACCACATAAAGGGCTTTAAAAGAAATAATCACAATGAAGATCCAGGAGGTAGAACCGTCCAGGGATACTCGATAATATAAATAATGCAACGAGTTAGTCCATCACAAAATAATAAGCATGGTCCTCACAAGTAACCAGTCGGTATCCAAGTTTGGTTTAGCAATATCTCACCTCCGAAGACCGACACTAAGACCAACACTTGACCCATCCCAGACTGTAATCCTTAACCATGGACACGGCTATTCGAATAAGTTTAATCTCTGCAGAGGGTGTACTCTTTACCCACGAGTAACGGATTCCTTTAGTCCATCGGGACTAATTCCGTCTACGGCCTATTAGTTGAAAACACGCCTAACTTGCACACACCAGCTTAACTCATCGGTGTTTGGAATCACCCACGACACTTGTTAAGCAAAACTCTAAGTGGGGAGGCTACAACCTCGCATAGCATGGGATCAAATTTATATCGCGCGCTCTAAGGGGTGGCCTCCCCTCTCGGTCCCAACCGGAAACACCCATGCCCCCGGACCAGGTGGCCTGCCTACCTCTTTGTACGGTGTGTGCTTGAAAGGGGTTGACGACTTACTGAACCATACCCTACCTGCGGCAGGGACAAGTGGTAGTACATAGCAAGTATGGGGGTTACTGGAACAAGACTCGGTCTACGGTCGACTCAAGAGGTTTATAAATTCCCTGCATGACATGTATAACAAATATAATTCAACCAACATAATCACCACTCAATATACCTTACCATGCCATACCGGACATAACCGTCCCGACGGGGACCGGCGACAAGCTCACTCCTACCCAAGGCAGAGCCTTTCCCGGATTCCTTTCCGGCATGCATGCAAGGCACATGAGGATGATTACCATCACAAGTATATTCATTTCCAACAGCAAGGAAATCACTAATATGCATTCATGCAAATGATCATATCACATGAAATAACAAGTTCTCCGATATAAGGTGGTGTTATAAACGTGTCAACTAACACACCAAAAATATTATTCCGGGGTTCAGAATGCTTGCCTTCATGGTGTGGAGAGGTGGGGGTGCTCTCCAAAAAATTTTGAAAGCTTTCTTCTCTTCCAAAATCCTATTTTCAAAAATATGCAAATAACACATATTTCAAAAATAGTACAAAAAAGTTGTTTGGAAATTTTTCAAATAAATCTTAAAATAAACTAGACAATATTTGAGAGATGTAGGAAAAAGAATTAATTCATTTGGAGTTACATTTAAAAAGTTATAGGCAGTCAAAGTTGTGGTCAAAATCTGTTATTTAAAATAAAACAGAAAAGAAAACGTTTCAGAGGGGAATACGCTTTCGGAGCGGGGGAAACGTACTGGGGTGGATTACGCCTTCACTTACCACGTGGATAGGTACAGGGTCACTGACAGTGGGTCCAGGGGGCCCACTGGTCAGGTTTGACCAGTCGCCTTTCCCTCTCCTTCCTCTCCCCGAGAGGGGGCGGGACTCCGGCGATGCTCGCCGGCGAACGGCGGCACCGTTCAGGAAACGGAGGTCACCTGTGGGCTCAGGGGATCGAGGCGGCCACTCCGGTAGTCGATATGGTCTCGGGGGTGGACGGAGCTGCCGGCGGCGAGCTTCGCGGCGGGCGGAGGCCTTCGGGGAAGGTGATTTTTCTCCCGCGGTGAGCCCTGATCAAAATCGAGCAGGGGAACTGGTTCACGGGAGTAAGAGGAAGCTCTTGGTGAAGAGAACAGAGAGGGGGAGGTACTAGAGGTGCCGGATTGGCCGGGGCGGTGGCGGCGGCAGGAGTTGCAGGAGATGAGGAAGGAGGCCTTCCCAGGTCAAATGCGAGCTAGGGGAGTGCCATTGGGGTGGCCTGAGGTTGCCTGCGTGCTCGGGGGAGTTCGGGGACCTCCTTTTATAGCGCGACGAGGTCGGTTCCGCGGCGGTGGATGAGGATGCCGGCGAACCGCCTCTCTGTGGCTTGCAGGGCAACGTGGCGGGGCTGCGAATGGCGGTAGGAGCTAGCGGACGAGCGGGCACTGCTCCAGGAGCGAGCTGGCGAGTGGCAGAGGCTCGGGCGGCACCGACATGAGCAGGGGCTGTCGGGCGGCCGCGGTGGCTAGCTCTTGGCCTGTCGGGGCGTGGCGAGGGGCGGCTTGGCATGTTGCGGTGAGGAGGGATGTGCGTGGCGTGGCTCTGCAGTGGTGGCAAGGCCAGGGGCGCGACGCGTCGTCTCGAGCGTGGCACGTGCAAAAGGCGTGCCAAACGCACGCTCTGCTCGCGCTCCGGGCGTGCACGGGACATGCTCGACGTAATGCCAGAGCATGCTAGAGGTCGCGGTTGAGGCTGGGAAGAAACAGGGCTAGGTTAGGGTTAGATAGAGGGTGAATGGGCATGGTGGTTAGGTCAGGTGGCCAAGTTCACAATGTAAACTTGAATCCATGCCAAATCTGGCTATGCACACAGGGTGTTTGTCAAAATGCCAAGGGCATCTAGGCAATACCTGGGGTGGCCAAAATCTCCAGATCAAGGTCTCCTTAGATGAATGAGAAGGTGGTGAGGTTAGTTGGCCAAAAGCAGAAACTTGTTAGTGCAAGTTTTGCAAAACTTCAATCCTGGACAGAAGATAAATGACATTATTTCATGAACCAAAAATATTCAAATGGGTGCATGCTCCTAGATTTAGGGGTTTGGTGGGGCTGTCTACAAGTAGGAGAAAGCACAAGATCATTGGAGCAAAATTAAATAGGGTTGTAGTAGAAATCACAAGGCTGGACCAGAATGAAAATGAGGTTGATTCACTCAAATTTTTCAAAGAACAGCACTAGGTTTTTGCATAATGTTGAATCATATGCTACTACCAATATCCCATAATTTTGGTGGAGGCTAGAAAGAAATATTTAAATGGGTTGTAGTGCAAAATTGCACTCTGGACCAGAGAAGGAAAAATTGATGCAGAGCTCAAAATATTACATAAATAAAAGATATTTTTGTATACAAGTGATTTAAAAACATCACATGACATCTCCAAATTTTGGTTGGAATTTTAATTGAATTTACCAAATGGTTGTAGTTCAAATATGGCCATATAACCTTGAAAAACCATTTTTCAAGAAAATAAAGATCAAGCAATTTAATTAGTTAATTAGTTATACTGATAAAAGAAAAGTTTTTCTTGAGAGGTTAAACAAGTCCAATAACATATTTGAAAGGTTTTCACTCCAGGGAAAAACTCCATAATAACAAGGGAGAAAATGGTTCAAAAATCAAAAGGGAGCCTAGAAAATAAAAGTTTTATTTCCTGGCAAAAATTTTAATTTAATAAAACAAGGCCAAAATTTTGGGGTGTCACACAGGCCTTCATCATCCAAGAGACCCGCAAATTAGAAGCCGCTGGGGTCATTCGCGAGGTCCGATACCCGGATTGGTTGGCCAACCCTGTCGTTGTGCCAAAGAAGGGAGGGAAGGAGCCCATGTGTGTCGACTTCACCAACCTCAACAAAGCATGCCCGCAAGATCCGTTCCCGCTCCCCCGCATCGACCAGATCGTCGATTCCACCACGGAATGCATCCTGCTATGCTTCTTGGATGCCTTCTCTGGGTATCACCAGATCAATATGGCGGTAGAAGACGTCGAGAAGACAGCCTTCCTAACCTCGTGTGGGGTGTACTGCTACACATGCATGCCGTTCGGGCTGCATAACGCAGGGGCGACCTTTCAGCGGCTGATGCACATCACCTTGGGCCCGCAGCTTACGTCGATGACATTGTGGTAAAGTCTCGGGAGGCCAGGACCCTAACACAAGACCTGGAGGAAACCTTCGCGAGCCTCAACGCAGTGAACCTACGGCTCAACCCAGAGAAGTGTGTGTTCGGAGTCCCCTGGGGCAAGCTCTTGGGTTTCCTCATGTCCCACCGAGGCATCGAGGCTAACCCGGAAAAGGTCAAGGCGGTGGAAGACATGAGCCCGCCAAAGACCCTCAGAGAAATGCAGAAGCTCACTGGGCGCGTGACCGCGCTAGGGCGCTTCATCTCCAAGTTGGGGGAACAAGCGCTGCCCTTCTTCTAGCTAATGAAGAAAAAGGGGCCCTTTGAGTGGACTGAAGAGGCCGACAAGGCGTTCTAGGATCTCAAGAGATACCTGACCAGCCCACCGGTCATGGTGGCTCCGCGCCCTCAAGAGCCCCTGGTGCTTTACCTCGCCGCCACTCCCTACTCCGCCAGCGCAGCCCTGGTGGCGGTTAGAGAGGAGCGTTGAATCAAAACCGCAGCAGCAGCCCGGGACAAGGCAAAACAGGAACAAGGAAGGCCCACAGAAACCGTCACCGTGGCTGAGGAGGATCAGCCGCCGCAGAGGAGTGCACCAGAGGCGGAAGAGGCCCCTCTCCCAGATGGCCAGCCTCAGGAGGTCTCATTGCCTCAAGAGGCGCCATGGTCTCCGAAGGGAGCCGCCAGCACTGACGCACCCAACCTCGTTGAGCACCCGGTGTACTTCGTCAGCACGGTGTTGCGGGATGCGAGGGCACGGTACCCCATGCCTCAGAAACTCCTCCTTGTGCTACTGGTGGCCTCGCGCAAGTTGCGGCACTATTTTCAGGGTCAACCCATCAAGGTCGTCTCGTCATACCCCCTGGAGAGAGTGCTCAGGAGCCCTAACTCAGCTGGAAGGGTTGCTGAGTGGAACATAGAACTGCAAGCGTTTCAGCTCGAATTCAGCACGACCAAAGTCATCAAGGGAGCAGCATTGGCGGATTTTGTGGTAGAATGGATGGAGGCACCAGGCCTCAAGGCCGACCAGGATCGGTCCCTCTCCCCGGGAAGCGAGGCGCTAGAAGGCTGGGTCATGTACTTTGATGGGGCGTTCTCCAGGCATGGCGCTGGGGCTGGGGCGATGCTTATATCGCCCACTCAGGACAAGCTCCACTACGTCGTGCAGCTCTGTTTCCAACAAGGTGTAAAGGTCTCCAACAACATAGCAGAGTATGAAGGTTTAATAGCGGGCTTGAAGGCCGCAGCTGCCCTGGGGGTGAAACGCCTCACCATCAAGGGCGATTCGCAGCTCCTTGTCAATTTCTCCAACAAGGTGTATGAGCCGAAAGATGAGCACATGGAAGCCTACCTTGCGGAGGTCCGCAGGATGGAGAAGAAGTTCTGCTGGTTGGAGTTGCAGCATGTGCCCCGTGGCACCAATCAGGCGGCCGACGACATCGCCAAATGGGCATCCAGGCGGTTACCTCAGGAGCCTGGCATTTTCGAGGAGCGGCTCTTCAAGCCCTCAGCCCTGCCATCATTGTCAAACAGGGCTCAGCCTCGGGAGGAGCTCCCCCAGCCACCTGCCTCAGGAGCTGTGACCTGTGGCCCGGCCTCAGGAGCATGCCTGCTCCTAACGATGGAACCTCAGGAGGGATGCTGGATCACGGAGCTCCGGAGTTACTTAACACAAGGGACCCTACCGGAGAAAGAGGAGGAAGCGGAGCGTGTGGCACGGCAGGCCACGGCATACTGCATCAAGGATGGAGAGCTCTACCGGAAGCAACCAAATGGCGTGTCCCTGCGCTGCATCTCCAGGGAGCAAGGAAAGGAACTGCTGGAAGATATACATGGCAGAGACTGTGGACATCATTCATTGTCACGGACCCTCGTCGGCAAGGCATTCCGCAGTGGGTTTTATTGGCCCACCGCACTCAATGACGCCGTCGAACTAGTGAAAGCTTGTGAGGCCTGCCAGTTCCACGCCAAGCAGATCCATCAGCCGGCAGGAGGCCTGCAAACTATACCCCTTTCGTGGCCATTCGCAGTCTGGGGGCTGGACATCCTGGGCCCGTTTCCTCGGGCGCCAGGGGGCTACCGCTACCTCTACGTCGTCGTGGACAAGTTCACCAAGTGGGCTGAAGTAGAGGCCGTCCGCACCATCCCCGCGGGTTCCGTGGTCAAGTTCATCAGGGGCATCATGAGCCGGTTCGGGGTGCCGAACCGCATCATCACGGACAACGGTTCGCAGTTCACCAGTAACCTTTTCAAAACATACTGTGCTAACCTTGGAACGCAGATATGCTACGCTTCGGTGGCGCATCCCCGAAGCAACGGCCAGGCCGAGTGAGCCAACGCAGAGGTCCTGAGGGGCCTCAAGACCAGGACATTCAAGAAGAAGCTGGAGGACTGCGGCAGAGGTTGGTACGACGAGCTTCAGTCCGTGTTGTGGTCCATCCGCACAACCGCGACCAAGCCGACTGGAGAGACCCCGTTCTTTCTGGTCTATGGAGCCGAAGCGGTCCTCCCTCACGAGGTCAGACGTCGCTCCGCGCGGGTCCTGGCATTCGACGAGGCGCAGCAGGTCACCATGCGGGGGATGGACCTCGTGCTGGGGGAGGAACATCGCCAAGAAGCCGCGCTGCGAGCGGCGAGGTACCAACAAGCACTGCGATGATATCACTGCCGCAACATCCGCCCCAGAACTCTCGAGGTAGGAGACCTCGTGCTCAGGCGGGTTCTCTCCAGGGAGGGATTGCACAAGCTCTCTCCCATGTGGGAGGCCCGTTCAAGGTTGTTCATGTTTCCAGGCCCGGCTCCGCGCGCTTGGAGACTCAGGAGGGGGTGCCGGTCCAGAACGCATGGAACATCCAGCACCTCCGGAGGTTCTACCCCTAAAAAGGCCCAGAGCCTGTGAAGAAGGCGAATACCTGTGAAGCTGTCGCGTTCTGGAAAAGGCCCAGAGCCTGTGAAGAAGGCGAATGCCTATGAAGCTGTCGCGTTTTGGAAAAGGCCCAGAGCCTGTGAAGAAGGCGAATGCCTGTGAAGCTGTCGCGTTTTGGAAAAGGCCCAGAGCCTGTGAAGAAGGCGAATGCCTGTGAAGCTGTCGTGTTTTGGAAAAGGCCCAGAGCCTGTGAAGAAGGCGAATGCC
>NC_041388.1:184390046-184392170 GCF_002162155.2 Triticum dicoccoides | reverse complement strand
GTTTTGGAAAAGGCCCAGAGCCTGTGAAGAAGGCGAATGTCTGTGAAGCTGTCGCGTTTTGGAAAAGGCCCAGAGCCTGTGAAGAAGGCGAATGCCTGTGAAGCTGTCGTGTTTTGGAAAAGGCCCAGAGCCTGTGAAGAAGGCGAATGCCTGTGAAGCTGTCGCGTTTTGGAAAAGGCCCAGAGCGTGTGAAGAAGGCGAATGCCTGTGAAGCTGTCGCATTTTGGAAAAGGCCCGGAGCCTGTGAAGAAGGCCAACGCCTGTGAAGCTCGCCTCCCGTGACACTCTCACGTAATAATGAGTTGGGGTTGTACACGCCCCAGAGTCTCAGGAGCGCCGACCTCAGGCCCTGGGGCTCCCTCCCATGCCCAGTGGCAGCACTTAGCTCCGCGCTGGTGAGAAGACGTCGAAGACTAGATTAGGTGCCGGACGCGGCTTTTCATTTGCTTTTCGCAGTTGGCATGTTCCTTCTCATTCGAAGTTTTATTGAAGTTGTTGCCGTCTTTGTCTTGTGGTTCGTCGACTTTTCACTCTCCTGCCTCGATTTCTCTTATGCA
Organism: Triticum dicoccoides; assembly: GCF_002162155.2. Lineage (NCBI taxonomy): Eukaryota > Viridiplantae > Streptophyta > Magnoliopsida > Poales > Poaceae > Triticum > Triticum dicoccoides. The sequence continues at coordinate 184,391,613 of NC_041388.1, read as the reverse complement.
AGGCCTCGCTAGGGGGGGGCAGCCGAGCACCCTCGCGAGTGTTCCTGTCCTAGTCGTTCAAAGGGTTCGCGACCTGGGTCCATTAGAGGAGCACCCCTCCAGTCCGTGCCCCACGGGCACCGCGACACAAACAGAGGACCTGGGTCGGTCGCCCCCCACCCCACGGCTGGGGCCGGGAACTATCCACGCGCGGGCACGTAGCCGGAAGGCACGATAACAGAAGCAAAACGATGACTAACAGCAATAAACCAAACACGCCCCCGCGGGGCCCCACACTACTGCCTTTTTACGCAGGAAAAAGGAAAAGAAAGAACAAATCAGGCGCAGCTCGCCTCACACCGGCCTGTAGGGAAGACTCGAGCTGCCTCCGGGGCTCAGGCAGACTCCCTCTCGCGCTTCCCTGGGGTGCGACGGCGGGCGGACACGCTACCACCTCCCAAGCAGATACGATGGCGTGGAGGCTGACCGCGGCCACCGCTAGAAGAGTCGCCGCCTGAAGAAGAACCGGAGAAGCTTGGGGAACCCTGAGCGCCGCCAGTCACGCGAGCGCTGTCCTCTCCATCATCGCCGGAGCTGGGTTCCCGGCCCCGATCGTCGTCCTCGGGGCAGCACCCTGCGCGGCGACCATCTTCCCCAAAAACCCTAACGTAGAGGGTGGCATCGCCGTCAAACTTGAAGTGCAGGGTGCACCGACGGCTCAGGCCACGCGTGCGGGCAAACGTCTGCCAACCGTGGGCCAGGGCCAGGCTCCCGGCTGCGGAGACCTCCAGTGAAGCCCATGAGGCCCGGCTACAGCAGCCATCGGCCTGAAGCCAGAGGCCGCCCGGGGCGCCGGCCGGGAGCTCGCCGAGGAGGAAGCGAGGAAGTAGCAGCCGGGTGCTAGTCGGCTCCGCCGACCACACGACGAATTCCGGCAGCACCTCTGCAGCGCGAAAGCCCGGCCTAGGGCGACGCGCGACCGGAGTGCGCGCCCCGGCCACAGCAATCCGCCCATCGCCGTGCTGGAAATCGTCTCCACGGCCGCAGGGAGCTGCCGTGGTGGCCACAAGATGTTTGCGAGGACGCCCTTGGCCGCGCTTGGGCGGGGGAGAGGCAGGCTCAACCTGGCGAGCCTTCCCCTTCTCTGCAGCCGAGAACCTCCTCGACGGGGCCATGAAGAAGGAGAAGCAAGGGGGGATGAACTGGAAGGGCACACGCCGATCCGTACTTATAGCTGGCGAGGGCCAACCGATGGCCCCCACGATCGCAGGTAATTATGACCCACTTTGCATGCAGGGACTTGTCCAATATGTGCAGTTGCCGAGGCGTCATGGGGAAGTGGAGACACCCACGTCCAATCAACCGCCACGCGGCGCCCAAGACCGCAGGCTGTTAGGGCCTGCGGTGCTTTGCTCTTGCCCTTTCGCCTCCCTGCACGGCCAAGCCCGGGGGCTACTGTCGGCGTTCTGGGAACGGGGGTCCCCAGACTTGCCTACCTGCAGCCTGCGGCGTGGCTAAAAGGGGGGCCCAGCACGGCCCATCTTCATCAACACAGACCCAAGACCCTCGCGAGGGGCCAAGCCTCGCG
>NC_041388.1:184387842-184389760 GCF_002162155.2 Triticum dicoccoides | reverse complement strand
CCCGGAGCTTCCTCAGGCACGGCCTCACCAGGATGGCTCGCGAGGAGGCGGAGAGATCAAGGCGGGTTACCTCACGAGGTGCCCGTGACGCAAGCCATGACGACCAAGTGTGCCAGGCGGGCGCCAGCCCGCGCAGTGTCCTCCTTTCCTCTTTGGTGCAAGGGAGGCAAGCGCAGCCGCGGAGTACCGAGGCATCAGGCAAAGGTTGCCATTTCGGTGCAACAAGACCAAGACCAGGAGGACTGCAAGATGGAGGTCATCGTGGAGCCCAAGACGGCGTCACCACTAGAGCTTTGTGCAGGCGAAGACTACTTTTGTCAGGATAACTGGTACTAGTTGTCCCCCTTCAAATTAGCCTGCCATTGTTGGCTCCCTTCCCGATCGATATTTGGGAAGAGGACCAGGGCCTCTATAAATAGGACCAGCCACCCATAGGATCAGGGAGGGGGGAGATCGAGATCAACAATCGAGAAGAGAGAGAGAGAAGGGTGACCAGACTACTCCCAGTAGTTCATCGCCCCAGCCAAGAACAGACCCTCGCGAGGCCGTTCTTCCTTGTATTGCTCATCATCATCAGCCCAAGAGGCAATCCACCACACCACACACTGGAGTAGGGTATTACACCACAACGGTGGCCCGATCCGGTATAAACCATGTGTCTCTTGTGTTGTTCTTTTCATAGCTTAGATCTTAGCGAGGCGGAGGGGTGCAGGTTGGTAGGAGGCGAAATCTCTGCGCGCAACCCAGTGTTCAAACCTCAAGGGTCTGCCGGAACCCGAAATCCGACAGAGGCTACGCGCGATTCCCTCGTACCTGCACAAAACAAATAAATCTTCGCAACCAATGCAAATAGGGGTTGTCAATCCCTATAAGGCCACTTACGAGAGTGAGATCTGATAGATATGATAAGATAATATTTTTGGTATTTTTATGATAAAAGATGCAAAGTAAAATAAAGGCAAAGTAAATAGCAAAGGAAATAACTAAGTAGTAGGAGATTAATATGATGAAGATACACCCGGGGGACATAGGGTTCACTAGTGGCTTCTCTCGAGAGCATAAGTATTCTACGGTGGGTGAACAAATTACTATTGAGCAATTGACAGAATTGAGAATAGTTATGAGAATATCTAGGTATGATCATGTATATAGACATCACATCCGAGACAAGTAGACCGACTCCTGCCTGCATCTACTACTATTACTCCACTCATCGACCACTATCCAGCATGCATCTAGAGTATTAAGTTAAAAACAGAGTAACGCCTTAAGCAAGATGACATGATGTAGAGGGATAGACTCATGCAATATGAAGAAAACCCCATCTTGTTATCCTTGATGGCAACAATACAATACGTGCCTTGCGGCCCTACTGTCACTAGGAAAGGACACCGCAATATTGAACCCAAAGCTAAGCACATCTCCCATTGCAAGAAAGATCAATCTAGCAGGCGAAACCAAACTGATAATTCGAAGAGACTTGCAAAGATAACCAATCATACATAAAAGGATTCAGAGAAGATTCAAATATTATTCATAGATAGACTTGATCATAAACCCACAATTCATCGGTCTCAACAAACACACCGCAAAAAGAAGATTACATCGAATAGTTCTCCTTAAGAGAGGGGGGAACATTGTATTGAGATCCAAAAAGAGAGAAGAAGCCATCTAGCTACTAACTATGGAACCGTAGGTCTAAGGTAAAGTACTCACACTTCATCAGAGAGGCTATGGTGTTGATGTAGAAGCCCTCCGTGATCGATGCCCCCTCCGGCGGAGCTCCGGAACAGGCCCCAAGATGGGATCTCGTGGATACAGAAAGTTACGGCGGTGGAATTAGGGGTTTGGCTCCGTATCGGATCGTTTGGGGGTACGTAGGTATATATAGGAGGAAGGAGTACGTCGGTGGAGCAAC
>NC_041388.1:184228605-184387572 GCF_002162155.2 Triticum dicoccoides | reverse complement strand
CCCCTACCTCGTGGCCTCCTGTTTCCTTTCTTGACGTAGGGTCCAAGTCTCCCGGGTCTTGTACGTTGAGAAAATCACGTTCCTGAAGGTTACATTCCGTTTGGACTCCGTTTGATATTCCTTTTCTTCGAAACCCTAAAATAGGCCAAAAACATCAATTTTGGGTTGGGCCTCCGATTAATAGGTTAGTCCCAAAAATAATATAAAAGTGGATAATAAAGCCCAATAATGTCCAAAATTGTAGATAATATAGCACGGAGCAATCAAAAATTATAGATACGTTGGAGACATATCAGGCCCGCTCGGCATTGGCTGAATTGCCTGTCGGCAAACTCCATTGGCAGTTGGGAGAACTTGGAAGACGCATTCCTTGACAACTTCCAGGGCACTTATGTACGACCACCGGATGCTGACGACTTGAGTCACATAACCCAACATCCCGGGGAATCAGCCAGGAAATTCTGGACTCTGTTCCTAACTAAAAAGAACCAAATTGTCGACCGTCCAGATGTCGAGGCCTTAGCGGCATTTAAGCATAACATCCGTGACGAGTGGCTTGCCCGACACCTCGGCCAAGAGAAGCCGAAGTCCATGGCAGCCCTCATGACACTCATGACTGGCTGGCTCACAGCAACAACACATCAAGAAATCCTGGCAATTCAGATGCCAAAGATAACAACGACAGGCCACGTCGCAACAGACACAAGCGCCACAATAACAACGACAATGACGAAGACACGACAGTCAATGCCGAATTCAGTGGCTCTAAATCCAATCAGTGGAAAAAGCCGTTCAAAAGAAGCAATCTGGCCCGTCCAATTTGGACTGCATACTCGATCGCTCATGTGAAATTCACGGCACCCCCGATAAACCAGCCAACCACACCAACATTGAATGATGGGTGTTCAAACATGCCATCAAGTTGAATGCTGAAACCAAGGAACAGGGGCTGCATAGCGACGACGACGAGGAGCCCCGACCGCCGGACACAGAGGACAGAAGAAATTTCCTCGCCAAGTGAAAACAGTGAACATGATATACGCAACCCATATTCCCAAGCGGGAACAGATGCATGCACTAAGGGACGTCTATGCGATGGAGCCAGTCGCCCCAGAGTTCAACCCATGGTCTTCTTGTCCGATCACTTTCGATCGCAGGGACGACCCTACCAGTATCCGTCATGGCGGTTCTACCACATTGGTCCTTGACCCCACCATTGACGGATTTCACCTCACTCGAGTCCTTATGGACGATGGCAGCAGCTTGAACCTGCTCTATCAGGATACAGTGTGCAAAATGGGTATCGACCCCTCGAGGATCAAACCCACAAAGACCACCTATAAAGGTGTCATACTAGGTGTAGAGGCCTATTGCACGGGCTCAATTACACTGGAAGTGGTCCTCGGATCTCCGGACAACTTCCGAAGCGAGGAGTTGATCTTCGATATCGTCCCCTTCCGCAGTGGCTATCACGCACCACTCGGACGAACCGCATTCACCAGATTCAATGTGGTACCGCATTATGCATACCTCAAGATCAAAATGCCAGGACCTCGTGGGGTTATAACAGTTAATGGAAAACAAAGAACGCCCGCTCCATACGGAGGAGCACACTACGGCCCTCGCAGCAGAAGTACAAAGCAGCCTTCTGAGGCAAACCGCCAATTCGGCGATAAAGCCCCCAGACACCTTCAAGAGAGTTCGGAGTACCCTGCAACAGGATCGCCCGGCATGTTCAGAGCTCGCCTAGCAATTCGGCCTCCTCCTAGTCCCATTCAAGCGGCGAAATTTGTGTCGCGCGTACATAACTATGCACTCAAAATACCATGGGCATAGGCGGAGGCACGGCTATGACACGGCCCACAATGCGGCTCAACCGCCTAAGGACCCGTATATCTTTACCATTTTCTTCCTTTTAGGACCCTATTCTCTGAAGGCCCTCTCCGACAACCTAATTATCGGACCCATCACGGGAAGGAAACATCAAGGAAGCAAGAAGATTTGACATACAAGGGAATCCCCAGGTGGTCTCTAATAATGATCGCTATACCTGTTTTACATACCCACACGCAACTTGCCTTTGGATAGGACATGTCAAATAGTCCTAATTTTGCTTATTGCACTACTTATATACATACGCTTTGATGTATCATTTAAATAACAATGTACAACGTTAGCTTATTATTGCATTTCTTCATCCTTTTTCCTGTCTGCTTATTTACGATAAGTTGCACTAGTACAGTATGGTACGTCCAGCGCGCCATGAGCGTCAGTGTACCCCATAACACGACAAGAAAAGTCCGAACACTTTCGACAGTGCGGCACCCCGAACTTATAGCATTATATGCATCAACTCCGAATCATGTCTTGGGTCAATAGTTGAGTTCGCCCGGCTCCAATGTTTTGGTACCTTACGTTCCGCTATATCAGCTAAAGTAGCACTGGGAGAACTACTGCGATTGTGTCCCGGTTCTTCTAGACGAGAACCTCAGTAGAGAAAGCCGAAAACTGAGTGTCATGATGCGGCGAGAGCTGGTCGCTGTTCGAGAGATCTCAAATCCTTCAAGATTTTTTCCTCTTCGGGCGAGGAATCAGCCTTGTCTGATTTAGGCGTATATAGCGCCCCAAGTTCCGCCTTCCAAATACTAGTGGCTTCGCCAAAAGTTAAAATTGTAGACTTCTATGGCTAAGTGAGAGTGATAAAGCTGTATAGTCTGATTGCCTTGTTCGCTCCGCTAAACACCTCCTTAAAGGACCAATTTTTTGGATAAAGAGTGTTTAGGATTTATCTCGAACACCTCAGTACTAGTTACATGGGGCCAAAAGCCGACGACTGGCCAACTCTTAGATTTTATAAACGGCCGCACAGAAGGTAATATTTTAAATCGACAAGTGTTATATAGCGCACATGAACTCGATTTCATATTACAGGATCACATGAGTACATTCATTGAAATATTACATCCTTAGCACATTCCTCTGCCACAAGGCGGGCACCCTTCAGGACACTGTCATAATAGTTTTCAGGGTGGCGATGATCCTTGCCCTCTGGTGGCCCCTCCTTCACCAGCTTTTCGGTGTCCATCTTCGCCCAGTGCACTTTAGCACGGGCAAAGGCCCTGCGCGCACCTTCAATGCAGACGGACCGCTTGATGACTTCAAACTGTGGGTAGGCATTCACAAGCCGCTTTACCAGGCTGAAGTAGCTGCCATGCAGGGGCTCGCCAGGCCACATCCGGACTAAGAGACCCTTCATGGCCAGTTTGACCTCCTTGTGAACTCGACCAGTTGCTTCAGCTGGTCGCTCAAGGGCATCGGATGTTCGGTCCCAATATATTGAGACCAGAACAACTTTTCCATCAAGCTCCCTTGCTCGGCCTGGTAGAACTCCGCGGCATCCGATACGCTGCTTGGTAGATCTGTGAATGCTCCTGGAGAGCTCCGAATTCGGGTAAGTAAAAGGAAAGTGTCCTTCACATGCTTGCTTTGCATAATGAATGCCTTACCTGCCGCTATATTCTTGACCGCATGAATCTCCTGGAGGGCCTTTTGGGCTTCGGCCTTGGCATTTTGTGCGTTCTCGAGGGCCGTCACAAGCTCGGACCCCTGCGTATTAGAGTCATGCTCCAAGGACTCATATTTCATAACATAATCCTGGAGCTCTTGCTGAACCTCGCCGACCCGGGCCTCTTGCTTCTCGCGCTCGATGCGCTCCATGGTCGCTCTGTCTTCGCCCTCGGACAACGCCTTCTTCAGGGCCGCCACTTTGGTCATGGCCCCTAGCAAAATTCATGATGATCCTGTGATCTAATAACCACTTTTTTGTTTATCAATATACAGAAAGGGTATCACTTACCTTTGTTCTATTCCAGCTTCCTCTTGGTAAGGCCAAGATCTTCCTCGGACCGCTCAAGGTCCCGCTTCGGTCCGGATACCTCCGCAGTACGAGCGGCAGCGGCCAGCAGTAAAGCCTGCTTATTCACATAGACATATTCTGATTAGACTCATGTGATTGTTATTTGATCCTCTATTCGGCCTTTCTATGCGAACACCAAACAGAGCATCAGGGGCTACTGTCTATGCTGTGATATTTTCTCATAATTTGAGTACTTACCTCAAAGCCTGTTAGGAGGCTGGCACAGGCTTCGTTCAATCCACTTTTGGCGGATCGAACCTTCTTGACCACCGCACTCCTGATGGTGTGGTGCTCTTCGTCAATGGAAGCACCGCGAAGCGCTTCCAGCAAGTTGTCCGATACCTCTGGATGGACAAAGGCCATCAGCATAGATGGCTCGCCCCCCTTAGCAAGGGGTCGCCTAACAGAATCCAGAACCACTAGAGGTTCTGGTGCAGTATCTGGCTGGGGGCCAAACTTGCTGCGGCCCCCGTCATTAGAACCCATGGGAGTTTTAACCCCCATGCGCCCGACACCTGGGATGTCGCCTTGAGGCGCCTCCAGAATTATCTCCCCTTGGTCCGGTGCCCTTTGAGACAACACCTCGATGTCGTCCGTGGGCCGGGGGGAGGTGGCTGTCGGGAGTAAATCGATGTTCATCGCCGACTGGCCCAAAGACTCATCCGAAGAGGATACGTCGATGTGGGCTTTGGATGGACTGCATGATCATGTTTGGCATGATAAGAAGCAATAAACAAAACATACCAGAACTATTATAGTATCCGGATACTTACAACTTCGCCAGGGGCTTGTCCCTGGGCAACCACTCCTCGTCGCTATAAGCGGCTGTTGTGGAGTAGTCCAGAAGGAGGGTCCTTCCCTTCTTGGACCCTTCTGCCTCCCCAGATGGGGCGGCCTTCCTTTTCTTGTCTCCCCCGGTTGGGCAGTGTGGGGAGAACCTTCCTCTTCCTCCTCCTCGTTTTCATGCGAGGAGTGCGCCTCGGTGTTTTCGGACGATGAGTCCGATACAACCTTGTGCCGGAGACCTTTCCTGGTCCCCACGGCATTCTTCTTGGCCTTCTTCTCTGGCGCCTCATAGAGCGCCAGAACCAGCATCTCCGTTAAGAGAGCCCTTGCTGGATCTTCGGGCAGTGGGGCCGGACAATCGATCCACTCCGCTGTCGCTACCCAGTCCTGTTAAAATGGCATGGAGGCTTAGATCCCTCACATGATTATACTGGGGAAAGGAACATCTTATGTGATATAGAGAGCTTACCGGATTGGCAGGGCGCTTTGCGCTGAGTCCGCGATCTTCGGTAAGGGGAGGAGGTACCTCGGTGGCCTTGAACAACACCTTCGAGACGTCTTGGTGCGTCGTGTCGACAAGCTCTCGCAGCGTCTGGTGCTTGGCCGGGTCGAACTCCCACATATTGAATGCCTGTCTTTCACATGGAAGGATCCGACAAAAGAGCATGACCTAGACCACATTGACAAGCTTGATTTTCTTGCTTATCATATTTTTAACACAGTTCTGGAGTCCGGTCAGCTCCACCGATGAACCCCAGGATAGGCCCTTCTCTTTCCAGGAGGTGAGCCGCATGGGGATGCTGGATCGAAATTCAGGGGCCGCCACCCAGTTGGTGTCGCACGGCTCGGTGATGTAGAACCACCACGATTGCCACCCCTTCATGGTCTCCACATAGTAGCCTTCGAGCCAGGTAACGTTGGCCATTTTGCCCACCATGGTGCCTCCGCACTCCGCTTGTTGATCGACTACCACCTTCGGTTTCACGTTGAAGGTCTTTAGCCATAGGCCGAAGTGGGGCTTGACGCGGAGGAAGGCCTCGCACACGACGATAAACGCCGAGATGTTGAGGATGAAATTGGGGGCCAGATCATGGAAGTCCAGCCCGTAGTAGAACATGTGCCCGCGGACAAATGGGTGGAGGGGAAATCCCAGTCCGCGGACGAAGTGGGTGAGGAATACAACCCTCTCATGGGGTTCTGGAGTAGGGACGATCTGCCCCGCGTCTGGGAGCCGGTGCGTGATGTCTGCGGCCAGGTATCCGGCTTCTCGGAGCTTCGTAATGTTCTCCTCCATAATGGAGGAGACCATCCACTTGCCTCCTGCTCTAGACATGTCCGGAATGGCTTTGTGGAGAAGATGAGAACTTGGGCGCTGGAGCTCGAGTGTGCGAGAACGGATGGGCAGGGGAAGAAGAAGGCCTGGGTGAAAAAGAGGAATCCTTGTCCCTTTATAAAGGCAGTAGAAACTATGCGCCTCCCTACTTGCCCTACAAAATCGCTAATTCCCCAAGGGCCGCGGTTGATGGCATGGTTGGGTTACCCATATCCGTATTGATGAGAATCCCGTGATAAGGGGAACACGACCTCTGCTTCGACAAGACGTGCCAATAAAACCGCCTCGCAACACGTGCAGTGGCAGGCAGGGAAAAACGATTCGTAATGACAGGGCCATGGCAGGACGTCTTGTTATGAAAAGTTGTCAGCAGATTAGATTTGTGGAATAATATACTATCTACGGTGGTATGTGGAATTTGTTTTGCAGAGCCAGACACGATCCTTGTGTTCATAATCTTCTATGGAGTATTCAGAGAAGGAACCCGCCTTGTAATGCCGAAGACAATCTGCCTTATTCATCGTCATTGAAGCCTGGTTTAGGGGCTACTGAGGGAGTCCTGGATTAGGGGGTCCTCGAATAGCCGGACTATATACTTTGGCCGGACTGTTGGACTATGAGGATACAAGATTGAAGACTCCGTCCCGTGTCCGGGTGGGACTCTCCTTTGTGTGGAAGGCAAGCTTGGTAATTCGGATATGTAGATCTCCTCCCTTGTAACCAACTCTGTGTAACCCTAGCCCCCTTCGGTGTATATATAAACCGGAGGATTTAGTCCGTACGACAACAACAATCATAATCATAGGCTAGCTCCTAGAGTTTATCCTCTACGATCTCGTGGTAGATCAACTCTTGTAATACTCATATCATCAAGATCAATCAAGCAGGAAGTAGGGTATTTCCTCCATCGAGAGGACCCAAACCTGGGTAAACATTGTGTCCCCCACCTCCTGTTACCATCGGCCTTAGACGCACAGTTCGGGACCCCCTACCCGTGATCCGCCGGTTTTGACACCGATAGCGGGAAGCTCTCCGGTTTGGAGGAAGCGGACGATGTGCCTTGCCGAAGTTGGAGCCTGGTGCTCGGCAATGAGGACTAGCGGCACCTCCTCGGCTACGGGAGCACTAGCCTCGTTCATGGGGTCCATTGGCCCAGCTAGAGGGGATGGTCTGGCAGGCTGTGGCGAGTTGTTTCCGGCAGGGTCTCTGCCAGGAGTGGATGGCTCGATCGGGAGAGGCTTACCATAGTCCAACTTCCTTCTTTTCCGGTCCATTGTGGTCGTGATACGGAGGGTTGATAGAGATGGAGAACAAAAGTTCCGGGTTCCACAGGAAGCTTCTGCGTAGCACACTTTGACAGGTGATCGGCTATGCTCTTTTTCGCCAAGGGTACATGCTCTGTTTGCAACCCATCAAAGTGCTCCTCTAATCTCCTCACTTCCTCGACGTATGCTTCCATCAATGGGCTTTGATAACCCATGTTGACTTTTCTCACGACAAGCTACGAATCTCCTCGTATGATCAACTTCTTCATTCCCAATTCTGCTGCAATTCTGAACTTGGCAAGGAGCCCTTCATACGCAAATGTATTGGTGGTGGCTTCTTCATGGGCAAAGTGCATTTGGATGACGTACTTCAAGTGCTCCCCAGAGAGGGCAACAAGAAGCACGCCAGCCCCTGCACCTTGTAGGGAAAAATCACCATCAAAATACATAATCCATTCTTGGGGTGATTCCTTGCCAGTGATAGCTGTCTCTGTCACTTCCTCATCAGGGGTTTGCGTCCATTCAACAATAAAGTCTGCTAGCGCCCTGCTCTAAATGGTTGATGTGCTCTCAAACTTCAACCCAAAGCTAGATAACTCCAAATCCCACTCGACTATTCTGCTCGTAGGATCAGGGTTTCTAAGTATCCTTTGCAACAGAAAATGAGTAACAACCGTGATCTCATGGTCCTGGAAGTAGTGGCACAGTTTCCTTGAGGCCATAATGAGACCAAAAATCAACTTTTGCATGCCAGAGTACCGCAATCTAGCCCCCTACAACAAGGAGCAGATGAAGTACACTGGGCGCTGCACCACCTTCTAACTTGCCGCGTGCCTGGGGTTGTTCTCGTTGCCGTGCTCACTGCTGCTCTAATCTTTTTCTGACTCTGCCGTTATCTGTCCACTTTCTGCCTCATCCACTTCGCGCTGTGCTACCAAGGCTGCACTGACCAGGTTGGTTGCCGCCAAGTACAACAACAACGACTATTGGGGTTTGGATGCAACCAAGGTAGGCACAGACGACATGTAGGCCTTCAACTCCTGCAGAGATACATCTGCTTCGGGGGTCCACTTCATAGGCCCTGCCTTCTTCAAAATTTTGAAGAACGACAGGGCACGCTCGGCAGACATGGAAATGAATCTACTTAGCATGGCAACGCATCCCGTGAAGCGCCGCACATCCTTAACTGTCGTTGGTGCTTGGATTTGCTCAATGGTGTTGATCTTGTCTGGGTTAGCTTCGATCCCCCGATTGGACACGAAGAAACCAAGTAGCTTGCCTGAGGGGACTCCAAACACACACTTCTCCGGATTAAGCTTGGAATTGATCTTGTGCAGATTAGCAAGCATCCCCTCCAAATCCTGGATAAGAGTGGTCTTATCCTTGGTCTTGACCATGATATCATCCATATAAGCTTTTGTGTTTCTATCTAATTGTGGCTCAAAACCAATCTGAATTGCTTTTGCAAAAGTGGACCGGGCACTCTTTAGTACGAACGGCATGCGGACAAAGCAGTACATACCACAAGGTGTGATGAATGATGTCTTCTCTTCATCTTCTTTGGACATGAAGATCTAGTGATATCCGGAGTATGCATCCAGGAAGGAGAGAAAATCACATCCTGAGGTGGAATCCACAATCTGATTAGTACGCAGCAAGGCAAATAGGTCCTTCGGGCAAGCCTTGTTGAGGTCTGTGAAGTCAATGCAAAGCCTCCATTTCCCATTAGCCTTCCGGACCACCACTAGATTTTCTAACCATGTTGGATGAAGTACTCCTCTGACTAAACCAGATGTCTCGAATTTCTTGATTTCCTCGGTAATGAACGGCTGCCTCTCTAAGGCCTGCTTCCGGACGTTCTGCTTGACAGGTCTCACTACTAGGGAAAATCCTAGTAGTAGTGCTTGAAATATGCATAGCAGTAGCGCTGGTCCAGCGCTACTGCTAGCGTGCTACAGCTAAGTTGTAGCAGTAGCACTTTTATAGGCAGCGCTACTGGTAAGTACTGTTAGTAGTAGCGCTTGCAGGACCAGCGCTACTGATAACTCTTTGTAGCGCATGTTCACATGAAGGGCTGCTGCTAAGCGAACGCTACTGCTAATGTTCCTGCTTTCACATATTTGCCCCCTCTACGTATTTGTGATGTATTTATGCAGGCTCTATACAATAGTTTCATCATATCATACTAAACATACACTATTCTCATCATATCATAGACATATAGTAGTTTCGTCATACCATCATCATCATCATCATCATTCAACACAAATATCATCACATCTCGAAAATAGTGATACACAAGTGCGATCATGTCATGTCTCGAATAAGTGGAGCTGCATCGTCATGGTGCACACACAAGTTTCATCATCTCTATCTAAACCATGATGTAGAAGAGAATAGCGATAAGCATGAGCAAGAGCGTGACTATGTAGTACCGGTAGTCCCGCCCCTGCTCATGCTGGAGTGTCCACCTCAAGTAACTACTTTCCGCTTCGGCTCTGCTGTAGAACCCTCTATGGCTAGCACCCAGGTACCTATGCACCAGGGCCTGAGCGGCTGGCTTGTGGTCGTAGACTCCTAGAACCCTCCCAACGTACATAGTGTAGTAGTCCTTCGCCATCTCTAATCTATGTATCTGCATCGTGAGTTGATGAATTGAACGATAATATGCAACATAATGTACTTAAGAAAACAAGGAGGCATAATTAGCAAAATACAAGCAACCAATAGTAAACATAAATGACGAAGTTCCTCTATCAGGACCCCGATTCTAAGTCACACCGATCTAGCATGTAACACATCATATCACTTTGCGGCCTCACGCACGGTATTCCCACGGGTGCCACCTTACCTGGCCCAGGATCGTTTGCGTCTTTTGGCTCACGTATATGATAGTGTCGCTAGCATCCGTATGACAGAGAACCCGGGCCGACATGACTAGTCGTGAACCCAAAGTGGCACTAACTTACGGGGACAGGCATACATGAACCAGCATCGAACGTGTTGGTCATCAGCGTGTGAATCCAGGCTGTAGCAACTGGGCTAACAGGACTCCGGAAGTCACCGCCTATCATTTCCCCGAAGGGACAGACATAGGGACGAAGTGGATCACAAGCCGGCCAGTCTAAGTGTTCCGAAGCAGTAGTAACTGGGCTAGCAGGACTCCGGTAAACCGGGCTGTAGCAGACTACCAAGGCTTAGTGGAAGCACTAGACTACATTTCCCCATAAGAGAGGCTACCAAGGATAAACAACTAGGTTGTCAGATCCCACACATACCAAGCATTTCAAAATCATACACACAATATGCTCGATATGTGCAAATACAACATGGCATCACAACAAGACTCTACGACTCAGAGTATTTATTCATTAGGCTCCGAAGAGCCAGATATTACAAACATGGGTCTGATGACCCAACATACAAAGCATACAAGCAACAAGCGGAAGCATAAACATGTCTGAGTACAGACAACTACAAATGAAAAAGGCTGAGAAGCCTGACTATCTATAAGACCCTCCCAAGGGTACAAGGTCGTAGCTGAGGTAACAAGCTAAACGTCGAAGTCCATGCGGAACTAGTAATGAGACTGAAGTCTCTCTGAAAAAACATAAATTAGCCAAACGTGAGTACAAATGTACCCACCAAGACTTACATCATAACTAACTACATATGCATCGACATCAACAAAAGGGAGTGGTGGAGTTTAACTGCAGCAGGTCAGCTTTGACTCGGTCGCTATCCTGAACTACGACTACATGTAACTCTTTTGAGGTGGCACACACGAGTCCACATATTGACCATATCAATACACCACTATGGATCCGCTCCCGTCTCCCTACTAGAACGCCATCCATAGCACTCACGCTTATCTTGCGCATTTTAGAGTATCCACTTTCACTTGTCTATGAACTGTACAGGCAACCCAGAAGTCCTTTTCCGTGGACACGACTATTCGAATAGATGATGTTAACCCTGCAAGGGTGTACTTCTTCACACACGCTCTCGCCACTTACCACCATGTACACGTTGTGTATCTCGGCAACCTTCAAGCGGAAGCCTGGCGAGGGAGTCTGCCACGACCTGACTAACCACACAAGTCTCTAGTCCAGGTTTATCGCCTATTCAGGTTCCATCCGCAAGGCGATCCAGCCGGGGTGTCGCTCACGGCCCCAAACGATGTGAGCAGGGTTCCCAAGCCCACCATCCGGGTGCCCCTTGGTACACCGTGCCACTGTGCCTACTCCGTCTCAAGCCCACCTGTACCGGGTGCCACTTGGTAGACTACTAACACTACCTACAAACACCAGAAACTAGTTGCAACTCCTGGACAGAGATCAGGTTGATTAATAAGTCGAGAGAGCTTGAAGCGCTCGGAGCCCAATGTGTGGTAGCAACTGTTCATGGATCACAAACACAAAACTCATTTCCTGAGGACGGTTTCAGTGAGACAACCCACCATTTACTCCTACATGGCCTCTCACCGCTACCTTTACCAAATCATGTTCACACACTTAGCTCTCAACAGCAGGACAGGTTCACAACTTTCTAATTCATCCCCCATGAATCAGACCTGACACAACTCAAAGCAATAGCAGGCATGACAAACAAGCATGAATGAGTAGGCACATCAGGGCTCAAACAACTCCTACTCATGCTAGTCGGTTTCATCTATTTACTGTGGCAATGACAGGTCATGCAGAGGAAAGGGGTTCAACTACCACATCATGTAACAGTTGAATCGTTGTTGTCCTAATGCAGTAAAAGAGAGCAGGAGCGAGAGAGCGGGATTGTATCATCATGAACAAGGGGGTTTTGCTTGCCTGGCACTTCTGAAGATAGTATAGTTCTTCATTGGTGTCATCGAACTCATCGTCGGAACAAACGTCTACCAAGAGGGAACAACCACCGGTAGACACAAAAGGAACCGCAATCAATGCAATGCACATACATATGAATGATATGTCATATTAAGGTACTGAATTGACCTAGTGCAACAGTTAGTCATATTCATTGAAGTGGAATTCAAGCCTATAGCAAATTCCAACTCCAAAACTAATTACCATTTATTCCATAATCATGAATTTTCCTACTAAGTGAGGTTAACTTGTTCAAACATGCATGAAAATGCCATATTCAGATTCTTTGGATTTTTTAATCATTTTTCATATATAACTTATTTCATTTGGAGTTACAGTTTAATTTCTATGATTTTTGGAAGTTTGGGGTATTTTCTGAAACTTATAACTCATTTCTGATTTATTTTAATTCCGGAAAACTTTACTGCGTCAGCATGACGTCGGTGTGACGTCACAAATCAACTGGGCGGGTCCAGGTCAAACCTGACACGTGGGGCCTGCATGTCAGTGTCACATCTAACTAACTAAATTAGTTAACACTAATTAAATGCTAATGCTAAACAAAGAGGGGCATGGGCCCACCTATCATAGGCTCAGGCCAGTTAAACCCTGTCAACCGGGGTCAACCCACCGGAGTTGACCCGCGGCTCGTCGCCGGCGAAGCCAGAGACGGTGGAGACGTTTGGATTTGCATCTCCGGTGACCAAAGGGGCGGATGAGGGCATCTAAGCGAAGCTAGGACTCGCCCGCATCGATCTATGCAAATGGCAGGGGCTGAGGTGGCCCGAGCTCGTTGGAGGCAAGCTCGCGACGGTGGCTGGAGTTCGGGCTACCAAAGGCGCAGGGCTACTCTTGATGAGCGAGCGAGCTGAGATGCTGGGCGGGCTCCTGGGTGATCCACGAGCTCGAGATTGTGCTCGGAAGCGAGTTCGGTGACCTACAACAACGGCGGCCACAGGCGCGGTGGCAACAAGCTTGCGGGAAGGCGGGAAACTAGCTAGGCTTCACGCGTGACAACGAGGTAAGGGGAGAAATGGACGGGGAGGTCACAGCGCATCCATAGGGCGGGTCGACAGGCTTGGGGGAGGTCCTGGCGGTGTCGAATCAGAGACGGCAGGAACCAGATGTAGAAGACCAAGGCGAGCTTGGGGACGATGTCAGAGGGCGCCCGACGCTGCGTGGCTCGATGGAGAGGTCCAGGGCATCACGACGGATCTTCCGGGCGTGTCAGCGCGGCGAGGCAGTGACAGCGGCCGCGGCAGCAGCGAGCGGTGGCGACATCGTGCTTGGAGGCTGCGCGCGAGAGAAACAGAGGAGGGGAGAGCGCAAGAGATAGTGGGATGGGTCCGCGGGGGTGCGTGTCGATGTCCAAGTGCGTCGAGGGGGAGCCAGGCAGGCAGCTGCCAGCGTGGCGCATCGCGGTACCGTGGCCAGCTTCTCCTCTGCCTTCTGGCAAGAGGAAGAAGATGCCCCTGCCCCTGCTAGGCTGGGCTACTACAGTAACCTGCCGAGGTAAGTGCCAGGTTAGTCTCTCTGTCTCTCTTTCTCTTTTGTTTTCCTTTTCTATTCTGTTATTTATTCTTTTGATTTAGCAAGAATGCCGAACCAATCAGTAAAAATCTGAAAATATTTATGGGCACCTCTGGGACTAATTCCAACAGCCCAAAAATACTTTCAAGATTATTTGGACACTTAAAAATATTTATAACATTTAAATGTCCAAAGGCAAATGCTTTATGATTTAATCCATAGATCCAGGAATGACCTAGAAATATATTCATCATTTTTGGCAGAGGTTTTCACCTTTATCAGAAATCATGGACATTTCCAAAGGGTATTTAGGGTTCTTTGAGAAAGATTTTATTTGAACCTATTTGAATTCTTTTAGGTGCTATGGTTTGATCAATACCCATTTCAACTTCAAATGAATTTAGACCTGATGCATGGATGCTTGTGCCACTATTTGCGAACAATGTTAGGGCTGTGACAACTCACCCCCACTAAACAAGAATCTCGTCCCAAGATTCAGGATGTGAGGTAAGAAGATAGAGGGGACACAAAACTAACATGATCTTCATGATCCAGCTTCCCTACTCAGAGATGTTGATTCATTGCTTCAAATTGATCTTGACGTCTTTGCTCTGAGAACTCCTCCAACATGACAACGAGAAGAAAGGGAAAATCCTAGAAGAATCGATCTTCTTGAAGATCGAGCACCCAGGATCAACTCATGGAGTGAGACGTTGAAACATCTCTTGAGCTGAGACACAAAACACACATCGAGAGCAATGGCAAGAGGTATATGACAACAGTTCGATTGGGTAGGAAAAAATACCATGCTTAAGATGATGGTGCATGGTTTCAAGATAGCGAGGAAATAATCGCCATGATTCCATAACGGGGCACCTTAGGGAAGGTGACTCGTAGAATTATTCCCTTAAGTGGCAAAAAGAATTACTTTTGACATAGAGATCATTGAGACTCTTTATACCAGCCTAAGACAATCACAATCGATCATTTGAAGGAGTTCAAAAGAATGGCATACACGGACTAGAATGGATGATGTGGACTACCTTGTTGAACACAATGCAATTGATGATTTTGCTTATCATCGGAAATGGATGGGACCCATGGTAGGACCCACTTTTGAAGATGATCCTGAATAACAATTACTGAAAAGGCAGACCATAGTAAAATGGCACAATGGCGGGGCAAGCTGGGAACAAAATGCAAATGCTGGGAATGTTCCAACCATCATATATGCCTGAGATTCAGATCTGATTTGCGTCAGGATATTCCAGACTCATCAAGTCTAGTAAGAAAATGGAAGTTTGCAACACAAATCGATGAGATGGTGTTGCGAGATTCTCAGAAAATGAACTACGATAGCAAGTTCCAAAACATGAGCGGGTTTTGCTACAATATGTGAACACGCTGTCCCAGACAAGCATGACCACATAGTAGTCTTACAATAGAAATACTACAGGGTTCAGGTGGGAAACCATCATCGAGGATATCGAAGTCTTGTGCATTACCATGGATTAGCACTTAACTCCTTTTCCTAGAATAAGTCAGTCAGTGGCTTAGTGTGCTACATAATTCATGTGGAGCGAAGATGATCAGTCTAACAGACCACAGAATACTTTGCACGTGCATGGCTGACTTGGGATGATTCCAGAGGAGGCAAAACTAACTTTCTTGAATTCACGGCGGCAACTTGCATCAAACTCGCATGTATTAGAGAAAGTCACTTCTTTCATCCGAACACAGGCTTCATGAACGGGACATGAAGATAAAGCTTATAAAAGTTTCCAACACTAGCTGGATGTTCAACATGAATCATAGAGGAGACAAAATGATGTTGATGGGCTCAACAACAATTCATCGAGGTTTCCATATAGGTGGGATTCCACAATTATGTGAACAAGATGATAGCATTGGTCAGACCATTAGATGTAATGGTGTATGCTCGAGGGATCAACCACGAGTAAGACAATATTACGAACATCGTTGGTTCTGATTTGACTTGACAATAGCCCATAATCAAGTCAAAGTTTGGACAAGACAATAGATCCAACAATTGATCACGAGGATCAATCAACGAGGATATCATATTTCTTAAACACACACACACACACCTAAGGATATCCCTTTGGATGAAATGGGTCAAATAAAGCTTTTGTCTTCCAACTCTCCAAGTTATTGTTTAGCTTATCCAACTAGTTCAGGGGTATCCAACAAAGATCATTGGAGAAAGGGTGGTTTATTAAAAACCAACTTGATCACGAACCCAACATAGCGGTCACGTGACAACCTGGTAATACTTCCGAGAAGATATTCGGAAAATCACGAACCACCGATATGTTATTAAGCTCGAGAACAACCTTGCTTTTCAAGACAAGATGACATGATTATAAGATCAAGGGATGGATACAGTCCTATCTCATTGATCGAAGAGTGCACCAGGAAAAACAGACTAGGTAGCACGATCAATCTCAGGATGGTGATTCAGTAACCAACACACTAAGAATGAAATTATTGTCCTTTCTACTACCAAGCAATGGGTTGCTAGGAGTATTGATTTCACACATCACTATTCACTTGTCGGCATTCCAGTTGTGACAACACGGGACCGAGGAATGAATAACGATGGCGAGAAGTATCACTGCATCAAGTATTCATAAGAGATTTTGCAATTCCCATGACATTCTTGACATAAGATGGTAATACTCCAGGGTAGAACAGATTAGAAGATAGATTGGCATTCCGATCTGTGGAATACAACTACTTTGACCCAATCCTAGAAATGGATGAGGTACTAGAGTTTGTTTCTCCTAGTCATTCCGGAATAGAACAACTTGACGGACTACAAGAATAATAGGCATCGATGAACACGAATGCACACATACTCTTGACTCTCAATTGATAGTCGAAGATCAGATAACAACTAAAGAGGGACAACTCAAAGGGACATATATCCTTCTGAGTTGTTGATGCATAGATTAATATGTCGAGAAAACCTCAACATTTCTTCTGGATAACCCATGTAGAAAGGTAGAACTGGCAGATTCACAATATAGAATGGAGGACTCATCAAGAGCAGTCTGGTTGTGATCTTTTGGTTCAAAAGAACTTCTTCCAAGGATGGTTCATGGTACTAGAAGAATGATATACCACGGACCTCGAGGACTATCACAAAGGTTACTAATATCCTAAAGGAACGAGCAAAACTATCAACACGAGGTAAGTAGAGTGAATCTTGGGTTAAGAACCCAAAAATAGAATGCCTACTAACTATATGGCATCACGGGATGCTTTCGAGAATGACGGCCAAAACCATCACACTGTGATATAAAGCATTGCTAGATTACTGGGTGATTCTCTAAGACGCCTAGGGTCATAATAATGGCTTCAACATATACGTCGAGCCAATAGAGTACCTCAACTCGATGATTAGTGTGGTTAATTGTAACGCCCCAAGACCGGAGCTTCATATGCCTTCCAGGGTTTCCGGGTTTTTCGTCATGTGAGTTGGTTTGGTCCGTTGCATTTAATCTTTGCATCATGTGCATTGCATCATGTCATCATGCCATCATCTCATAAATCTTTTGCATCTCAACTAAATAAATCGTATGGACCTTCGATCCATTTAAATCGAGGGAAGGATGATTTCTCTTTATAATATATCCTCCCGATATTAGTGGAGCTATTATAAAATAATCCATTCTTATGGAATCACCAAAAACACACTTGCAAATTTCCCCATGCCTTTGTTATCTCGCTGCTTGACCTCGAACCTTGCCATTTGTTCTTTCATCATTTTCCGGAGCTCTACCAAAATTCTCAACATTTTTGGAAACTCCTAGAACCTAGTCCTAGTTCAAACACATTTGAATTAAATTCAAATGAGTTTGAATTTACATCTTCCAATCTTGGCTTTTCTATTTTCTCGGAACAAGCGTATTTTTGTGAGTTAGGGGAAATTATCCCCTTGTCCAAAATCTTTTCCTAAACCTCTCTTTCTTTTCCTCTCTTTTTTTGGTCTTTTCTGCTAAAGTAATATGAGAGAGGGAGTGGAGAGCCCAGCAGCCTCCCTCTCCTCTGGGCCGGCCAGCCAGGCCACCCTGCTCCCCTCGGCCCACCATGGGCCCAACCGGCACCCTCACTACCTAAACCTAGCCCGTTCGGTCCGCTCGTTCTCTCCCTCTCGTTTCCACCAGCTCCGCCAGGAGCCTCGCTCCCCTTCTTTCCCCGTGCCCGATCCCCCATCTCCTTTCTCTACCTCCTTCCTCCTCCGTCGCGCCAAGCACACCCCTTCTCCTTCCCGAGGCTGCCGCCGGCGCCCCAGCAGGCTGCTGCCATCCGTCTCCTCCGCCTGGTGCCTGCGCAGCCGCGCGCCCAGAGGCTGCCGCCCGCTCCTCCCTCGATCCCGCCGGAATCAAGCGCCGCCGAGCAGCTCCCTCTCCTCGAGCACCTGCGCTGGTAGCCGTCGTCCTCCGTGCCCTGCTGCAGCTGCTCTTTCCACGCGTCGCCGGACCTCCCCATCCACCAGTGCCTGACCCTGCCGCCGTCAGAACTCCGAAACTTGACGCCACGGACCTCCCCATCGCCGGCCAAGACCTGCAGCCGTCATACTTCGTCGTCGCGCCGGGCCCCGGACCTCCACTGCAAGCCTCGTCGCCCCTGCGTCGCGCGAGTCGCCGATTCCCTGCCTCCCCTACGACCCAACCGGGCTGCCACTACGTCCTCTGCGTCACGCGACCGTGGCCACCCTCGAACCCTGGATCGGTCAAGACTTGTACAGGAAACAAGAAGATGGAAGACCACTATGGACGTGTGCCCTAGAGCCACTCGGATTCATCAAGACCGCCAAGACCTTCTCCTCCGGTACACAAGTACCACTTTGGTTTCAAAACGCGACAAGTACCATGATGACCTCTGAAGAACTCGGTTTCACCAAGTCCCACTACCGTCGCCTCCGAAAGCCTCGGATCCAGCAAGTCCCTCGACGACAAGTGCATGACTATGCGGATTGTATCAAGTACCCCTCCGGGTTGACGAGATCGGCATGTCCGAAGACCCCAAGTATCGTTCGGATGCGCCAAGTTCGACTACATGGACCGCCAAGTTCCTCCACCGATGACTCGAACTGCTACAAACGTGAACCACGATCGTCGACCCGCAAGACCCCGTGGACGTCAAGTTCCAGGTCACGACCCCGAACAACTACGAAACGAGAACAACTACTTCGACTACCGTCGCGGAACGTCTACTTCCCCTACACCGCATCGAACTCGAACCGCTCCGAAAAATGCACGCTTCAAAGGTATAACCCCGAGACGATCACCCGTGGACCGAATGCATGTGTTGTATGAGATGCTCATGTTTGCACCGTGATCGAGTTGTCGCTTGCGATGCCCCTCTTTTGCCATGCCACCTTCATGTGGGACACCCGGTATCCGGGATCACTCCCCATCTCTTGCGTGTTCCACACATCCGCACACTTCTCGTTTGCATTGGTATCTCACTCAAGTTGTCGTTGCTGTGGCACCTCTTTCGTTCCGCCATGGTGACCAAATGCTTCATAATGCTCTTATCAACTTTTAAGAAAATTTGCATAAACTTGCACGTGTCATCCGCATCATGTTAACAACATCAAGAATGTTTAATTTGTTGTTTGCATTAATTTGCTAAATGCATATGGGATTTACCGGATTTGTTGTTTGTTATATCCGGCCCTATTTAAATTGTTTAGATGGTGCAGTTTTGTTATGCCTCACCTCTTGCCATGTTTAAAAACTTTTAATATTGTTGAGTACCTAACCGAGAGTGAACTAAATAAGTGATGTGGTGTTCCGTCAATATGCAACGGAGTTGCATATTGAGCTCCACTTAATTTGTAGTTTAGTTTGTGCACTTTGCCATGCCATGCCTCTTTAAACCGGACATGCATCATACTTGATTGTGCATCATGCCATGTCTATGTGTTGGTTGTTTACTATGGTGCTTGCTTCTTTCCGGTGTTGTTTCTTTGGGTTGGTTCCGATAACGTCGCGTTTGTGAGGATCCGTTCGACTATGACCGTTTGTCTTCTTCATGGACTCGTTCTTCTTCCTTGCGGGATTTCAGGCAAGATGATCATACCCTCGATATCACTTCTATCTTTGCTTTGCTAGATGCTCGCTCTTTTGCTATGCCTATGCTGCGATACCTACCACTTGCTTATCATGCCTCCCATATTGTTGAACCAAGCCTCTAACCCACCTTGTCCTAGCAAACCGTTGTTTGGCTATGTTACCGCTTCGCTCAGCCCCTCTTATAGCATTGTTAGTTGCAGGTGAAGATTGAAGTCTGTTCCTTCTTGGAACATGGAGATGTTGTTCCTTGTTGGAACATGTTTAATTGTTGGGATATCACAATATATCTTATTTAATTAATGCATCTATATACTTGGTAAAGGGTGGAAGGCTCGGCCTTATGTCTGGTGTTTTGTTCACTCTTGCCGCCCTAGTTTCCGTCATATCGGTGTTATGTTCCCGGATTTGCGTTCCTTACGCGGTTGGGTAATAATGGGAACCCCTTGATAGTTCGCCTTGATTAAAGCTTTTCCAGCAATGCCCAACATTGGTTTTACCATTCGCCGCCTAGCCTTTTCTTTTCCCTTGGGGGTCGCGCGCCCAAGGGTCATCATTATTTTACCCCCCGGGCCAGTGCTCCTCTGAGTGTTGGTCCAACCGAGCGATGTCCGGGGCTACCAGGGGCAACTCTGGGCTGGCCTACCCGATGTCTTGCTCATCCGGTGTGCCCTGAGAACGAGATATGTGCAGCTCCTATCGGGATTTGTCGACACATCTGGGTGGTGTTGCTGGATTTGTTTTAACTTGTCGAAGTGTCTTGTTGTACCGGGATACCGAGTCTGATCGGAATGTCTCGGGAGGAGGTCTATTCCTTCGTTGACCGTGAGAGCTTGTGATGGGCTAAGTTGGGACACCCCTGCAGGGATTTGAACTTTCGAAAGCCGTACCCGCGGTTATGGGCAGATGGGAATTTGTTAATGTCTGGTTGTAGAAAACTTGAAGTTGACCTTAATTAAAATGCGTCAACCGCGTGTGTAACCGTGATGGTCTCTTTCCGGCGGAGTCCGGGAAGTGAACACGGTGTTGGAGTTATGCTTGACGTAGGTTGTTTTAGGATCACTTCTTGATCATACTTTCACAACCGTGCTTTGCCTTCTCTTCTCGCTCTTAATTGCGTATGTTAGCCACCATATATGCTAGTCGCTTGCTGCAGCTCCACCTCATACCTTTACCTTACCCATAAGTTTAAATAGTCTTGATCGCGAGGGTGCGAGATTGCTGAGTCCCCGTGGCTCACAGATACTTCCAAAACCAGCTTGCAGGTGCCGGTGATGCCATTCCAGGTGATGTAACCAAGCTCAGGAGGAGCTCGATGAAGATCTTGTCCTTTATGTTGTTTCATTCTAGTTGATCACTAGTGGAGCCCAGTTGGGGTCGATCGGGGACCTTTGTCGCTTTTGGGGTTCTTCTTTTATTTTGGTTCCATAGTCGGACCTTGTGTGTAACTGGATGATGTAATGCTATATTCATGTATTGTGTGAAGTGGCGATTGTAAGCCAACTATGTAACTTATTCCCCTATTTTATTACATGGATTGTGTGAAGATTACCTCACTTGCTACATTGCTTTCAATGCGGTTATGCCTCTAAGTCGTGCTTCGACACGTGGGAGATATAGCCGCATCGAGGGCGTTACAAGTTGGTATCAGAGCCTTCCCCGACCTTAGAAGCCCCATTGCTTGATCGTTTTTAGTAGCCGTTGTTGAGTCTAGAAAAATGTTTTGAGTCATTTAGGAATTATATATCAGAGAGTTTAGGAATTCCTTTTACTTCCCAGTCCCTTCGTCGCTCTGGTAAGGCATCCTGACGTAGAGTTTTGACTCTTCTCTTCTCAAATTTCACTAAATTTTTTTAGGATCATGCGGGTATCTTGGAATCGTTCCGATGGTTTTATGATGAGAACATTGTCTTGGTGCCTCCTGTCAGGGGTTTTGTGGAAGTGTGCCGGGGAGTTGAGCTCCGAGCTGTTTTCGTCATAATTTTATCGTTGCAGTTCTGGAATACCTGAGTTTAGTACGCCGACATCGAAAATCTCTTTTATGCAGTTCGTTGGTGAGATAACCTCGACGCCACCCAGTACTGGGGCGGGAGTTCGGGAGTGTTGCCATAACTTGTATAATGGATGCTTTTCGAAGGTTGAGGTAGACGATTTCCGAAGGTTTCTTGGTTATGTGTTGAAGGATGGATACAGCTGGATGTAGGATTTGCTAGAATTGGGTGAGATATTATGCTTCCCCTGTATCACCAACACCCGATTGCATAACCGGAAAATTTCGGGAGTTCATAGGTGGGAATTCAAGTAGCTCGTAGGATATTTTTCCGACAGATGTATGATATGAAATTGGGGTTCAACGTCTAGTGGTCCGCCTATTCACGGTTGGTTTTACAGTGGTCTCGTTGTGTCTTAAAGAGTCCTTGGCTATGCCGACTCGGGGATGCTTCGTATGTCATGTGCACTGCCTTGTACATGATGGTGCTGTATGATCGAGCCCGTGTAGGCCCCACCACGAAAACTTCAGACGAAATCTCTATCATATGTTTGTTCTGGCTTATTCTGCAAGCCAACCCTTTGTTTTGTTTTGAGTTGTGGTATTCGAGTTGCTTCGAAGTCAAGTGTTTATTCCATACCTTCCCCAAATGGTGTTCTCATACTCCGATGTGGATACCAATCCTCCTTGATAATCGAGATTGTTATGCCAATCTTGTTCAACCGGTGTGCTTCTCTTCAAGTGGATCTGATCATTTCAATATCTGCAAGATCAACTCAAGTCTTCTCAATGGCGTTCGTTTCATCCATCTCCAGTTGCCTTTCTTTTTCCCACCCTCCCTCCCTTTGTTTCTTCGAGGACCCAGATTTCTTTATCAAGTATCCTTTTATTCTTGTGAAGTCTCACAATTCTTTTCCGTCAATATTCTTATCCGGTGATTCTCATGAAGATCGTAACAGAGCTTCAAGTTATCATTCTTTGTCTCTTCTCTTCTCCGGTGGTTTCAAGTCAAGCTTTGTTGATCATATCCTTTCCTCGTTTCAATGCTTTCTCATGCCGGTGCACATCACATTTAGTCATTTCTTGCTATTCTTTTGTTCCGGAATGCTAAAGATATCTCAGAAGATTCGTGTTTCCGCTCTTAATCCGTTCAACCTATTTCGAGGATGTTATCTCATTCTAGTCATTTAATTCAACCGGTGCAACCTCTCTTTTAAATTGTTCAACGGTGTTTTCTTTTGAGTGGGCCTTAACCCACAGGTCTTTTCCCAGGATCTTACCTGACTCTTCTTATTTTCCTGGAGTTATTCTCAAATTCTTTTCAAAGTTTGACGTAAGAATGAATTATCATCAGTCAAATATATTTCTCCAAGATCTTTCAAATTCTTTTCATCGTTGGCTCAACCTTTCCATTCTTCATCCCGGAGTGCCTCAACAATTCTTGGTGGTGTTTCTCGTTGTAATTCTCAGATTTTTGAAGACCGAAGAAGAGTTTCTCTTTAATCTTGCTCCATTCTCTTCAAGATTCGTGATTCTAGCTTGTTGCCATCCTCTCGTAATTGTTTTGATCGTGAGAATTCTTTTCACCTATCCAGAGTAATTCAAGAGTCGTCTCAGTTTGATTATCCGGAGTCCATCAATTCATGTTTATTCATTCTCAGCTTTTAGTTGCCATTCTCCAATCTTACCGGTGCATCGTTCAAGTATTCTCTTATCAGCTCGTGACCTTTTCGTTCTCATGTATCTAAATCCTAGCAAGCATTCTTGTTCATTTGCTAATTCTTCCCGGTGTTTCTTTATCTTTTCTTCGTTCTTTTTCAATTCTTATGGTGGTTCATTCAAGAGTTTTCTTCCTTTGTGTATCATATCTATGCATTCGTGCTTTTCAAATTCTACCGGTGGTTCGTTGAAGACCTTCTCAAGTTTGATATATCTCTTTTAATCCTTTCTACGAGAATAAGTAGTATGCCAAATCCATTGTTTGTCATCAATTTAATTGGTGAGGAATAAGCATAATGTAATTCTTATTCTTGTTTCATCGAGTTTGCTCAATTCCTGTTTTTCCAGAGTGGTTCATCATACTTATTCTTGTTTCAAGTGCTCATTTTTCTTTCCCGGAGTTCCAAGCTCTCGCAATTATGTAATCACGGAGATCTATCTAAATCTGTACAAGGTTCCACCTTGTGTTTTCAACTACCCTTTCTTTCCGTTTGATCATCCTTTTGTTACCGGAGTTCTTCATGAAGGTTCCACTTGTTGGTTCATAGAGGATTTATTTCCTTTTCGAAGTGTTCATCGAGATTCTTTTCAAAGGAGCTCAAGATTTCTTCATCTTGCTATCCGGAGTACAATTTCTTTCTACCGTATCTTTGGAGGTGGTTTTACATCATTCTTGATAATTTGAGTTCATGATTCACATGTTATTAAGAATGAGGTATTTTAAATCCATCAATCTCTTCTTTGGAGTTATCTGGGGGTATATTTCACCTAAAGCCTTCCCTAAGGATTGTTGCTATAGTGGTGTTTATAAATGACCCAAGTTATTCACCTATCCTCCCGGTGATTTAAACTTCTCATCTCCTTGTTGTTATCAATAGGATATATCGTTCCTGTTAGTGGCAGAATTTCACCTAATAGTTTTGAGATGTTCTCCATAGGCCCACTACAACCCTGTTCTTTTCGTTGTTGGGTTTTTTTTCTCAACAACTCCGTTCGACCCTTCTCCTAAGGATGCCTTCTCAAGCTCTTTTGGCAGAAGTTGGCATTTTCTCGTCATTTCTCCTATTTCAATTATCTATATTCTATTCTTTCGTTCCGGAGGCATTGTGATGTCGCTCTCTTCGACCCATCATCTTGTTTTGCCAAGATCATGTTCAATTCCTTCCATTTCCAACCGGAGTGTTGACGTAATTGATCTTTATCATTCCTTGTACTTCTCGTTTTCTACCGGAGTGCTTGCATGTACTTCTTGTTCATTGCAACCCTTTTTCTCATGTCTTTCAACCTACAGGGTTCTCATGATGTTCCTTGTTCCTTTTTCCTAACGGAGTGTTTTCCACTTCGTTCATCTTCAATGTATTCTTTTCTTTCAATTTGTTCAACCTCGCAAGGTTCTTTGGTTTCACTCGTTTGTCAAAGAAGCAACTTAGTTTTCCCTCTTCTCTTTCTCTTCCGTTTTCCCTCCAGTGCCATTCTAGATCTCGGGACGAGATACTCTCGTAGTGGTGGAGTGTTGTAACGCCCCAAGACCGGAGCTTCAAATGCCTTCCAGGGTTTCCGGGTTTTTCGTCATGTGAGTTGGTTTGGTCCGTTGCATTTAATCTTTGCATCATGTGCATTGCATCATGTCATCATGCCATCATCTCATAAATCTTTTGCATCTCAACTAAATAAATCGTATGGATCTTCGGTCCATTTAAATCGAGGGAAGGATGATTTCTCTTTATAATATATCCTCCCGATATTAGTGGAGGTATTATAAAATAATCCATTCTTATGGAATCACCAAAAACGCACTTGCAAATTTCCCCATGCCTTTGTTATCTCGCTGCTTGACCTCGAACCTTGCCATTTATTCTTTCATCATTTTCTGGAGCTCTACCAAAATTCTCAACATTTTTGGAAACTCCTAGAACCTAGTCCTAGTTCAAACACATTTGAATTAAATTCAAATGAGTTTGAATTTACATCTTCCAATCTTGGCTTTTCTATTTTCTCGGAACAAGCGTATTTTGTGAGTTCGGGGAAATTATCCCCTTGTCCAAAATCTTTTCCTAAACCTCTCTTTCTTTTCCTCTCTTTTTTGGTCTTTTCTGCTAAAGTAATATGAGAGAGGGAGTGGAGAGCCCAGCAGCCTCCCTCTCCTCTGGGCCGGCCAGCCAGGCCACCCTGCTCCCCTCGGCCCACCATGGGCCCAACCGGCACCCTCACTACCTAAACCTAGCCCGTTCGGTCCCCTCGTTCTCTCCCTCTCGTTTCCACCAGCGCCGCCAGGAGCCTCGCTCCCCTTCTTTCCCCATGCCCAATCCCCCATCTCCTTTCTCTGCCTCCTTCCTCCTCCGTCGCGCCAAGCACTGCCCTTCTCCTTCCCGAGGCTGCCGCCGGCGCCCCAGCAGGCTGCTGCCATCCGTCTCCTCCTCCTGGTGCCTGCACAGCCGCGCGCGCAGAGGCTGCCACCCGCTCCTCCCTCGATCCCGCCGGAATCAAGCGCCGCCGAGCAGCTCCCTCTCCTCGAGCACCTGCGCTCGTAGCCGTCGTCCTCCGTGCCCTGCTGCAGCTGCTCTTTCCACGCGTCGCCGGACCTCCCCATCCACCAGCGCCTGACCCTGCCGCCGTCAGAACTCCGAAACTTGACGCCACGGACCTCCCCGTCGCTGGCCAAGACCTGCAGCCGTCATACTTCATCGTCGCGCCGGGCCCCGGACCTCCACTGCAAGCCTCGTCGCCCCTGCGTCGCGCGAGTCGCCGATTCCCTGCCTCCCCTACGACCCAACCGGGCTGCCACTGCGTCCTCTACATCCTCTGCGTCACGCGACCGTGGCCACCCTCGAACCCTGGATCGGTCAAGACTTGTACAGGAAACAAGAAGATGGAAGACCACTGTGGACGTGTGCCCTAGAGCCACTCGGATTCGTCAAGACCGCCAAGACCTTCTCCTCCGGTACACAAGTACCACTTTGGTTTCAAAACGAGACAAATACCATGATGACCTCTGAAGAACTCGGTTTCACCAAGTCCCACTACCGTCGCCTTCGAAAGCCTTGGATCCAGCAAGTCCCTCGACGACAAGTGCATGACTATGCGGATTGTATCAAGTACCCCTTCGGGTTGACGAGATCGGCATGTCCGAAGACCCCAAGTACCGTTCGGATGCGCCAAGTTCGACTACATGGACTGCCAAGTTCCTCCACCGATGACTCGAACTGCTACAAACGTGAACCACGATCGTCGACCCGCAAGACCCCGTGGACATCAAGTTCCAGGTCACGACCCCGAACAACTACGAAACGAGAACAACTACTTCGACTATCGTCGCGGAACGTCTACTTCCCCTACACCGCTTCAAACTCGAACCGCTCCGAAAAATGCACGCTTCAAAGGTTTAACCCTGAGACGATCACCCGTGGACCGAATGCATGTGTTGTATGAGATGCTCATGTTTGCACCGTGACCGAGTTGTCGCTTGCGATGCCCCTCTTTTGCCATGCCACCTTCATGTGGGACACCCGGTATCCGGGATCACTCCCCATCTCTTGCGTGTTCCACACATCTGCACACTTCTCGTTTGCATTGGTATCTCACTCAAGTTGTCGTTGCTGTGGCACCTCTTTCGTTCCGCCATGGTGACCAAATGCTTCATAATGCTCTTATCAACTTTTAAGAAAATTTGCATAAACTTGCACGTGTCATCCGCATCATGTTAACAACATCAAGAATGTTTAATTTGTTGTTTGCATTAATTTGCTAAATGCATGTGGGGATTTACCGGATTTGTTATTTGTTATAT
Organism: Triticum dicoccoides; assembly: GCF_002162155.2. Classification (NCBI taxonomy): domain Eukaryota; kingdom Viridiplantae; phylum Streptophyta; class Magnoliopsida; order Poales; family Poaceae; genus Triticum; species Triticum dicoccoides. Next base: position 184,360,283 of record NC_041388.1, on the reverse strand, counting down.
CCGGCCCCATTTAAATTGTTTAGATGGTGCAGTTTTGTTATGCCTCACCTCTTGCCATGTTTAACAACTTTTAATATTGTTGAGTACCTAACCGAGAGTGAACTAAATAAGTGATGTGGTGTTCCTTCAATATGCAACGGAGTTGCATATTGAGCTCCACTTAATTTGTAGTTTTGTTTGTGCACTTGCCATGCAATGCCTCTTTAAACCGGACATGCATCATACTTGATTGTGCATCATGCCATGTCTATGTGTTGGTTATTTACTATGGTGCTTGCTTCTTTCCGTTGTTGCTTCTTCGGGTTGGTTCCGATAACGTCGCGTTTGTGAGGATCCGTTCGACTATGACCATTTGTCTTCTTCATGGACTCGTTCTTCTTCCTTGCGGGATTTCAGGCAAGATGATCATACCCTCGAAATCACTTCTATCTTTGCTTTGCTAGATGCTCGCTCTTTTGCTATGTCTATGTTGCTATACCTACCACTTGCTTATCATGCCTCCCATATTGTTGAACCAAGCCTCTAACCCGCCTTGTCCTAGCAAACCGTTGTTTGGCTATGTTACCGCTTCGCTCAGCCCCTCTTATAGCGTTGTTAGTTGCAGGTGAAGATTGAAGTCTATTCCTTGTTGGAACATGGAGATGTTGTTCCTTGTTGGAACATGTTTAATTGTTGGGATATCACAATATATCTTATTTAATTAATGCATCTATATACTTGGTAAAGGGTGGAAGGCTCGGCCTTATGCCTGGTGTTTTGTTCACTCTTGCCGCCCTAGTTTCCGTCATATCGGTGTTATGTTCCCGGATTTTGCGTTCCTTACGCGGTTGGGTAATAATGGGAACCCCTTGATAGTTCGCCTTGATTAAATCTTTTCCAGCAATGCCCAACATTGGTTTTACCATTCACCGCCTAGCCTTTTCTTTTCCCTTGGGGGTCGTGCGCCCAAGGGTCATCATTATTTTACCCCCCCCCCCCGGGCCAGTGCTCCTCTGAGTGTTGGTCCAACCGAGCGATGTCCGGTTCTACCAGGGGCAACTCTGGGCTAGCCTACCCGACGTCTTGCTCATCCGGTGTGCCCTGAGAACGAGATATGTGCAGCTCCTATCGGGATCTGTCGGCACATCTGGGTGGTGTTGCTGGATTTGTTTTAACTTGTCGAAGTGTCTTGTTGTATTGAGATACCGAGTCTGATCAGAATGTCTCGGGAGGAGGTCTATTCCTTCGTTGACCGTGAGAGCTTGTGATGGGCTAAGTTGGGACACCCCCGCAGGGATTTGAACTTTCGAAAGCCGTGCCCGCGGTTATGGCAGATGGGAATTTGTTAATGTCCAGTTGTAGAAAACCTGAAGTTGACCTTAATTAAAATGCATCAACCGCGTGTGTAACCGTGATGGTCTCTTTTCGGCGGAGTCCGGGAAGTGAACACGGTGTTGGAGTTATGCTTGACGTAGGTTGTTTTAGGATCACTTCTTGATCATACTTTCACGATCGTGCTTTGCCTTCTCTTCTCGCTCTTAATTGCGTATGTTAGCCACCATATATGCTAGTCGCTTGCTGCAGCTCCACCTCATACCTTTACCTTACCCATAAGATTAAATAGTCTTGATCGCGAGGGTGCGAGATTGCTGAGTCCCCGTGGCTCACAGATACTTCCAAAACCAGCTTGCAGGTGCCGATGATGCCATTCCAGGTGACGCAACCAAGCTCAGGAGGAGCTCGATGAAGATCTTGTCCTTTATGTTGTTTCATTCTAGTTGATCAGTAGTGGAGCCCAGTTGGGGTCGATCGGGGACCTTTGTCGCTTTTGGGGTTCTTCTTTTATTTTGGTTCTGTAGTCGGACCTTGTGTGTAACTGGATGATGTAATGCTATATTCATGTATTGTGTGAAGTGGCGATTGTAAGCCAACTATGTAACTTATTCCCCTATTTTATTACATGGGTTGTGTGAAGATTACCTCACTTGCGACATTGCTTTCAATGCGGTTATGCCTCTAAGTCGTGCTTCGACACATGGGAGATATAGCCGAATCGAGGGCGTTACATTAATTTGGCCTAAAGGAACATCGAGAACGGAAATAAGGAATTTGCAAATGCATCAGACTATTTAGAAACTTGGGATGACTCGGACAGCATAACAACTGTAAATGCTCAAAAAGATTTGAGACATCCTGCAAAATGGTGGCATAACCACTCAACATCACAATATCAAGGTTCAGAGATCAACTGTCATGACATGGAGGTAGTAGAAACCGAACTGAGACTTCAATCCATCAATCCTATGAGTCTACGGATTAGTAACACGTGAACCTGATAGAAAGATGAGAAGCCTAGTTCTTAACCCCGTAGGAAAGATATGATGACTCATATCAGAAGGACATAAGGTATAAGGAGTAAAAAGAGCCTTACGTTCCCTTCCACAATCAATTCCCTTATATAACTAAAGCATTTCTAGACACAACTTCGACCAGTTTGGCTTGGTAATCCTACAGGTAGTCAGGCTCTGATACCAAAGCTGTCAGGACCCCGATTCTAAGTCACACCGATCAAGCATGTAACACATCATATCACTTTGCGTCCTCACGCACGGTATTCCCACAGGTGCCACCTTACCTAGGCCGGGACCGTTTGCATCTTTTGGCTCACGTATATGATAGTGTCGCTAGCATCCATATGACAGAGAACCCGGCCCGACATGACTAGTCGTGAACCCAAAGTGGCACTAACTTACGGGGACAGGCATACATGAACCAACATCGAACGTGTTAGTCATCAGCGTGTGAATCTAGGCTGTAGCAACTGGGCTAACAGGACTCCGGAAGTCACCGCGTGACATTTCCGCGAAGGGACAGACACAGGGATGAAGTGGATCACATGTCGGCCAGTCTAAGTGTTCCGGAGCAGTAGTAACTGGGCTAGCAGGACTCCGGTAAACCGGGCTGTAGCATACTATCATGGCTCAGTGGAAGCACTAGACTACATTTCCCCATAAGAGAGGTTACCAAGGATATACAACTAGGTTGTCGGATCCCACATATACCAAGCCTTTCAAAATCATACACACAATATGCTTGATACGTGCAAATACAACATGGCATCACAACAAGACTCTACGACTCAGAGTATTTATTCATTAGGCTCGAAAGAGCCAGATATTACAAACATGGGTCTAATGACCCAACATACAGAGCATACAAGCAACAAGCAGAAGCATAAACATGTCTGAGTATAGACAACTACAAATGAAAAAGGCTGAGAAGCCTGACTATCTGCAAGACCCTCCCAAGGGTACAAGATCGTAGCTGAGGTAACAAGCTAAACTTCGAAGTCCACGTGGAACTACTAGCGAGACTGAAGTCTCTCTGCAAAAACATACATTAAGCAAACGTGAGTACAAATGTACCCAGCAAGACCTACATCAGAACTAACTATATATGCATCAGTATCAACAAAAGGGGGTGATGGAGTTTAACTGCAGCAAGCCAGCTTTGACTCGGTGGCTATCTCGAACTACGACTGCAAGTAACTCTTTTGAGGTGGCACACATGAGTCCACATCTTCACCATATCAATACACCACTATGGATCCGCTCTCGTCTCCCTACGAGAACGCCATCCATAGCTCTCACGCTTATCTTGCACATTTTAGAGTATCCACTTTCACTTGTCTATGAATTGTATAGGCAACCCAGAAGTCCTTTTCCGCGGACACGGCTATTCGAATAGATGATGTTAACCCTGTAGTGGTGTACTTCTTCACACACGCTCTCGCCACTTACCACCATGTACACGTTGTGTATCTCAGCAACCTTCAAGCGGAAGCCTGGCGAGGGAGTCGACCACGACCTGACTAACCACACAAGTCTCTAGTCCAGGTTTATCGCCTATTCGGGTTCCATCCGGAAGGACATCCGGCCGGGGTGTCGCTCACGGCCCCAAACGATGGGAGCAGGGTTCCCAAGCCCACCATCCGGGTGCCGCTTGGTACACCGTGCCACTGTGCCTAGTATGTCTCAAGCCCACATGTACTAGGTGTCACTTGGTAGACTACTAATAGTAACTACAAACACCAGAAACTAGTTGCAACTCCTGGATAGAGATCAGGTTGATTAATAAGTCGATAGAGCTTGGAGTGCCCAGAGCCCAATGTGTGGTAGTAACTATTCATGGATCACAAACACAGAACTCAGTTCCTCAGGACGGTTTTAGTGAAACAACCAACCATGTACTACTACATGGCCTCTCACCGCTACCTTTACCAAATCGTGTTCACACACTTAGCTCTCAATAGTAGGACATGTTCACAAATTTCTAATTCATCCCCTATGAATCAGACCTGACACTACTCTAAGCAATAGCAGGCATGACAAACAAGCATGAATGAGTAGGCACATCAGGGCTCAAACAACTCCTACTCATGCTAGTGGGTTTCATCTATTTACTATGCCAATGACAGGTCATGGAGAGGAAAGGGGTTCAACTACCGCAACATGTAATAGTTGAATCGTTGGTGTCCTAATGCAGTAAAAGAGAGGAGGTGCGAGAGAGTGGGATTGTATCAGAATGAACAAGGGGGTTTTGCTTGCCTGGCACGTCTGAAGATAGTATAGTTCTTCATTGGTGTCATCGAACTCATCGTCGGAACGAACGTCTACCGAGAGGGAACGACCACCGGTAGACATAAAAGGAACTGTGATCAATGAAATGCACATACATATGAATGATATGTCATATTAAGGTACTGAATTAACCTAGTGCAATAGTTAGTCATATTCATTGAAGTGGAATTCAAGCCTATAGCAAATTCCAATCCAAAACTAATTACCATTTATTCCATAATCATGAATTGCCCTATTCAGTGAGGTTAACTTGTTTAAACATGCATGGAAATGCCATATTCAGATTCTTTGGATTTTTCTGATCATTTTTTATATATAACTTATTTCATTTGGAGTTACGGTTTAATTTCTATGATTTTTGGAAGTTTGGGGTATTTTCTAAAATTTATAACTCATTTCTGATTTATTTTAATTCCAGAAAACTTTACTGCATCAGCATGACGTCGGTGTGACGTCACAAATCAGCTGGGCGGGTCCAGGTCAAACCTGACACGTGGGGCCTGCATGTCAGTGTCACATCTAACTAACTAAATTAGTTAACACTAATTAAATGCTAATGCTAAACAAACAGGGGCATGGGCCCACCTATCATAGGCTCAGGCCAGTCAAACCCCGGTCAACCGAGGTCAACTCACCGGAGTTGACCCGTGGCTCGTCGCCGGCGAAGCCAGAGATGGCGGAGACGTTTGGGTTGCATCTCCGCCGACCAAAGGGCTGGATGAAGGAATCTATGCGGAGCTGGGACTCGCCCGCATCCATCTGTGCAAACGGCAGGGGCTGAGGTGGCCCGAGCTCGCCGGAGGCAAGCTCGCGGCGGTGGCCGGAGTTCGGGCCAACACGGGCGCGGGGCTACACTTGATGAGCGAGCGAGCTGAGAGGCTAGGCGGGCTCCTGGGAGATCCACGAGCTCGAGGTCGTGCTCGGATGCGAGTTCGGTGACCTGCAACGACGGCAGCAACAGGCGTGACGACGAGGTAAGGGGGGAAATGGACGGGGAGCTCATAGCGCATCCGTAGGGCGGGTCGACAGGCTCGGGGGAGGTCCTGGCGGTGTCGAATCAGAGACGGCGGGGACCAAATGCAGAGGACGAAGGCGAGCTTGGGGACGACGTCAGAGGGCGCCCGACGCTGCGTGGCTCGATGGAGAGGTCCAGGGCATCGCGACGGATCTTTCGGGCGCGTCAGCGGGGCGACGCAGTGACAGCGGTCGCGGCAACAGCGAGCGGCGGCGACAACGTGCTCGGAGGCTGCACACGAGAGAAACAGAGGAGGGGAGAGCGCGAGAGAGAGTGGGAGGGGTCCGCGGGGGTGCGTGTCGACGTCCGAGTGCGTTGAGGGGGAGCCAGGTAGGCAGCTACCGGCGTGGCACGCCGTGGTGCCATGGCCAGCTTCTCCTCTGCCTTCTGGCAAGAGGAAGAAGATGCCCTGCCCTTGCTAGGCTGGGCTACTACAGTAACCTGCCGAGGTAAGTGCCAGGTTAGTCTCTCTGTCTCTCTTTCTTTTGTTTTCCTTTTCTATTCTGGTATTTGTTCTTTTGATTTAGCAAGAATGCCAAACCAAGCAATAAAAATCTGAAAATATTTATGGGCACCTCTGGGACTAATTCCAACAGCCAAAAATACTTTCAAGATTATTTGGACATTTAAATGTCCAAAGGCAAATACTTTATGATTTAATCCAAAGATCCAGGAATGACCTAGAAATATATTCATCATTTTTGGCAGAGGTTTTCACCTTTATCAGAAATCATGGACATTTCCAAAGGGCATTTTGTGTTCTTTGAGAAAGATTTTATTTGAACCTATTTGAATTCTTTTAGGTGCTAGGGTTTGATCAATCCCCATTTCAACTTCAAATGAATTTAGACCTGATGCATGGATGCTTGTGCCACTATTTGCAAACAATGCTAGGGTTGTGGCATCCTCATACCCAAAATAATTAACTAGAGCGATCTATGCTAGTTTAGAACCACGGTTTAGTTACATCACATAGTTTCGCCATGCATAAATTCAAAGTTTTACCATAGAAAGACCATAGTGACACATTGTCATCAACAGTTAGTCCTCCATGTTGGCGGTCCAATCTTCATAGTCAGGGAGTAAGCACCCGTGCTTTTTGAAAGGCTTTAGGTCTAGAAGCTGAGTGAGTAGCAGTGCTCGGACATCTTCCCGCGTGATTGGCCCATGGTAGAACATCCATGTTGGTTCAAGGACCTGCTTCATGATCACTTGGGCACGTTCACACTATACGTGATAAAACTCATCTCTGATTCGATGATCCGGTGTCCTTCCTATGCTTGTGGCCTAGCTGACAATCTCGGCATCGTTGGTAGTAGGTGACATGCGAAGGTGTTGATTACCCCTTATGTACTCGAGCAGGTGATGCATGAGGTAGAATCCATCAGCCATACTGGTGTGCGGTTGTTGGATGCAGCAGAAGTTGGTCTTATGACCGAAAGCTAGCCCACGATTGCTGTACTTTTTCACCTTGATATATCCACCAGACAGGCTGAAGGTTAACATGGCACTATCGAGAACACTCTTTATGTGCTTGTAATCCTTTTTCCTGAGGTTCTTCGATGAGTCCAAGTACATCGCATGGGAGTATTCCGGGGACAGAACGATGAGGACGCCCCCCAGCTGCGCAAATTAAGTACACCTCAAATTAGCCTCCATGCTTACAAAGGAATGATTAACACTTACAAAAGGATATTTGCGGATGACTTACGTGGGATGATAAAGCAAGAGAACACTTCCTTCTCCTTATTAGCGATCATGAATTCACCGAGGTACTTGCTCGCATAGTCATGGTGCTCTTTGCAAACTGCCAAGAAGCTCTCGTGCATATAGAAAGGGTCCACGACGCATATATATTTATGTTCTCGACCCTCATGAAGTAGTTAAGATACAACGCATACATGCGGATGAACTGGAAATCCAGCTTGGTCATGTGGAACATGTCATAGATGTAGTCAAATCGTAGGATGAACTTATTCGCGGGCCATCTCTCGATGTACAACTTCCCACCCGACACCTGAGCCGCGTAAAGTGGGTATCCTGGTTTTTCCATGACCAAAAGGCTTTTCTCTCTGGCCAGCACATCTTCATGCAGTCTCCTTAGATCATTGTTCACTAGGTGCTCTAGCACTTTGGCAGGTAGGATCGGCTCGCCGGTGACATGGAAGCGCTTCGCACCTTGGACAGGTATTCTGTCTACCACCCGAGGCTTCAGAGGCGGCTGGCTGCTTGAAGCAGCTCTGGAGACTTTAGGGCCTTTTTTGGCCGGTCTCCTCCTGTGCTTCTTGGTGGGTGGCGGTAGTGAGCCCACCATACCTTCCCTAACCACCACCCCAAGTGTCGTCGGGCTAATTAGTGGACAGGCCTCGGGGGGTTGCTGGGTACAGGCGACATCTGGAGGCGTCTCCTGCGAGGATCGCTTGAAGAGAGACTTTTTGCATTCCTCCTTAGGACGTTCCAGCTCCGGCAAATCAGGCAGCATCAAGTCATCATCTCCACGCTCATAGCCTGAGTCTTTGACATCCTGAGCCATCAATCCTCCATCATCATAGGCGCTATTGAAATACTTGTCTGGGTCATCATCATCATCCTGCATGTCATCATCAACATTTGCTTCTTTAACAGCGGGGGCTACAGCATCTGGCACTAATGGAGGCTCTCCCTCGCGTCGTGCGCTATCACTCGCCATGACAGGTGCAGGTAATGTGGTAGGTTGGGTGGTGTACATACCTTCTTGAGAAGGTGGCGTTGGCGTGATACCGGGCGCCTCAAGACGAAGAAGAGACTTCAGCCAAGGCAAGAACCAGCTCTTGCATACGCCAATCATCTTAAGGGTCTCATCGTCATCGACTGGTACTGGAGGAGGAAAATCCTCAAAGCCCGCTAAGACACTGGCCACGTTTACCTTGAAGACGCCATCGGACATCTCTAGGTTGTGGAACATGCGGTCCTTCGGCTTCACTATCATTGCCTTTCCCACGGCCACCTTCTGGCCCTTGATGTCGTAGAGTAGGGTGCACGGGGTGTCGTCGGCCTACGAAGGAGACATGTCTGCGACGTCAAACATCCGAAAGGCAACTAAAACGGAAGACTATAGACATGCTGGTGAAAAGGGTATGACGCGTAATTACCGTGAGGACGTCGAGCTCAGCCAGTGATGAAGGCCCACCGAGCATGCAAGAGACGGAGGTCGGGCTGCTATGAACAGGAGCGGGACCTTTTGTGGTTGCTTGAGAAGGTGTTGGTGTTCGCCGAATTGCTCCCGACAAAGCTAGGAATGCAAAAGTCCTGCGGCTGTGCATCTGGATTGTTCTTCGTGAGATTGAAAAGTGCCGGAAGCAAGATGACCACCGCGTCAGTGACCCCTGCACTGACGGCCCCGAGAAACTCTTCTTTCGTCTTAGCTTTGGTCTTATTGACCGCAATTGCGACCATCTCGTCGATGCTTTGCTGAGTGATGACCGACCGTCTCTTCCTTCTTTCCTCTGGCTCCTCGGGGTAGCACATCTTCCACGAGGCGCCATCTCCGACGCCATGCACACGTCCATAGGACGCCGGCTTGTCCACCTGGTCCTTTTTCAGTATGTTCAGGTCCTGGTTGAATGGGTTGTCCCAGGAGGCCTTAGATCCCCCACAATCAAAAAATAAAACAGCCATCCGGTCGGATAGACGACCTCGTGGCCAACATAGAGCGGCAAACGACGCCGCACACAAGCCAGTACGCGATCCACGTGAGGGCTCGCCTCAAAAGGACGGCGCAACCAGAAACATCTATGGACCAAGCAAGCGTGCTCCAGCACGCAATGCAACACAACAAAAATCCGAACACCACGGTACACCCAAATACAGGGGTGTCGCGCACCCCCTATGTTTCACCGATGAGGTGCTGGACCATGAATTTCCAGAGGGATTCAAACCCGTAAACATAGAGGCGTACGGCGGAATGATAGACTCAGGGGTCTGGATTGAGGACTACATCCTCCATATCCACATGGCTCGAGGAGACGATCTCCACGCCATCAAGTACTTACCCCTCAAGCTCAAAGGGCTAGCTCGACACTGGCTTAAAGGCCTGCCCGAAAACTCCAATGGAAGCTGGGAAGAGCTCGAGGACGCTTTTCGGGCAAATTTTCAAGGGACCTATGTCCGACCACCGGATGTAGATGATTTAAGTCATATAATTCAACAGCCGGGAGAGTCAGCCCGAAAGCTTTGGAACAGGTTTCTCACTAAAAAGAACCAAATAGTCGACTATCCGGACGCCGAAGCCTTAGCAGCTTTCAAGCACAGCATTCGAGACGAATGGCTTGCCAGACACCTCGGCCAAGAAAAGCCGAGAACAATGGCAGCATTAACATGCCTCATGACCCGCTTTTGCGCGGGCGAGGACAGCTGGTTAGCCCGATGTAACACTAGCGACCCTAGTACATCCGAAGTCAGGGACGGAAATGGGAAGCCACGACGCAGCAAAAACAAGCGCCGGAATAAAGAAGACAACTCGAAGAGCACGGTGGTAAACGCCGGATTCAGAAGCTCTCGGCCAGGTTAGCAAAAGCTGCCCTCCAAAGGCAACAGAGATGAACTGTCCAGCCTGAACAAGATTCTGGACAAACTATGTCAGATCCACAGCACCCCCGATAAACCTGCAAATCATACCCATAGAGAATGTTGGGTCTTCAAGCAGTCCAGCAAACTCAATGCCAAACACAAGGGGTAGGATACACCAAGCGAAGACGAGGACGAGCCTCGCAAGCAAAGCACTGGGGAACAGTAGAAATTCCCACCAGAAGTCAAAACAGTAAACTTGTTACACGTGATGAAGGGGAGAAACAAAGCGGCACTCCTAGAGACACATGCGCTAGGGCCTATCACCGTGGAGTTCTGCCACTGGTCGTCCAAACCGATCACCTTTGACCATCGGGATTACTCGGCAAGTATCCAGCATGCAGGATGGGCTGCCTTGGTGTTAGACCCGATAATTGATGGATACCACTTCACACAAGTCCTGATGGACGGCGGCAATAGTTTAAACCTGATATATCAGGACACAGTCCGCAAAATGGGGATAGACCCAACAAAAATCAGCCATAGCAATACTACCTTTAAAGGAGTAACGCCAGGCCCAGAAGCCCATTGTACGGGCTCCCTGCTACTAGAGGTTATATTCGGCTTACCCGATAACTTCCGCAGCGAAAAGTTAACCTTCCACATCGCTCTGTTCCAAAGTGGCTATACAGCACTACTCGGACGCGAAGCTTTCGCTCACTTTAATGCAATACCGCATTACGCTTCCCTCATGCTTAAGATGCCCGGTCCACGTGGCATCATTACAGTAAATGGAAATATTGAGCGCTCCTTGCGCGCGGAAGACCGTGCGGCTGCCCTGGCAGCCGCACACTAGACAGCCTCACCAACTAGAGCATCTGACAGGTCGTTAAGACCACGGACACGGTTAGACGAGTCTGGTGTAGCTATATATAATTGATACAGGTTTGATGGCTATACCCCTACAACAATAAAAGGGGCTCAACGCGTGTGAACAAGTGACAATTCGGCTCAACTTTGCTCATCTGGAACTATACATGGTTTATTTAGTATAACCTACCTTTTGCACGACAACTTTTCAACTAAGTTCCTCTCTTTTTCAGATGATCATCGTGCTACACCCGTCCAGGATACGACACAACGGAGACACAGATGCAGACGTGCAGCAGGGACCCATTCCAAGGATTCTTTTTAGATTAAGACCCTGCGTAAACCTTTTTTATTGTCTCTTGTTGATACACATCCCCCGGATTCTCAGTACAACTCAGAAGGATGCTGACGTATTGGCATGTTGCCACGTCAGAGTATTGTACGTACCTGGACACCAGGGGCTTATTACAAAGGGCACTGTTTAGCCCGGTTTACATCATAAAGATGGAATACCTTAGGGAGTGTTCGGTGTCGCGAGTTTGGCCTTATATGCATCAACTCCGAATCATGTCTTTAGTAAAATGTTGGGTTTGCCCGGCTCCTGTGTTTTGCTGCCTTACGTTCCGCTCTAACAGCTAGGGCGGCACCAGGAGAACTACTGTGATTGTGCCCTGGTTCATCCGAACGAGCACCTCAGTAGAGAAAGCCGAAAACTGACTGTCATGATATAACGTGAGACCGGTCAACCACTCGATGACCTAACGGAATCTTCGGGATTTCTCCGCCTTAATGAAGGGCCGTTTCCCGGCCAGGCATGTACGCGCCCCGAATTCGGATGAGCGCGGAGCCACCAGGGGCTATATAGTAGCCCCACTGTCAAACTCCTATGGCTAAGTGAATGTGTTAAAGCATTATAGTCCGATTGCCTAGTACACTGCACTATCACCTCCTTAATGGACCAAGACGTTGGATAAAGTGTGAACAAGCGTCTTCTGCGAGCACCCCCGCATTATATGCGTGGGGGCTGAAGCCGACAACTGCCATCTTTCAGGTTATATACATATATACATAAATGGCTGCACAGGAGGCATCATAGTACTTTCGGGCAAAAGTATAAAAACAACCTTGATGAACTCAATAAAACATTGTTTTTCAATGGGAATACATGTCATTAGAACATAATATTCTTCGAGCACTGCGCTTCTATTGAACGAGCGCCCTCAAGAACTTCTCGAAAGTAGTGCTCGGCAGGTACTCGGCTCTCGTTCGAATCTTGGGCTGCAATGTGATACCTCTTCGTCGTATCTATAGTTTTTGATTGTTCCATGCCAATATTATTCAAATTTCATATACATTTGGCAACTTTTTATACTATTTTTGGGACTAACATATTGATCTAGTGCCCAGTGCCAGTTCCTGTTTGTTGCATGTTTTTTGTTTTGCAGAATATCCATATCAAACGGAGTCCAAACGGGATAAAAATTGATGGAGATTTTTTTTGGAATATATTTGATTTTTTAGAAGAAAAATCCACGTGAGACGGTGCCCGAGGTGGCCACGAGGCAGGGGGGCGCGCCCCTGACCCTCGTGGGCCACCCGTGAGGCGGTTGGTGCCCTTATTTCGCCGCAAGAAAGCTAATTTCCGGATAGAGATCATGTCAAAATTTCAGCCCAATCGGAGTTACGGATCTCTGGGAATATAAGAAACGGTGAAAGGGAAGAATCTGAGAACGCAGAAACAGAGAGAGACAGAGAGACAAATCCAATCTCGGAGGGGCTCTCGCCCCTCCGGTGCCATGGAGGCCATGGACCAGAGGGGAAACCCTTCTCCCATCTAGGGAGGAGGTCAAGGAAGAAGAAGAAGGAGGGGGGCTCTCTCCCCCTCGCTTCCGATGGCACCGGAGTGCCACCGGGGGCCATCATCATCACCACGATCTACACGAACACCTCCGCCATCTTCACCAACATCTCCATCGCCTTCCCCCCTCCATCTACAGCGGTCCACTCTCCCACAACCCGCTGTACCCTCTACTTGAACATGGTGCTTTGTGCTTTATGCTTCATATTATCATCCAATGATGTGTGGCCATCCTATGATGTCTGAGTAGATTTTCGCTGTCCTATCGGTGGTTGATGAATTGCTATGATTGATTTAATTTGCTTGTGTTTATGTTGCTGTCCTTTGGTTCCCATCATATGATTGCGCGCGTGGATCACACCCTAGGGTTAGTTGTATGTTGATAGGACTATGTATTGGAGGGCAAGAGTGACAGAAGCTTCAACCAAGCATAGAAATTGATGCATATGGGATTGAAGGGTGCCAATATATCTTAATGCTATGGTTGGGTTTTACCTTAATGAACGTTAGTAGTTGCGGATTGCTTGCTAATAGTTCCAATCATAAGTGCATACAATTCCAAGTCAGGGATGACATGTTAGAGGTGGCCTCTCCCACATAATACTTGCTATCGGTCTAGTAAAGTAGTCAATTGCTTAGGGGCAATTTCGCAACTCCTACCACCACTTTTCCACACTGTCTATATTTACTTTATTGTTTCTTTATCTAAACAGCCCCTACTTTTTATTTACGTTATCTTTATTATCTTGCAAACCTATCCAACAACACCTACAAAGTACTTCTAGTTTCATACTTGTTCTAAGTAAAGCGAACGTCAAGCGTGCATAGAGTTGTATCGGTGGTCGATAGAACTTGAGGGAATATTTGTTCTGCCTTTAGCTCCTCGTTGGGTTCGACACTCTTACTTATCGAAAACTGTTGCGATCCCCTATACTTGTGGGTTGTCAAGACCTTTTTCTGGCGCCATTGCCGGGGAGGAATAGCGTGGGGTGAATATTCTCGTGTGTGCTTGTTTGCTTTATCACTAAGTATTTTTTATTTGTTGTTCTTAGTTGTTTTGTATCTTTAATTATGGGTAGGAAACACAAAATACCAAAAAAATTAGTTGTACCTACTAAACCAATGGTTGAAGAACCACTCAAAATCTATCACACTGCTGAAGCTTATTACATGGATCATCTTCGATCCCTATGTGCTCGTGCTGAAACCCCAACTAGCTTAGTTGATGGCAAATCTTTAGATGAGCATGCTTGTTATGTGCGACACCGAATCTCTGAAAAAGGGAAAATTTTACTCGATCAAATTCATCGTTTGCAATTCTATGCTTGGAATTTATGTGAAATATATGATGTTATTTGTTGTTCTGAAAACCCTAAGAAACACCTTCCCTACCAATGTGAGTTTATTGATAATGGAATCGTATCTTCGTATGCTAAAGGTGTTTATAGTTACTATGATGTTCAACAAATTGAAGAATTTGTTTCTTTTAAGGGTGCTTATGAAATTGCTTCTTTGATTGAAACGTATGATGCTACTCTTTACAAATCTAAATTTTTTGACATACTTAAATATTGCTATGATAATTATGCTTCTAATGCCTATGTTGAACTATATATTGAGGACTACCCCGCTGTCCAAGAAGAGACTAATATTTTGCAGGAGTCTATGGAAGAAGAAATTGATGAAACTCTGAGCTCATTGGATGAAAAAGATGAGGAGAAGAGCGAAGAACAAAAGGAGGAAGAGCGGATTGATCACCCGTGCCCACCTTCTAATGAGAGTAACTCTTCAACTCATACACTGTTTAATTTCCCTTCATGCTTACCGAAGGGTGATTGCTATGATGACTATTATGATCCCGTTGATTCTTTTGAAATATCCCTTTTTAATGATGCTTGCTATGCTTGTGGCCAAGATGCCAATATGAATTATGCTTATGGAGATGAACTTGCTATAGTTCCTTATGTTAAACATGACATTGTTTCTATTGCACCCACGCATGATAGTCCTATTATCTTTTTGAATTCTCCTGACTACACTATATTAGAGAAGTTTGCACTTATTAAGGATTATATTGAAGGGTTGCCTTTTGTACATGATGATTTTGATGAATATAATATGCATGTGCTTGCTGCTCCTACTTGAAATTATTATGAGAGAGGAACTATATCTCCACCTCTCTATGTTTCCAATATGACAAAATTGCAAGAAACTGTTTATACTATGCATTGGCCTTTACTATGTGTGCATGAATTGTTCTTTTATGACATGCCAATGCATAGGAAGAGAGTTAGACTTCGTCATTACATGATATATGTTACCATTTGCTCTCCACTAAATTAAAAATCATTGTTAATTAAAATTGGCTTTGATATACCTTGGGATCCGGGTGGATCCATTACTTGAGCACTATATGCCTAGCTTAATGGCTTTAAAGAAAGCGCTGCCAGGGAGACAACCCAGAAGTTTTCGAGAGTCATTTATTTCTATTGAGTGATTTTATATAGTTTAAAAACAACAAAAATAAAGAGGGGAACCCAAAACTTTTTCAAAAAGGAAAGCGAAAGTGAGAAAGACAAGCATTGTTGAAGTGGGAGCTAGCCTTGAACTTTGTTCATGCTCATGGAAACTTTGTGAATCTTGATTACAGAAACTTTTCAATAAAAATAATTATCCCCTTGTACAATTCCATTGTATTATAAAAATAATGTGCCAAGGTTTGCCTTTAGGTTGTTTACATTTACTTGATGGTTTGTACGGTGCAGGACAGAAACTTTGGCTGTAGTGCGCGATTTTAAATTTTTAGCGGGAACATCAAATGGTTCTGATTATTATTGCACTGTCTTCCTATACAAATTTTTTATTTTTCCTAATTTTTGTAGAATTTTTCAAGTACCAGAAGTATGGTGAATGTTCAGATTATTACAGACTGTTCTGTTTTAGACAGATTCTGTTTTTGATGCATAGTTTGCTTGTTTTGATGAAACTATCAATTTATATTAGTGGATTAAGCCATGAAAAAGTTATATTACAGTAGAGACAATCCAAAAACAAAATATGAATTGGTTTGAAACAGTACTTAGAGTAGTGATTTGCTTTATTATACTAACGGATCTTACCGAGTTTTGTGTTGAAGTTTTGTGTGGATGAAGTGTTCGATGATCGAGAAGGTCTCGATGTGAGAAGAAGGAAGAGAGGCAAGACCTCAAGCTTGGGGATGACCGAGGCACCCCAAGTAAATATTCAAGGAGACTCAAGCGTCTAAGCTTGGGGATGCCCTGGAAGGCATCCCCTCTTTCTTCAACAAGTATCGGTATGTTTTCGGATTCGTTTCGTTCATGCGATATGTGCAATCTTGGAGCGTCTTTTGCATTTAGTTTTCATTTTTCTTTTATGCACCATGCTGGTATGAGATAGTCCTTGGTTTATTTATAGAATTCTCATTGCACTTCATTTATATCTTTTGAGTATGGCTTTATAGAATGCTTCATGTGCTTCACTTATATCATTTGAAGTTTGGATTGCCTGTTTCTCTTTACATAGAAAACCGCCATTTGTAGAATGCTTTTTTGCTTCACTTAGATTTGTTAGAGCACGGTCATATCTTTTGTAGAAAGAATTAAACTCTCTTGCTTCATTTATATCTATTTGGAGAGATGACAGGAACTGGTCATTCACATGGTTAGTCATAAAATCCTACATAAAACTTGTAGATCACTGAATATGATATGTTTGATTCCTTGCAATAGTTTTGCGATATAAAGATGGTGATATTAGAGTCATGCTAGTGTGTAGTTGTGGATTAGTAGAAATACTTGTGTTGAGGTTTGTGATTCCCGTAGCATGCACGTATGATGAACAGTTATGTAATGAAGTCGGAGCATGAGGTATTTATTGATTGTCTTCCTTATGAGTGGCGGTCGGGGACGAGCGATGGTCTTTTCCTACCAATCTATCCCCCTAGGAGCATGCACGTAGTACTTTGTTTTGATGACTAATAGATTTTTGCAATAAGTATGTGAGTTCTTTATGACTAATGTTGAGTCCATGGATTATACGCACTCTCACCCTTCCATCATTGCTAGCCTCTCTAGTGTAGCACAACTTTCGCCGGTACCATAAACCCACCATATACCTTCCTCAAAACAGCCACCATACCTACCTATCATGGCATTTCCATAGCCATTCCGACATATATTGCCATGCAACTTTCATCATCATCATATAAATGACTTGAGCATTCATTGTCATACTGCTTTGCATGATTGTAAGATAGCTAGCATGATGTTTTCATGGCTTGTCCATTTTTTGATGTCATTGCTACGCTAGATCATTGCACATCCCGGTACACTGCCGGAGGCATCCATATAGAGTCATACTTTGTTCTAGACATTGAGTTGTAATATTGAGTTGTAAGTAAATAAAAGTGTGATGATCATCATTATTAGAGCATTGCCCCAGTGAGGAACGGATGATGGAGACTATGATTCCCCCATAAGTAGGGATGAGACTCCGAACTTTACAAAAAAAAATAAAAGAGGCCAAAGAAACCCAAATAAAACAAGATGCCAAAGAAGCCTACCAAAATAATAAAAAAAACATAAAAACAAAAAAAATGAGAGAAAAAGAGAGAAGGGGCAGTGCTACTATCCTTTTTCCACAGTTGTGCTTCAAAGTAGCACCATGTTTTTCATATAGAGAGTCTCTTGAGTTATCACTTTCATATACTAGTGGGAATTTTCATTATAGAACTTGGCTTGTATATTCCGATGATGGGCTTCCTCAAATGGTCGAGGTCTTCATGAGCAAGCAAGTTGGATGCACACCCACTTAGTTTCAGTTTGAGCATTCATACACTTATAGCTCTAGTGCATCCGTTGCATGGCAATCCCTACTCACTCACATTGATATCTATTGATGGGCATCTCCATAGCCTGTTGATACGCCTACTTGATGTGAGACTATCTTCTCCTTTTTGTCTTCTCCACCATCATATTCTATTCCACCTATAGTGCTATGTCCATGGCTCACGCTCATGTATTGCGTGAAAGTTGAAAAGTTTTGAGAACGTCAAAAGTATGAAACAATTGCTTGGCTTGTCATCGGTGTTGTGCATGATGTGAGTATTTTGTGTGGTGAAGATGGAGCATAGCCAGACTATATGATTTTGTAGGGATAACTTTCTTTGGCCTTATTATTTTGAAAAGACATGATTGCTTTATTAGTAGGCTTGAAGTATTATTGTTTTTATGTCAAATGATAGACTATTTCTTGGAATCACTCGTGTCTTAATATTCATGCCATGATTAGACATAAGTTCAAGATTATGCTAGGTAGCATTCCACATCAAAAATTATCTTTTTTATCATTTACCTACTCGAGGACGAACAGGAATTAAGCTTGGGGATGCTGATTCGTCTCCATCGTATCTATAATTTTTTATTGTTCCATGCCAATATTATTCAACTTTCATATACTTATGGCAACTTTTTATACTATTTTTGGGACTAACATATTGATCTAGTGCCTAGTGCCAGTTCTTGCTTGTTGCATGTTTTTTTGTTTCGCAGAATATCCATATCAAACAGAGTCCAAACGGGATACAAATTGACAGACATTTTTTTTGGAATATATATGATTTTTGGGAATAAAAATTCACACGAGACGGTGCCTGAGGTGGCCACGAGGCAGGGGGGTGGGCCTGCCCTCCTGGGCGCGCCCCTGACCCTCGTGGGCCACCCATGAGGCGGTTGGTCCCCTTCTTTCGCCGCAAGAAAGCTAATTTCCGGATAGAAATCGTGTCAAAATTTTAGCGCAATCGGAGTTACGGATCTCCGGGAATATAAGAAACGGTGAAAGGGAAGAATCTGAGAACGCAGAAACAGAGAGAGACAGAGAGACAGATCCAATCTCAGAGGGGCTCTCGCCCCTCCCGTGCCATGGAGGCCATGGGCCAGAGGGGAAACCCTTCTCCCATCTAGGGAGGAGGTCAAGGAAGAAGAAGAAGGAGGGGGGCTCTCTCCCCCTCGCTTCCGGTGGCACCGGAGTGCCACCGGGGGCCATCATCATCACCGTGATCTACACCAACACCTCCGCCATCTTGACCAACATCTCCATCACCTTCCCCCCTCCATTTACAGCAGTCCACTCTCCCACAACCCGCTGTACCCTCTACTGGAACATGGTGCTTTATGCTTCATATTATCATGCAATGATGTGTGGCCATCCTATGATGTCTGAGTAGATTTTCGCTGTCCTATCAGTGGTTGATGAATTGCTATGATTGATTTAATTTGCTTGTGTTTATGTTGTTGTCCTTTGGTTCCCATCATATGATTGCGCGCGTGGATCACACCCTAGGGTTAGTTGTATGTTGATAGGACTATGTATTGGAGGGCAAGAGTGACAGAAGCTTCAACCAAGCATAGAAATTGATGCATACGGGATTGAAGGGGGCCAATATATCTTAGTGCTATGGTTGGGTTTTACCTTAATGAACGTTAGTAGTTGCGGATTTCTTGCTAATAGTTCCAATCATAAGTGCATAGAATTCCAAGTCAGGGATGACATGTTAGAGGTGGCCTCTCCCACATAATACTTGCTATCGGTCTAGTAAAGTAGTCAATTGCTTAAGGGCAATTTCACAACTCCTACCACCACTTTTCCACACTCGCTATATTTACTTTATTATTTCTTTATCTAAACAGCCCCTACTTTTTATTTACGTAATCTTTATTATCTTGCAAACCTATCCAACAACACCTACAAAGTACTTCTAGTTTCATACTTGTTCTAGGTAAAGCAAACGTCAAGCGTGCGTAGAGTTGTATCGGTGGTCGATGGAACTTGAGGGAATATTTGTTCTGCCTTTAGCTCCTCGTTGGGTTCGACACTCTTACTTATCGAAAACTGTTGTGATCCCCTATACTTTTGGGTTATCACGATGGCGGTGGCCTCCATCTCCGCCGAGTATGTCTTCATACGGGCAAGGGCCATCCGTGCACCCTCTACGCACGCCGACCTCTTCATCGCGTTGATGTGCGGCACCGCACCAAGGAACTGCTGCACCAAACTAAAATAAATGTTCAGCTTTGGCCTTTCGGGCCACAGATGATCCACAACAAACCTCATGGCGAGTCCGGAAAATCTATTCAGCCCGGCCCATTCGGCTAACCGATCAGTCAATGGAAGCGGACGCTCTGGAATTTTAAATTGTGACCAGAACAACTTTTCCACTTCGCGATCCTTGTGATCTCAGAAGTATTCGGCTGCATCGGTAGCACTCGCCGCTAAGTCCAGATATGCATCCGCAGAACTCCACAGCCGGTCCAAAGGGGCGCACCGAGGATCTCCAAACTTCATCCGCGGCATAAAGGGCTTCCTAGCCGCGATATCCCCGGCTTGACGCAGCTCCTCCTTCATCGCTCTCATTGTAGAGCGGGTGTCTTTGGTCGCCTTCATGGCCTTCTCCAGGTCTGTCCTCTTCGCTCGACCTTCCTTTTCAAGAAGCTCATAACGGTCAGCGGCGTTCTTCAATTCCACAACTATCCTGGCTATTTCCTACTTGCTTTGGCAGTGAGCAGCTTGTTCGCTTTCAGCTTCTCGATTGCCTTTAGGGCAGCTGCATCGCTTTTCCTGGCTTGTTCTTTGGCTCGGGCAAGTTCCGCTCGAAGATTCTCCACGGCCGCAGCTTCATATGCATTCACACACATGTTATAGATACTGGCATCATGCTCCTCTTCCCAAGTGTCACCGGAGGAATCACATACAATGTGCCTCGTCAAGCCGCTTGCTGACAAGTACGATGTCGGCGTCTGCCACGTCAAGATGCCGCTTTAGCTCGGCAAACTCATCAGTTCGGCTGGCCACCGGACCCTCCGCCACCTGCATATTAAGGCGACACGATTATTTCTGGGACTATGATCCTCTATGCGATGTCGTCTTCGACAGCACCCAGAGTCTCAGGGGCTACTATCTACATAGGGCACATCTAAAAATGTGTGGTACTGTAAAAAATGTACATCATTTCGCGTACCTCAAAACCCCTCAGTAGACTCATAAAGGCTTCTTGCAACCAGCTTTCGGCGGACCCTTTCAATCACCGTACCCATCAACCTGCGGTGCTCTTCTGAGATAGCCGCTTGCTCTTGCAGATCCCTCAATACGTCCGACCGTACACTAGACAGTGCCGGACTCTTTCGATTCCCTCTTCAAGACCCGGATACTGAGGACTTCGGGTGGCCATAGGATTACCTTCTGGCCTGGCCGGATCAGGAGAAACCCTCCGCAATGACACCTCAGGGTCGCCCGCCTCATGAGGCGGTATGGCAGGGGAGGCGTTTCGCTCTCCATCATCTCTGGAAGAAGATCCCCTGAAGACGAGCTCTGTTGAGAAGGGCTAAGATCTGAACTGCAAGATAAATGCTTCGGTTATTTTCCTCAGAAGTAAAGCGAGATATTTTCATTATTAAGTACCCTTTTACTTACATCTCGGTGGAGGGCTGATCCCCTTGAGGGAATAGTTCAGCCGGGGTATCCCCCAGGGCAGGACCCTCCGGCGAAGATTTCTTCCCCCGTTTGGAGATCATGGTCTCTGGGTCCTCAGAGGCGGTCCACTTCCTTCCCTGGGGAGAGGAAGTTTCAGTTCCTCCTCCCCGGTTAACCTCCTTCGCGGAGGCCCTAGCCTCCTTGTCCCCCCCTTTATCTTCTCCTAAGGGCGCTTGATAAGGCGCAATCTCCAGCATCCTGGCTAGCACGGGATTTGGTGATGTCTCAGGGAGGGGGGCCGGACACCTGATCAACTTTGCCTTCGCTATCCAATCCTGGTGAAAGAGTGGCTGTTTTAGGGCGACATTGCGATAAATAAGCGGACAGTGTGTTGGGATGCGGGGCTACTTACTTGGGTATCTGGGCGATTGCAGCTCAGACCTGCATCCTCAGTGATTTCTGGACACATTATCTGTGGTCCGAAGAACAATTTGTACATCTCCTCGGGCGTCATGCCAAGGAAGTGTTGAATAGCTCGCGGTCCTTCCGGGTTGAATTCCCACATGCGAAGGGGCCGGCGTTTGCAAGGCTGGACTCGATGAACTAGCATAACTTGCACTACCATAAACAGACTGAAATCTCTCTCCAAGAGATCTCGGATACGACTTTGCAGTATTGGCACGTCCTTGGCTGGACCCCAGCTCAGCCCCCTGCTGATACATGACATCAGTTGTGGTGGGGTCCTGAGCGAAAGGTGGGGGCAGCTACCCACTTGGCACTTCGGGGAGCTGTGATGTAGAACCACTCCTGCTGCCACAATCCGGACACATCTGGGAAGCTACCCTCAGGCCATGGAGCGTCAGCAATTTTTCTTATTAAAGCGCCTCCGCACGCTACGTGCTGCCCCTCGATCATCTTCGGCTTCACATCGAAGGTCTTGAGCCACAGGCCGAAGTGAGGGGTAATGTGGAGGAAGGCCTCACATACGACAATAAATGACGAAATGTGAAGAAGGGAATCTGGGGCTAGATCGTGAAAATCTAGCCCATAATAGAACATAAGACCCCTAACGAAGGGATCCAGAGCGAGGCCTAGTCCTCGTAGGCAGTGGGAGACGAACACGACACTCTCATTGGGTTCGGGAGTAGGGACGACCTGCCCTCGGGCGGGCAGCCGATGCGAAATTTCGGCGGTCAGATATTTGGCCTCTCTCAACTTCTTGATGTCCACCTCCGTGACAGAGGAAGGCATCCACTGACATTGAAGGTTGGATCCGGACATAGTTGAAGGTCCGAAGCACCTGACCTGAGTTTTGGGTGTTAGAACTCGAGGCGGGGGAAGGATTTGATTGAGCACGAGAGGGAAAAAAGAAAAAGCCTTGTCCCCTTTATAAAGAGGGTGAATATCAAGCGTCCTCCTCGTGGCCGTTTGGGACTTGCCTAAGATATAGGAGGCCTACCAATAGGCACGATTGGGTTACCCACGTCCGTATTGATGAGAATCCCGTAATAAAGGGGACACGACCTCTGCTTCGACAAGACGTTCCAAGGAAACCGCCTCGCGAAACACGCTCAGATTGGTTATGAAAAATGATTCGAATAAAGACCTGGCTGTGGTGTGATGTCACACTACGGGGTACGTCAGCAGATTAGATTTATGGAAATATTATTCTCTCTATGGTGGTATGTGGAACTTTTTTTGCAGAGCCGGACATGATCCTCGTGTTCAAAATCTTCTATGAAGTATTCGGAGGAGGAACCTGCCTTGCCATGCCGAAGACAATCTGCGCGCCGGACTCATCGTCATTGAAGCCTGGTTCGGGGGCTATTGAGGGAGTCCTGGATTAGGGGGTATCCGGACAGCCGGACTATATCCTTTGGCCGGACTGTTGAACTATGAAGATACAAGATTGAAGACTTCGTCCCGAGTCCGGATGGGACTCTCCTTGGCGTGGAAGGCAAGCTTGGCAGTACGGACATGTAGATCTCCTTCCTTGTAACCGACTCTGTGTAACCCTAGCCCCCTTCGGTGTCTATATAAACCGGAGGGTTTAGTCCGTAGGACCAACAACAACAATCATACCATAGGCTAGTTTCTAAGGTTTAGCCTCTTCGATCTCATGGTAGATCAACTCTTGTAATACTCATATCATCAAGATCAATCAAGCAAGAGTAGGGTTTTACCTCCATCGAGAGGGCCCGAACCTGGGTCAAACCATCGTGTCCCCCGTCTCCTGTTACCATCCGCCAAGACGCACAGTTCGGGACCCCCTACCTGAGATCCACCGGTTCTGACACCGACAGCTTCCCTTTCTCATGGAAATGCTTGGTTCCTTTGAGAGGACTGGCTTACATATACACATGGTCTTCGATGCAGAAGTTTACTTATTGACACCAGTGGTTGGTATAGTCCTTCCTTCTTGACATGGCAGTCTCCAGATGTTCCTTGACCAGCTGAACGACTATTCTTCCGTCTTTGGGTAGACAAGTATGTCATCAGATAAAGATGACAACTGACTTGTCCAAATACTCCATGAAATCTATGGGGTACGCAAAACGGGCTAGGGAATTGGTGGTGGTCACGGTTGAATATTGGCCAAACTCTTCTCGTCCTAGGGCCAAATCCCAAGGCCATGATCCGACCATGTTGTGGCTTGGTAGGGCTTAAGGGTTTCAAGGATTCCAGTGTGTGGGTGAACATTTATCATCTTATCCTTAAGCACGATTCCTGAGACGTCAATAGTTTTATCTAGTACTCGAAACAAATCACCTTATACCATTATAAGCATTCTTTCGTATAGACCAACTCCAATCATCACTCGTGCTATCCATATCCTCATGGCTCCCGAGAGGAGGTCTAACAAAATCATATATGTCTATGATTCCCAAAATAATATGTATGGCTACCCCTAAAAATCCATGGGTAGAGCATACAAGCTTCCAAGCTCGACTTAAACATGGCAATCCAAGTGCTTAGCCTATTCCTCCAAGGTCCAAGATAGTACATCTCTATCCTAAGGAAACATGTCCTATGCCACTCCAAGATCTAGTTTTTGTAACGTCCCGGATTGAACATTCCATAATTGTAACTCCAACTCTTGCCATTACATAATTCCATGTTATACCCTCTGTGGTTGTGTTTTGTCCTCATTTTGCATTTTGTTCATGTCATGTATTTCATCTCATGTCATCATGTGCATCTCTTTAGCATTCGTGTTTGTCTCATGCATCCGGTCATTTTCCCCGTTGTCCGTTTCGGAATCCGACACTCACACATGCACCCATTGCACCTCTCAGATCTTGTTTCGTGAGCGGGAGAAAAACGATCTCGGAATGGGCCGATATTTGTCGAGTGGCCTTGGTACATCACCGGTAGGCCGCCTGTCAAATTTCGTTCCATTTGGAGGACGTTTGATTCCCCAGCAGTTAACCGTGTAACCGCCAAAACCCCTCTCTCCTTGCATCCCAACACCCTCCACAACATCCCACTATCCCTTCTAAACCCCCCATGCTCTCTGTCGTTGGATCATCATCGTGTGGGTGAAAACTGCTCTGAAAAACTCCTCTCCCTCCCTCTAGCTACAAAACAGCCCCTTCCCCGAAATCCCGGCAAACCCTAGCACCATAGAAACCCTAACCACTCCCCCTCCAGATCCACCGCCACCGGGTGCTACCTGTTGAGCATGTGTTGGTTTTCCCTTGAAGAGGAAAGGGTGATGTAGCAAAGTAGCATAAGTATTTCCCTCAGTTTTTGAGAACCAAGGTATTAATCCAGTAGGAGATAACACGCAAGTCACCTAGTACCTGCACAAACAATCAAGAACCTCGCAACCAATGCGATAAAGGGGTTGTCAATCCCTTCACGGTTACCTGCAAAAGTGAGATATGATAAAGATAGTAAGATAAATATTTTTGGTATTTTTGTTGTATAGATTGGAAAGTAAAGATTGCAAAATAGTAAACGAGATGCGATACCTCAAATTTGTCACACAACTGTTACCATACGTGCATGCTACGGGACTTGCAAACCTCAACACAAGTATTTCACAATTTCACAATTCCTCAACTAGCACGACTCTAATATAACCATCTTTATATCTCAAAAAAATTACCAAGTATTAAACTATTCAATGCACTCTATATGAAAGTTTTTATTATACCCATCTTGAATGCCCATCATATTAGGACTAATTTTATAACCAAAGCTAATTACCATGTTGTTCTAAAAGACTCTCAAAATAATGTAAGTGAAGCATGAGAGATCAATAATTTCTATAAAATAAACCCACCAACATGCTCTAAAAAGATATAAGTGAAGCACTAGAGCAAAATTATCTGGCTCAGAAGATATAAGTGAAACACATAGAGTATTCTAATAAATTACGATTCATGTGTGTCACTCACAAAACGTGCGTACAACAAGGATGATTGTGGTAAACTAAAAAGCAAAGACTCAAATCATACAAGACGCTCCAAGCAAAACACATATCATGTGGTGAATACAAATATAGCCTCACGTAAAGTTGCTGATAGACGAGGACGAAAGAGGGGATGCCTTCCGGGGCATCCCCAAGCATAGGCTTTTGGTTGTCCTTGAATTTTACCTTGGGGTTCCTTGGGCATCCCCAAGCTTAGGCTCTTGCCACTCCTTGTTCCAAAATCCATCAAATCTTTACCCAAAAACTTGAAAACTTCACAACACAAAACTCAACAGAAAATCTCATGAGCTCCGTTAGTATAAGAAAGCAAACCACCACTTTAATGTACTATAATTAACTCATTCTTTATTTATATTGGTGTTAAACCTACTGTATTCCAACGTCTCTATGGTTCATACCCCTCCGATACTAGCCATATATAGATTCATCGAAATAAGCAAACAACACAAGAAAAACAGAATCTGTCAAAATAGAACAGTCTATAGCAATCTGGAGGTTTCAAATACTTCTGTAACTCCAAAAATTCTGAAACATTAAGAATACCTAAATAATTTGTATATTGATCTACTGCAGTTGGAATTAGTATTTTATCGCTCGCTGGTAAAAAAATGTAAATTATTTTTGTGAGCGCATACTTCCTGTTTTTCAGCAAGATCAAACAACAATCACCCAAGAAGATCCTAAAGGCTTTACTTGGCACAAACTCTAATTAAAACATAAAAACACAATCATAAAAGAGGCTAGATAAATTATTTATTACTAAACAGGTACAAAAAGTAAAGAACCAAAATAAAATAGGGTAGCCTCCCAACAAGCGCTATGTTTAACGCCCCTAGCTAGGCATAAAAGCAAGAATAGATCTAGGTATTTCCATGAAAATGATAAGGCAAATCGTGGAAACTCATCTCATACTCCCTATGTTCAGCAGCAAGTTTTCTTTGTGGCAAGAGAAAGTAATCAAAAGGGCTAAATTTAATGGGACAAAAGTCCCCAAGATCAAGCTCAGGAGGTATTGGTTCCTCCTTTGGCCCCTCATATTGCACAACCAATTCATCATTATAAGCATTCTTTTGGCAAAAAGTCATGAGCCTTTGTTTAAGGGAAAAACCTAACCCATTGTTCTAGATAGCAAAATTATCATTAAGTTCAGAGATCCTATCAACTAGAACATCGGTAGGAACCTTTTTTCTACTGTTTTCATTATAAGCAACATGATCTAAAGATCATAAGCGCATTATGTCTTCTTGATAAAAAAGGATTGCTTCTATGGGAGGACGGCCGACATCCACCCTATAATGCGCAAAAATTTTGTTGGCCTCTTTTATTATAAATATGAACTCATGTGCTAAGAAGATGGTAGCTCCTTGCTTAACAGAAGAATGCTCAATATTGGAAAATTCTAGAAAAATCCTCTGTATTGAAGGATGGATGTGGATAAATTGTCTTTCAAGTTCAACCACGAGAAAAGACATAGCATCTACAAGACTACTAGATTTATGAAGAATAGACCCGCCCATAGTGGGCAAAGCACCGGCGCAAGTAAAGAAATCTTGAATAACTCCTTTTCCAATAATATTACCACTACCAATCCAAAACTTTTTAGTGTGGACAATAGTAGGTTCTTCATGAGGATAATAAAAAGCATCAACGTTTTCCCCATCATTACTGCTATCCCTTTCAATGATAACCTCCCCAGTTCCATACATGATGGCAACAAAACGCACTAAGAATGAATAAACAAGAGGCAAGCAGAAAGATACGAACAGAAAAGGGCGAATAAAACGGCAAAGGTGAAGTGGGGGAGAGGAAAACGAGAGGCAAATGGCAAATAATGTAATGCGAGGGAGAAGAGTTTATGATTCGTACTTGGTACGTCTTGACTTGAGCATAGATCTCCCTGGCAGTGGCGCCAGAAATCCTTCTTGCTACCTCTTGAGCATGTGTTGTCTTTCCCTTGAAGAGGAAAGGGTGATGCAGCAAAGTAGCGTAAGTATTTCCCTCAGTTTTTGAGAACCAATGTATCAATCCAGAAGGAGATAACACGCAAGTCACTTAGTACCTGCACAAACAATCAAGAACCTCGCAACCAACGCAATAAAGGGGTTGTCAATCCCTTCACGGTTACTTGCAAAAGTGAGATCTGATAAAGATAGTAAGATAAATATTTTTTGGTATTTTTGTTATATACATTGGAAAGTAAAGATTCCAAAATAGTAAACGAGATGTGATAATAAAAGAGATGCAATATAATAAGGATGAGACCCGGGGGCCATAGGTTTCTCTAGTGGCTTCTCTCAAGATAACATGTATTATGGTGGGTGAACAAATTACTGTCGAGCAAGTGATAGAAGAGCGCATAATTATGAGAATATCTAGTCAATGATTATGAACATAGGCATCATGTCCGTGTTAAGTAGACGAAACGATTATGCATCTACTACTATTACTCCTCACATCGACCACTATCCAGCATGCATCTAGAGTATTAAGTTCATAAGAACAGAGTAATGCTTTAGGAAAGATGACATGATGTAGAGGGATAAAATCAAGCAATATGATATAAACCCCATCTTTTTATCCTTGATGGCAACAATATAATACGTGCCTTGCTTCCACTACTGTTACTAGGAATGGACACCGCAAGATTGAACCCAAAGCTAACCACTTCTCCCATTGCAAGAAAGATCAATCTAGTAGTCCAAACTAAACCGATAATTCGAAGAGACTTGCATAGATATCAAATCATGCATATGAGAATTCAGAGAAGAACCAAATATTATTCATAGATAAACTTGATCAAAAATCCACAATTCATCGGATCTCGGCAAACACACCGCAAAAAGAATTACATCAAGTAGATCTCCAAGAACATCGAGGAAAACTTTGTATTGAGAACAAAAGAGAGAGAAGAAGCCATCTAGCTAATAAGTATGGACCCGAAGGTCTGTGGTAAACTACTCACACATCATCAGAGAGGCTATGGTGTTGATGTAGAAGCCCTTTGTGATCGAATCCCCCTCTGGCAAATCACCGGAAAAGGCCCCAGATGGGATCTCATAGGTACAGAAGGTTACGGCGGCGGAAAAGTGGTTTCGTGGCTCTCCCTGATGTTTTTAGGGTATAATAGTATATATATAGGTGAAAGAAGTATGTCAGTGGAGCTCCGTGGGGCCCACGAGGGTGGGGGCGCCCCTACCCCCCCACCCCCCGGGCGCGCCCTCCTATCTCGTGGAAGCTTCGCGGAGTTGCAGACTTCTACTCCAAGTCTCCTGGTTTGTGTTTGTTCCAAGAAAGATCCTCGCGAAGGTTTCATTCCGTTTGGATTCCGTTTGATATTCCTTTTCTATGAAACACAGAAATAGGTAAAAAATAGAAACTAGCACTGGGCCTCTGGTTAATACGTTAGTCCCAAAAAATTATAAAAGAGCATATTAAAGCCCATTAAACATCCAAAATAGATAATATAATAGCATGGAACAATAAAAAATTATAGATACGTTGGAGACGTATCACCGGGCCCCTTCACCGCCACGCGGCAAGCCACCAGTGGACGGGCGCGCCGCCCACGCCACTTCGCCGCTGGCCCACGGGGCCCTAGTCACGCCCGCACAGCCCGCAGCCTCCTCCTTCGCCCGCCCGCAGGCCCGCGCATCCCGTGCCACTGCCTCGCCTCCAAGCCGCCGTCCGCCGCCGCTGTCCAAGCTCGTCGTCGCCTTGCCTCCAAGCCGTCGGATCCCCGCCGTCGTCCAAGCCCGCGCCGCCTCGCTGGATCTTCGTCACAGGCGCCACCCCGCTTGCCTCGTCGCCGGGAGCGCCACCGCCTAGATCCGCCTCCTCCGACGCTCCGTCGGCCTCGCCGCCGTCGTCCATCGCCGACGCCATCACCTTGCCGCTCTGCGACCTGATCCGTTGCCGCCTCGGTTTGTGTGCCCCTAAACCCTAGATCTGAGGTTGCTATTTTCTTCTAAGTCCCGGTTTATCATCTTCATGTGTGCCACCT
Organism: Triticum dicoccoides; assembly: GCF_002162155.2. NCBI lineage: Eukaryota > Viridiplantae > Streptophyta > Magnoliopsida > Poales > Poaceae > Triticum > Triticum dicoccoides. The sequence continues at coordinate 184,330,451 of NC_041388.1, read as the reverse complement.
TGCCACGTCATAACTTCCTGCTCATAGCTCCATTTTGCGTGCATAATATGTTGAAATGTTCATCTCTGAGTGCTCTACATGGTGGTATAATTTGCTTGCATGTTACAGTCAATATTGATGCCCTGATCATCGTTGGAAAAGTGCTAGATGACATAATCTGCTGGAAACATTCATAACTCACTGATTTGTTATTTTCATAGCATTTTGTGTGTTTATCTTTTGAGCATCATGTTAACATATTTTAGGAGCATCTTCATACCATCTTTACAGTGGTGTTATCCTTGTATTTTATGAGCCCTGTGGTGACTAGCACAAGCATGCAAAGTAGGGTACTTGTTGTTGCTGATTTAAGTGACTTATTGTTTTCTATGAAATCTGAACCTGCTACATTATGTTGCCATGTTAACTTGATGCTACAAGTGAATCCATGCATATTGTGTAGATGCTCAGTAAGGATATTTTGTAGATCTTATTATGCTATATCCATCCATGCCCTTGTTTGCAATTATGTGGTACCGTAGCTTGTCATTACCATGCTCTCAATTTGCTAAATAATGTTGCTATAAGTCTGTTAACAGTAAGTTCATTTTTGCCATGTGAATAGCTAGTGATCTATGCATCCTATGAACATGTTCTTGCCATGATTAGCTGTATAATTATGTCTTCTTGTTGTTGGTTGCGTCTATATGCCTTGAAATGCTTTCTGGTGAGTTTCACAAGCTCACAAACATGCCTACATGAATCTGTTTCTGCCATGCCATGTAATTCTACTATGTCTGAAATATGTTCATATCACTTGCCATGTTTGCGTTGATGCTATCATATTTTCTGTGGATTTTTGGAACAAGTTCAGTAAGGGAGTTTTGTTACTTGCATTTAGTAATAGCATGCCATGCTCAAGTTTGCCAGGATATGTTCCTGTAGCATATAGTTTACTAGGCATAAACATTGCAACCTGATGATGTTTCAGTCATGATCAGTGAATTTTCTGCTAAGTCTGTTAAGTTGTTGTCATTTGCATTTTTGCCATGCTGTTTGAGACTTGTTCTAGTGAGTTCTCGCAGTAAATCAGTGTTCATGATTTGTAGAGCTTCACTGCCATGTCTTTTTTTCGTGCTTGGGTGTTGTAGCATATTTAAACCTTGCATCTAAGTGGCCATGTTGCTGTGTTAAGAAGATTGCATTGTATCATGTTTTGCTCGTCATTTGCAAACAGTGCATCCGTTTCCGGTGATCTTGATATTGTTTTCAACCGAAATCTCTCAGTCTATCTAGTGGCATGCTTGGTTTGCCAAGTTAGTGCCACATTCATCTTTCCCCTTCCGGAGTACCCATATGCATTGCACATCATATCTTGCATTCCATGCCATGTCTTGTATCATATTGCTCGTACATTGCACCGTGATTGATTGTTGTTCTGTTGCTTGTGTTCTTGCTTTGGGTAGAGCCGAGAGACGAGTTCGTGTTCGAGGACCCTGTCGAGTATGTTCACGAGGAGCAAGGATTCGATACCTCTGAAAACATTGCAGACAAGATGATCATTACCCCCGATATCACTTCTATCTTTGCTTGCTAGTTATTCGTTCTATCGCTATATCGCGCTACCTACCACTTGTTTATCAAGCCTCCCATATTTCCATGTCAAGCCTCTAACCCAGCTTCCTAGCAAACCGATGTTTGGCGATGTTACTACTTTACTCAGTCCCTCTTATAGTGTTGCTAGTTGCAGGTGCAGTGTAGGTTGTTCCATGTTGGATCATGGATTTATTGGGATATCACAATACTCTTATTTAATTAATGCATGTATATACTTGGTAAAGGGTGGAAGGCTTCGTCTTTTTCTCGGTGTTTTGTTCCACTCTTGCCGCCTTAGTTTCCGTCATACCGGTGTTATGTTCCTTGATTTTTGTGTCCCTAACACGGTGAGGGTTTATGGGCCCCTCTTGACAGTTCGCTTTGAATAAAACTCTTCCAATAAGGCCCAACATTGGTTTTACCATTTGCCTAATAACAACTAAAATTTGCATAGGGAGTAACTAACCTGAGGATTCTTAATCAACACCCGGGACAATGCTCCTCATGAGTGTTAGTCCAACCTAGATCATTGTGCGGGGCCGCCCCAGGGCAACCTGGGTTATTTTGGCACCAGTACGCATCGCTCATCGGTCGTGGCCTGAGACGAGATACGCGCACCTACAATCAGGGTGTCGGCACGTCAGGAGGTCTTGTTGGTTTTGTTTTACCATTGTCAAAATGTCTTGTGCATCGGGATTCCGAGTCTGATCGGAGGGTCCTGCGATGGAGGATTGTCTCTGCGGATCGTGAGCTTGTCATGGGCTAAGTTGGGACACCCCTGCAGGGTTTAATCTTTCAAGAGTTGTGCCTGCAGTTGTGGAAGATGAGAGTTTTTAACCATGATGGTCTCTTTTCGACAAGGTTCGGGAAGAGAACATAGTTGGGTTATGATTAAACGTAAGTAGTTCAGGATCACTTTTTGATCACTTCTAGCTCTGCGTCCGTTGCGTAGTTTCTCATCCTACTCTTGTACTCGTATGTTAGCCACCATATTTTCTTAATGCTTGCTCCAATTCCACCATATACCCACACCTTACCTTTAAGCTTAAATAGTCTTGTTATCGCGGGTTTTGAGATTGCTAAGTCCTCGTGACTCACCGAATACTACAAACACGTTGCAGGTGCCAATGAGACCGATGTAGGTGATGCCACTGAGCTTAAGTGGGAGTTCGACAAAGACCTCGGCCGTTATTATGTTTCCTTTCCGGATGATCAGTAGTGGTGCCCAGTAGGGACGATCGGGATTTAGCTTGGGTGGTTGTCTTTTATTCATTTGATTTCGTCCGTAGTCGGACTTTGTGTTCATCTTGAAAGATTGTATAACTTGATGTTATTGTGTGACATTGTGGCGATTGTAAGACAAAGCTCGTATTCTATCTATTCAGTACATGATATGAGCAAATATACAACCACTCTTGCGGCCATACCAATATGTGCTTATGCCCCAAGTCGTGCCACGTATGGACTATAGTCGCATATTGGGCGTTACAGTTCCCTTCCTGTGAGTCAACTCCAACAATCCCATTAACTTCCATCATTCACTACACAATCCTTTAATTCTACAAACCCAATGTTTATGGTGTTCCACACGACCTTCGAATGTCCTATAATCACCAAATACTTGAAAGGGATGTCCTTACCATTGTCAGTCAACCAATTCCAATTATCGGGGTCAAGTAACCCCCAGGTCATACTTATATAGATCCCTAAATCAACTCCGACAATTAATCCAATATCCTAGTTTATCATCCATCGAGAAACATGGTATCTTGATCGAGATAATCAATCTAAATCCAATTTACTCCGAACCATGTAGACTTACTCAGCATATGTACCCACTAGGATCACCTTTAAATCCAAATCTCATGTCCAATGAGAATTCCAACATGTTTCCCCCAAGTCATTCTCGTAATGTCAACTATCTTCTATCAATATCCCCTGGCTAAGTCAAATCCTTATACCTCCCAGAATTTCAGCTTGCGATCATAAGTGCCCTACAAAATCCAATTTATTCAAGGGTGATGAAAGTTACGCTACTCTATTATCATGATCGCATGCACCAAGTTCATCTATCGACATGAAAACCTCATAATCCACCAAAGAGTCTTGGATAATTTCTCAAGGTCATCGATATAAACTCATCAAGTCAATTGTCATATATTCCTATATCCTCAAATTGGTCTTTCATATGGCATCATCAGTCCTTGTGCTATATTAGGATGACGATGTGCTTGCTCACTACGTCCACTAGTTCCATAATAAACCCAATGTTGTGCAAGGTTACTTAGGCTTAACTGGTTCTTTTGCAATTCTATGGGTTAAGCACATGGTTAAGGATTCAAGCTGGGGTATCTCATGAAGTCTCGAAGGGTCTGGGGATGGGTTTCTAATCTTGAGGGGTAAACATAACTCTACGGGGTTGCACTTGGTCGAGGATGCTATAGCAAAAGTCTTTAGTGCCAGTTGGTTGCCGAAGTAGAATCCTTGGTGTATCTTGTCTTGGCGTACCTTGTGCGGCAGCCGGCTGCTCCATTCATGTGCGCACATCATCTCGGCCGGCTGCTACTACGCACCCATGTCAGCATGCCTCCGGGTCACGCGCGTGGCGACGGGCCTGGTTGCCACGCCCTCCACCTACGTGCTAGCTCGCCTAGACCGCCTCCCACGTGTCATCCGTCGCCCTCGCCTCGCTCCTCCATGGCTTCGACAAGCTGGCCGGCTTCCCCAAGCTCGCACCAAGCTCTCCTCCCCTGTGCGCGCTGCCTCAGCCTCCTCTATCGCGCATCCGCCTCCGCGCCGGCTCACCGCACGTCGCTCGAGCTGGCCCCAACCATCTCCGCCTCCTCCATTCTCGTGTCCATCTGGCTGCTCTGCCTCTGCACCCAGACACCGAGTCCCGCTCCTCGCTGCCTGCTACTCCGCTGCCACACCTGGACGCCGAGTACCGCGCCTCGCTGCCTGCTGCTCTTCTCCCGCACCCGGACGCCGAGTCCCGCGCCTTGCCGCCTGCTGCTCCGCTCCCGGCACCCCACCAGCCAGGTACGCACACCCGCACGATGGCCTTGCCGACTCCCTGTTCCGTTTGTTCGTAAAGAAAAGAGGCTGGCTGCTCGGGCTAGAAAAGTCATGGGCCGAGTGCCCAGAAAAAAAAATGGAGAGAGAGGCCCGCTGCCCGAGAAAGAAAAGAAACAGAGAAAAGAAAAGTGTTAGTGGTCGGGTGCTGCAAAAAGAAAAAAAGTGTCGGGCTGCTAATGCCGGGCAGAGAGAAGAAAGAAAAAAGTACGCCCGGCTGTGTGGGCGGCCAAATGAGAAGAGAAGAAAAGACGTCTGCTTGTGCGTCTGCCTGCTCCGCCACTCGGATGGTCAGCCACGCCCCGCACTGCCGGTTGGGCAAGGCCGACTCGACCGCCTCCTGCTCCAACGCCTGGCCGGCAGGTGTCTAGCCCGGCCGCTCGTCCGCCTCGACGCCCGTTCGTAGGACATGACCGGTCGGGACCCCCTTCGAGCACCCAGAGGCTCGAAGGCTTCACCCAGCGGGTGCGCCGGCGTGCTCCACGAGCGCCAAGCCGCGCCGGCTGCCTTCGTCAACCCCCGTCTACATCAAAGTAATGCGAGCTCCTCACCCGCATATTTTTGCATCGCGCAAACATGGATAACCTCGAGTGATACTCAGGGGGCTATCTCCGGATTTTATTACAGTTGCACCACTGTTTGCCCCGGCGCCAGCCAGAGTTTGCCCGGAGGCTAGTCGCTTGGCCTGAGACGTTTGTTCCCACAGACTGCTTAGTAACGTGCACGATACTGAAGGCTCACTCTTTGTCTCGGATATAGGCCGTAGAGCGGCTGTCCAGCTAGCAAGAGCAAACGCTGGAGGCCACCCACGCAAAAAACGTCCGGGAAGAAAAATGGTCCGGGTGACCCGGCTGTTTGCTTTATGAGTATCTGCTCGGTCGAATCTGCTCCCACAGTCTGAGTATTGTACACTCCACTCCGCGGCCTACTCTCAGCGACAGACCGCAGCGTGGCTATCTGGCTAGCGAGAGTAGAAGCCAAAGAGCGGAAGGAACATGAAAAAGATTGATGGGGGCTTGGATGAAACCGAGTCGGCACCCGCCGCATAAAACTTGCAATGCTAAAAGCAAACATTTGATATATCTGCACGGACTAACTTTGTCTTTTGCATGATCATTTCCATGGGGAACCCCCCCCCCCTTGCTTGGAGGCTTGGAGGCTACACCCAGTGGGTGCACTAGCGCGCGCCCACTACTAGCAAGCCGCAACGGCTGCAGCCGGCAGCCCGCTGTCATCGACAACATCAGTCGGCGGACGACGTGTCCGCGCCCGACAGCATCAGTCGGCAGACCCCGCGTCCACGCCCGACAGCATCAGTAGGAGGACCCCGCGTCTGCGCCCAACAGCATCAGTTGGCGAACCCCGCATCCGTGCCCGACAGCTTTAGTTGGTGGACCCCACGACCGCGCCCGACAGCACCAGCCGGCGGACTCCGTGTCTGCGCCCGGCACCCTCGACGCTGCCGTCGGCTTCAACATTAACAACCAGACCCTTCGCCCAACTTTTCCAAGGTTGCCCCGATGCTCGGAGGCTACACCCAGTGGGTGCGCTTGCGCCCCCCCCCCCACTCGGAACATGCCGCTCCTGTTGCACCCCCGCCGCCGGCTGCAACCGGCCCCTCGACACCATCGTCTGCACCAACAACCGCGAAAATCCTCTGCCCAATTTTTTCAAGTTGCCTGGAGGCTCGGATGCTAAACCCAGCGGGTTCGCTTGCGTGCCCCTGCCAGAAGCAAGCCGCGCTGGCTACGGTCCGCAGCCATCCGTCATCAAGCATCTTATACATCAACACCCGCTAAAAAATCTCCGCCCAACTTTGCCAAGTTGCCCGGAGGCTCGAAGGCTACTGTCGGGGTAATTGAACATGCGTACCCCAAAGATGGCGAGACAATATTTCAAGACATTAGGGCTAGCAAAGCCCCTACGTCCGACTGCTCAGGCCGCAACAGACGGCCCCCTGTCCGACTGCCCTGGCTGGCTGGCCACCCGGCTGCCCGGCCTGCTCTCTGTCCGGCTGCTCCAATCGGCTTGCTACGTGAGGTCAACTACGATGTCCAGTCGGACACAACACGGACGGACGGCTGTACCTGACACTATCGGCGAATAGCGGAGCACTATGCATGCGTCACCCCAAGCCATCATTTCTAGTGTCACTTGTCCTTGGGCACTATTTATGAAGTGACCCAGGAGACGAGCATGACATCCACCCATGCCCACTTGCCCCCATGCCACTACCTAGCTTAGGACGTAAGTTATCCCAAGCCTATATATATGGGCACATAGCCATCCATCCATCCAGGACATTCACGCATGCATGCTCAAGCACTGGCGGCCACAGGCCATGGCCATACTTGGCCACTAGAGCATGCCATGCACATGCATATACGAGATCAGACGCCCTTGGCACTGATCTCAGATATAGTTCTAGGAGCACTCTGTACTGCTAGATGTACATCCCACATATATATTCAAACATGCAGGAGTAGGGGTATTATCTCTTCGGAGAGCCCCGATCCTGGGTAAACCACCGCGTGATACTCGCATACCCGTCCCCGGATATTCCACGACAGTCTTGCCCTCATGTCAAGCCACCTTGTGGCATCTGTCGACTCGCGGTATTCCCTGCCGACTGAAACCTGGGTAAGATTCGCAGGCGTATGCGGTCTCGCTCACTCCCGCCTTTAGAGTCCGACGACGTACTCTTGTCCCTCTCCATGATTAGCCACCCCCTGGCATGTATCGCTACATATCCCCGACACCGATACAACAATGACAGTGACAGAGTTACTCTATTAGCGATGTATATCATGATCTTGCAGATCCTATGATCATCATAGGCTAAGGTTGCATCATCCTGGGGGAATGTCGAAGGTGTCATCATCCTCTTGGTCTTCATGTCCTCATCCCTAGAGGATGTATCTTCTGTTGGTATCGTCTTGTTGTGGTGTCGCCAATCTTGTGTTCAGAAGAGGTTAGTGAGTGTATGGCAAGGTGTCTTCCTTATGGATTATCCACGAGGATTATAAGGAATCCCATGGTCAGGGGCATGAGGGTGCTAGCGACCATTACAAGAGTTTTGAAGGGGAAGAGGCTGATAAGGAAAATATATCTTAGTTTTTGAAAAACTAAGAAGGGAACAGAAGTATAGATAGTTTTGAAAATTAGTAATAGTTTTGAAAATGGTTTTACCCTATCTAACGACCATGCTAACTAGGGCTTGCTACACTCAGGATGGCTCTAATACCAGCTCTGTGGGGACCCCGACTCATAAGTCGTGATCACCGAATGCACATGTAGAGTGATCCAGAGATCAATGCTCACTGAACATACAGAAGCTGAATAAAAAGAGTCGTGCATCCATACATACCGTCTTACAAGAATTATAACCATTATGGTCAATTATTGAGTATAACATCGCAGCGGAAATCTTTGTCGATAACTTGGACCCATGCCATCTTCCTTAACCCTACATGCATTTTGACTGGGAAGCGTCCTAGCTCGCAAGTTTGTCACCAAGGTGTTATTCATTACATCATGTTCTTTCATGCCTGGCCAATAAAATAACCAGTGACAAGCCAATGAGTACTTTGAATGTACTTGCAAGAAACCCATATTTTGGAACAAGTATGACAAGGCATGATATAGCACAAAATAGGAAATGTTTGTAGAAAGCTAATTTTTTAGTGCAATGTCATGTGCTACCTACTTGTGAGGCATGCATCATAAGAGTCCAGTTATCCATCTGAACAGTTTATAGATATCAACATAAACCTAGTTTAGATTATCTCCAACTTAGTTAACACGTTGAGTCATTTAACTTGACTCAACCAGCTCTCTTCACACACACACACACACCAGGTTTCGCAGACATTGGACATAGCCCAAGAGCGGTTACCCAACTGTCCTTGACCGTGGACATGGATATTCGAATAGTTTTACACTTTGCAGAGGTTGCACACTTTACCCACAAGATCTGAGAAGCTTTCGTGTCATCCACGATCCCGCAGTACCTCAAGTACTCGGGGGAAGCACCCGATCACTATCTTTCCCTAGGTGACACTAACATAGGGTCCACACATTGGTACACGGCCTTTGTGTATTAGCATCAAGATCTTGGGACTCTGCCCTTTTCATTATCACACATACATGCATGGACCAACGGTGTGTCCGGTGCCCTGTGAAAACAGTCATGGTCGCCTATCCAAGCATGACCCCGTCCCGAGAGTGACCTCATGTCACCCCCGTCACTAGTAATGTGGGCCTAGGTAATCAATAATGTCCTTTCCCATATAAGGGTAGAGTGGTTGCACATGTTTGGTTGGAGTAACGGTCGCAACTTAAACCAATCCGTTTTCGAAAACAACACACCCACTTGCCTCGGTACACCACTTCTTTATCAAGTGGTTACCTGATAACCCACAAGTATAGGGGATCGCAACAGTTTTCTAGGGTAGAGTATTCAACCCAAATTTATAGATTCTACACAAGGGGAGCTAAAGAATATTTGAAGGTATTAGCAGCTGAGTTGTCAATTCAACCACACATGGAGATTAATTATCTGTAGCAAAGTGATCAGTAACAAAGTAGTTTGATAGTTTTGATAGTGGTGACAGCAGCAATAGTAACAGTAACAGTGATAACGGCAGTAACTTAGTAGAAACAATAATGAAAATTCGTAGGCATTGGATCGGTGACTTGTGGGATGATATTCAGCATGTGATAGTTATAACCTAGGGTGATACGGCACTAGCTCCAGTTCATCGATATAATGTAGGCATGTATTCCGTAAGTAGTAATACGTGCTTTATTAAGAGAACTTGCATGACATCTTTTGTCCTACCCTCCCGTGGTAGCGGGGTCCATATTGGAAACTAAGGGATATTAAGGCCTCCTTTTAATAGAGAACCGGAACAAAGCATTAACAAAGTGAATACATGAACTCCTCAAACTATGGTCATCACCGAGAGTGGCCCCGATTGTTGTCACTCCGGGATTGCCGGATCATAACACATAGTAGGTGACTATAACTTGCAAGATTGGATCTAGAACATGGATATAATGATGAATTCATAAACGGTTCAGATCTGAAATCATGGCACCCAGGCCCAAAGTGACAAGCATTAAGCATAGCAAAGTCATAGCAACAACAATCTAAGAACATAGTGGATACTAGGGATCAAGCCCTAACAAAACTAACTCGATTACATGATGAATCTCATCCAACTCCTCACCGACCAGCGAGCTTACGAAGGAATTACTCACTCCCGGTGGGGAGCATCATGGAATTGGCGATGGAGAAGGGTTGGTGATGACGAAGAACGAAGATCCCCCTCTCCGGAGCCCCAAACGGACTCCAGATCTGCCCTCCCGAGGAAGAACAGGGCTTGGCAGCGGCTCCATCTCGTGGATCACGATAATTCTTTCTCTCTTATTTTTTTCTCCAAAAATTGGAATTTATAGTGTCAGGGTTGAGGTCTGCGGGGCCACCAGGTGGGTACAACCCACCTGTGTGCCAGGAAAGGGGGGCGCACCCTGGTAGGTTGTGCCTACCTAGAGGCCTCTCTCGGGTAGGTCTTGGCTCCATAAATTCTTATGTATTATATAAAAATTCCTCGCAAAGTTTCGTTCCATTTCGAGAACTTTTATTTCGGCACAAAAACAACACCATGGTAGTTCTGCTGAAAATAGCGTCAGTCCAGGGTTAGTTTCATTCAAATCATGCAAATTAGAGTCCAAAACAAGAGGAAAAGCGTGAGAAAAAGTAGATACATTGGAGACGTATCATTACCTAACTCAACATCTCCCTCGGGCATTAGTGGCACCCAACGGGGTTTTTGAAAAGCCTTTAAAATACTTCTGTTCCCATCACCATGCATACACCCGTCCCATTTGCGTAGCAACTACTTTAGCATCCTACCTACTCCCACCCGCACAACCCTCATAGGAAGGTAGGGTCATGCACAATGCAAGTATCAACAAGTAAGTAACGGAGGCAACCCACCAAAGTGGTTACCACCTCATCATGATTCGGATGCAACAATAATAAGGTGCTATATGACATGCATAAAAACGGTTTCATGGACATGGTCTAGGGGATGCTTGCCTGGTTCTGCTAGGTCTTCAATCCTTCTGGTCCATCTCCAAGTATCCCGTCTACTTCGTCAACTAACGTTGGAAACAATCACAATAAGCATCACAACAAGGCAAGAACAAAAGTGCTCTAAAATATGAATTTGACTTTTCTAGGACATATCTGGTTATATGAAAAATAACCAGAGTGGTTTCATTGGGATTGGATCAGTGGATATTTCTGAACATTTCAATATGACGGAATCAATGGATTTATTGGATCTGCAAGTTGTCTATAGAATTCCTTTTTATAAAAATGAGTAAAAGTACCCATTAAATCAGGCATGATTTTAGAAACATTTAGAAATTGGTTTCACTAAATTTGGAGTTGAAATGAATATAATATGGATTTTTAAGTGGACTTATGTGGATAAATGACCTTTTTAAAGGATCTAGTGAAAACCATGAACAACAAAAATGTCCATTGTGGCTCATTAAATAGACCTTGCTTTATGGAGTCAGTAGAAATTTGAATCATCAAATATGGACACTATTTAAATTCTCCAGTGATTTTACTAGCTATCTAGAAAAGAAAAAGAAAAAGGGAAAGGGCTTTACCCTTATCTAGCACAGAGGGCGTAGTTTTGAAGTGGGCCGGCCCAACTGCACGGCCGTGTGCGGGCTGTCGTCGTAGGAGGTGTATTCATGCGAATACGCCTTCCCTGAGCGAAGGCGGCATCCGGCAGCTCCCGTCTCCACTTAAACGAGGTGGGGCCCTCCCATCATTGGCTCAGCCTGCCTGGCTGGCTGACCGATGGGGCTTGGCTATCGGGCTCATCCCCCACCTCCCGCTCAAATAGAGCAGAGGCAGGAGCGGCATCGACGGAGGCTGGCCGTTGCCGCAGGCCACCATTTTCGGTCATCTGGCAACCGACATGCTCAGGAAGGAGAGCTGCATCCGACGGTGTGCGCCGTGCCCACATGGGCGAGCCGAGGAGGGCGGGGCCCTGAGCGAGGTAGACGGCGATGCCGGCTAGTCCAGTGAGCACAACACGGCCACGAGGAGGAGAGGGAGAAGCACAGGAGGGGCCCGCGGTGATGTGGGAGGTGCTTTGGTGCGGTCTAGAGGGGAGGAGGGGTGGTGGGTGCGAATTTAGGCGGAGGCCGATGGCAGGGCTCTGGCCATGGGGAGCGACGGAGGGCTGGGGGGAAGAATGGGTTAGCCATGTGGTGTACGGAAGAGGGAGGGAGCAAATGGAGCAGAGAGGAGGGCCTAGGACGGCCTAAAGTAGCCAACCCGTGGCTCACCGTGGACACGATGCTTGGGTGGCCGCAACAATAGCTTGGGCAGCCAAGAAAGAGGGCGAGGGGTTGTCTGTAGCATTCGTGGGGGTGGAGTAGGTCGCTAGGGAGAGAGAGGGGTGAGGCAGCAGGGCTCTGGTGCTCGCTCGTGCGAGGCCATGCATTGGCCGAGCTGGGCAGCGTCGGGCACGCGCAGCTGGGTGAGAGAGAGGAGGGGACAGGAGGCTCCCGACAAGGTAGCATGTCACGGACGTCAAGGCGCCTTGACTGGCTCAAGGGGGAGGCGCGAGGTGGTCGAGGGACGCGGTGTCACCGCTCGGGTGCTCTGCCACATGCGCCAGAGCATGCAAATGGCCGGCATCCGCGGCTTTCGCGCTCACCTGCACGTCCACTTGTATCCAATGGCTGCAGGAAGAATAAACAAGGGGGTAGGCCTTGGATGTTCTGTGACCTGCCAGGAGTGAGAGAGAGGTGAGAACATGGGAGAAAGGTTGTTGTCCAGAGAGGGAAAATGGGGTTTCAAGCCCCTTAATCATTGAGCTCTGGTTGGGAGGGAGTTAGTGGAGATAGAGGGTGACTAGATGAAGCTCTAGTAAAAAGTAGAGCTCAACGAGAATAGTGTAAGTAGTCAAAATGGTGATTTTGGAAAAAATGACATAAGGTGTTTGATGCAATTTTGGGCAAGAAAATGAAGTCCAATTGACATGAGAATTAACAGGATCAAATTTCATATAGTATTGAGGTTGATCACCAAGTTTGAGCTCATTTGAATAAAGTTGCCAATGTAACTTTGGTAAACCCTAGGAATCAACAGAAATGGGTTTTCCAAGATTTAGTCCTGCAAATCTATTATCCTCGATGCACCACTTGGTGTAGTGTCTTAACTTGAGGATTTGAGCATGTCCAAAAATTATTGAGATGAAAAGGAGAAAGTTCACAATGTAGAGTTTTTCAAATTTGGATCTGGCCATAGAGGGTTTTGGGGCACTTTTGTGTACCAAAATTATTTGGATGGGTGTGAAACATGGCAAGATCATCACATTACGCATGTGTGACATGCTATAATTTTCCTGGATTTATTTGAAAATATTTATATATTCTTATTGAAATATTTCAAATACTTGAAATGAGCAGAAATGGTTTTGGAGGGTTCTATCCAATATTTTGAACATTACCATGTGTTAAAACTCATATATATGGACAATATATGTCCACTGAGTTTCCCTAAATTTTCTGAGATATTTGTGAAACATTAAAATAATTTTAACCTATTAAAGATCATTTATGTCCTTAAGAAAAAGCCTTTGCATAAAATAGTAAAATAACTTTTGAAAATAATAATTTTGTGGTTTTGGGGAGTCCTATATCTAATAGGAGTCAAATATAATTTTTGAAAGATTTTTCACACACTTAATTAAGTACTTGTAGTTCAAGTCTCAATTCAGGGGGTTTTGAACCTAGAAAATACTTTTTAGCCAAATTATTTTTGTAAGAAAATTTTATTCTGTCCTATACACATGGCATGACCATTGGGCAAAAGTTTTGGGTCAAGGAGAAGGGGTACAGGAGTTGGAGGATTTATTTTATTTTTAGAGCACTTGCAAAGAACACACAAAAATCAAATCAAGCGAAGTTCAAAACACTCAAAAGTTTTTGTCAAACCATATTTGTCATCATTATTAGATTAAGTGTTGTGGCAAGAAAATCAGGGTGTGAAACTGTCCTTTTCCACAAAAGGATTGGGATACCTTGTCGCATATTATTTGTCGTTACCGTTACTTGCTCGTCAAATTATCTTGCTATCAAACTACTCGTTACTTATAATTTCAGTTCTTGCAGAGAATACCTTACTGAAAACCACTTGTCATTTCCTTTTGCTCCTCGTTGAGTTCGACACTCTTACATATCGAAAGGATTACGATTGATCCCCTATACTTTTGGGTCATCAAGGCTTTTTTCTGGCGTCGTTGCCGGGGAGTGAAGCTCTTGGTATGTGGAAATTGGTAAGGAAAATTATTACTATGTGCTAAAATTTATTGTCACTTGTTACTACGGAGAACAATCCTTTGAGGGGCTTGTTCGGGGTATCTTCACCTCAACCGTAACCACAGTTAGTTGCCCTCATCCTACTGCACCTACTGAAAATATTGGCTACGAAATTCCTTCGGGTATGATAGAACAACTGCTAGCTAATCCTTATGCAGGAGATGGAACCGAACATCCTGATATGCATTTGATATATGTAGATGAAATTTGTGGATTATTTAAGCTTGCAGGTTTACTCGGAGATCAAGCTAAGAAGAAGTTTTTCCCTTTATCTTTGATGGGAAAAGCATTGGCATGGTATAAGATATGCGATGATATTAGATCTTGGAATTGGAATAGATTTAAATTGGAATTTCACCAAAAAAATTATCTATGCATCTAGTTCATCGTGATCGGAATTACATATATAATTTTTTTCATCGTGAAGGAGAAAGTATTGCTCTAGCTTGGGGAAGTCTTAAGTCAATGTTATATTCATGGCCCAATATGAGCTCTCAAGAGAAATTATTGTTCAGAATTTTTATGCTCGGCTTTATCGTGATGATCAATCCATGCTTGATACTTCATGTACTGGTTCTTTTATGAAGAAGACTGTTGAATTCAGGTGGGATCTTATAGAAAGAATTAAACGCAACTCTGAAGATTGGGAACTCGACGAAGGTAAAGAGTCAGGTATTAAACTTGAGTTTGATTGGGTTAAATCTTTTATGAATACCGATGCTTTTCAAAAGTTTAGCACTAAATATGGACTTGACTTAGAGATAGTAGCTTCTTTTTGTGAATTATTTGCTACTCATATTGATCTCCCTAAGGCGAAGTGAATATGATCCACCTATCAAAGAACAAATTAAAGAACCGGTAATAGCAAAAGATGAAACTATTATTTATAATGTTGATCCAGTTGTACCTACTACTTACATTGAGAAACCACCTTTCCCTGTTAGGATAAAGGAACATGCTAACATTTCAACCGTGGTCAATAAAAGTAATATTAGAGCACCTAAACCTATTGAACAAATCAAAGTAGAACCTAGTGTTTCTATGGTTAAAGATTTCCTGGTAGAAAATATTGATGGGCATGTTATTTACTTCCATGATGAAGCTGCTAGAATTGCTAAACCAGATGAAAATGATAAACATAGATCTGTTGTCTCAGTCAAAATATGAGATCACTTTTATCATGGTTTATGTGACTTAGGTGCTAGCGTGAGTGCTATTCCTTTTACCTTATATCAAGAAATTATGAATGACGTAGCACCTATTGTAATCGAAAACATAGATGTTATAATTAAACTTGCTAATAGAGACACCATCGCACCATTTGGGATTGTTAGAGATGTTGAAGTCTTGTGTGGGAAAATAAAATATCCTAGTGATTTTCTTGTTCTTGGTTCCCCACAAGATGACTTTTGTACCATTGTCTTTGGTATACCTTTCTTGAACACCGTTAATGCTAAAATAGATTGTGAGAGACAAACCATCAGTGTTAGTTTTGGTGACGAGTCTGATGAGTTTAATTTTTCTAAGTTTAGTAGAAAACATCATAAGAAACAATTACCTAGTAAGGATGAAATAATTGGTCATGATTCTGTTGTCGTGCCTCCTAATGATCCACTAGAAATATATTTGCTAGACCATGAAAATGATATGCATATGCATGAAAGAAATGAGATAGATAAAATTTTCTTTGAACCACGACCTCTACTTAACACAATTTGCCTATTGAAACTCTAGATGCCCTCCTCCGCCTAAAGGTGATCCTGTGTTTGAATTAAAACAATTGCCAGACACTTTGAAATATGCTTATCTTGATGAGAAAAAGATGTATCATGTTATTATTAGTGCTAACCTTTCAGAACACGAAGAAGAAAGATTATTGAAAATTCTAAAGAAGTACCGAGCTGCCATTGGATATACTCTTGATGATCTTAAGGGCATTAGTCCCACTCTCTATCAGCACAAGATTAATATGGAATCTGATGCTAAAACCGTCATTGATCATCACTGACGTTTAAATCCTAAGATGAAAGAAGTGGTAAGGACTGAAATATTAAAGCTTCTAGAACCAGGTATAATCTATCCTATAGCTAATAGTCGATGGGTAAGTCCCGTTCATTGTGTCCCAAAGAAGGGATGTATTACTGTTTTTCCTAATGATAAGAATGAACTCATTCCACAAAGAATTGTTACTGGCTATAGAATGGTAATTGATTTTAGAAAAAGAAATAAAGCAACTAGAAAAGATCATTACCTTTTGCCTTTTATTAATCAAATGTTAGAAAGACTGTCTAAGCACACACACTTTTGCTTTCTTGACGGATACTCTGGTTTTTCTCAAATACCTGTTTCATAACCTGATCAAGAGAAAACCACCTTTACTTGCCCTTTTGGAACTTATGCTTATAGATGTATGCCTTTTGGTTTATGCAATGCACCTGCTACCTTTCAAAGATGTATGACTGTTATATTCTCTGATTTTTGTGAAAATATTGTTGAGGTTTTCATGAATGATTTTTCTGTTTATGGATCTTCTTTCAATGATTCATTAAGAAACCTTGATCAAGTTTTGCAGAGTTGTGAGCAGACCAGTCTTGTCTTGAATTGGGAGAAGTGCCACTTTATGGTTAATGAAAGTATTGTCTTGGGGCATAAAATTTCTGAACGAGGTATTGAGGTGGATAAAGATAAAGTCGATGAAATTGAGAAAATGCCATGTCCTAGAAGGTATTTGTAGTTTTGTCGGTCATGCTGGTTTCTGAAGGTGATTTATTAAAGACTTCTCTAAAATTTCTA
Organism: Triticum dicoccoides; assembly: GCF_002162155.2. Classification (NCBI taxonomy): domain Eukaryota; kingdom Viridiplantae; phylum Streptophyta; class Magnoliopsida; order Poales; family Poaceae; genus Triticum; species Triticum dicoccoides. Next base: position 184,313,594 of record NC_041388.1, on the reverse strand, counting down.
GGCCTCTTACAAATCCTTTAGAAAAAGTGTCACATCCTAGTTAGCCATGCATTAGAGTGTTGCATCATGTTTACTCTTTCATCAGAAACCTGAAATGGGGATGACAGAACCCCCAGTCCCCTCTGAAAACAATTAGGGTTTACTAAAAACTTTTTCAATGAACCTGAAATGCCCTTCTAAAATGCCCATCATTTTTGTCTTGGTTCAGAACCTCTGCCAAAAGTGGTGCACATTTTCCTAGGCCATCTTAGGGTTTTTGAATTAAATCATAATTATTTGAATTTGGGCATTTAGAATTATATAAAATATTTAAATGCTCAAATATCCCCAAACTAAAATGTTTCATGTTGGAAATAATCCAACTATGGACCAGGAGTAGTTTGGTGATTTTAGGAGTAGCCTAAGTATTTTATTTAATTCAACAAAGTTGCAGAAGTATTAAAAAAAACAGAAAACAGAAGAAATGGAAAAGGCTTACCTGTCGCCCAGCACCCGGCCCACCTGCCGGCCCAGCCCAGCACCGCGCTAGCGAGCTGCTTGCCGGCCAGGCAGGCAGGCAGGTGCTCGACGGCGAGCACCGCATGGATGCCACGCACCTGCTCGCCGCCTCGCCGCCTCCCTCGCCCGGCTAACGCCATGAATCGGCCTCCCTCTCTCCCCCGAACCTCCCAGACACCCCCTCTCCTCTCCAGCTCCTCTCCCTCGCTCTCCCACGCCATGGCCGACGCCATCGCCGCCACCCCCTCGCCGTAGCCACGCCCTCCGTCAACCCCACGCCGTGCCGCCGTGTCCAGGAGCTCCGCCGCCGTCCACTTCATCGAGCTAGCCGAGCCCCGTGTGCTCGTGCGGCCCGAGACCACCGCACCGACCTCGCCCGAGCTCGCCGTCGCCGGAGATCCCCTTCAACGCCGTCGCCGCCTCAGCTCGTCCCTGACCCCGCCGGTGGCCTCTACGGGAGCGCTGTGAGCCTAGCTACCCCTCCGACCCTTCCTCTCTCTTTCCCGAGCCGTGTAGCCACCGCATGAAGATCACACGCACGCACCGCCGCGGATCTCGTCGCCGACGTGCTCCCGGCCATCCTCCGGCCAACCCGCGGTGTCCAATGCACTCACCACGCTGCGTTAGGCCCAACCGTGCACGTCCCGCACCTCCCCGCACACCCTAGCGTCAAGTTCGTCTTCGGCCGAACCCCGGTGGCCGCCAAAGTCGTCGCCGGCGCCAACTCCGGCCACCCCGACCCCAACGGACTCCACCAAGAGCTGCGGCTCGACCTCAGCTCCTCTCCGGTGGCCTCCGCGGCTCGTTTGGTTGCCGGAACGGCAAAAATCACTTCCGCCGCCGTGTCGGGCTCGCCGGCGGCTAAACGCCGGTGCAGCCGACCCGGGTTTGACCACGGGTGGGCCCTGGTTGACTCCCCTGAGTCAATGACAGGTGGGGCCCAGCCCTGTTAATTAAACAGGTTTAGTTTTAATTAAACTTTAATTAATTTAATCACCCTGACATGCGGGACCCACTGTCAGGTTTGACCCGGACGTGTTCCGTTGACCTGCTGACATCACACTGACGTCAGGCTGACGAAATAATTGATTTTCTGGAATTATTCTAACATAGGAAATTCCAGAATATAATTTAAACTTCAAAAATTCATAACTTTTATTCTGTAACTCCAAATCAGACAAATTATATATGAAAAATGATCAGAAAAATCCAATCTATCCATCTGTACTATTTTCATGCATGACTAAACAAGTTAACTTGATGTTTAATGCAGAACAAGGAAAAACACTTTAAAGGGCCATGTTTGAGTTTGAAATTTGAATATTTGATTCCAAATTGGTTCAAACCCTTCTGGTCTTAGTTGCATTAGCCCAACACACTCATATTGCTATGTTTCATGCATGCATCATATTGTTGCACATTGTTTGGTAATGGTTGTATATCGGTGTTCTTGCGGCAGGATCTGCCCCCGAGGAGTACCGTGATTACCCTAACGAAGAACCGTATCAGTGCATCGAACCATCAGGCAAGCAACCAACCATTTGATCATATCGATACAATCCCATGTTCTCGCTCCTGCTCTCTTTTACTGCATTAAGACAACGCGTTTCAAACTACTGTGTGCTACGGTAGTTGAACCCACTTCCTCTGCATGACCTGTCATTGCCACAGTAACTAGATGAAACCCACTAGCATGTGTAGGAGTTGATTGAGCCATATGTATGTGTTGTTCCTACCTTGCTATGCCTGCTATGCTTAGAGTCGTGTCAGGTCTGGTTCATCTGGGTGATGGGCTAGAGTGAAATGATTATGTCGGTAATGAGAGTGGTGTGGTGAACACGATTTGGTAAAGGTATCGATGAGAGGCCATGTAGGAGTACATGGTGGGTTGTTTCATTGAAGCCGACCTTAAGCACTGAGAGCTGTATGTGTGATTTAAGAATCAGCTACTACCATGCATTGGGCCCGAAACCAATGGACCCTCTCGGCTTCTTATTCACCCTAGTTCTCCGTCCAGGAGTTGCAAGTAGTTTCTGGTGTTTGTAGCCTACTGGAGGCCGTGGACAGCGCTGACCGTAGGGGTGGGCTGTGATGCGGTAGGTACGTGGCCGGGTGTACCGAATACCCGTTAGGTATCTCGGGAACCCTGTTCACATCGTTCGGGGCCGTATGGGAAACCTCGGCCGGACTCCCTGCGGATGGAACCTGGATAGGTGATAAACCTGGACTGGAGGCTTAGGTGATTAGGTAGGTCATGGCTGACACCCACGTTGGGCTTCCGCTTGAAGGTTGCTGAGTACATGTCGTGTAAACGACGGTAAGAGGTGAGAGCGTGTATGAAGAAGTACACCCCTGCAGGGTTATCATGATCTATTCGAATAGCCGCGTCCGCGGTAAAGGACTACTTGGTTGCCTATACAGTTCATAGACAAGTAAATGGAAACTGTTAAAAGCCTCAGGATAAGTGTGAGTGCCGAGGATGGCTCTTCCGTAGGAAGACGGAGGTGGATCCTGGGTAGTGTATTAAAGTGGTGAGTAGTGGACTCGTGTACGCAAAACTGTTTCAAATTGGAGTCTCGTAGGTTAGCCTAGCCAAGGGTCAAAGCTGGCTTGCTGCAACAACTCCACCAACCCTTCTTGATAGTATGCATGTATGTAGAATCTGATGTAAGTCTTGCTGAGTACCTTTGTACTCATGTTGCTATAATTTACATTTTTACAGAAGACGCTGCAACCCCTTCTGATGGGTTCTACGTAGACGTTGACATCAATGAGTAGGCTAAAGGCCCAGGTGGTGATCCTGAGCTTGTGAAGGACCACGTAGCATAGCTAGGCTTTCCAAGCCTCTTTTATTTTACTAGTTGTCTGTACTCAGACAAGTTACTTCCGCTGCTGGTTTGTATGACTGTATGACTTGAATGCTGGGTCGTGAGACCCGTACCTTTGTGTATGTTATGTATGGCTCTTTGAGCCTTAAATAAAGTACTTGTGTCGTAGAGTCATGTTGTGATGCCTTGTTGTATTTGCACATATCGAGCATATTGTGTGTATGATTGAAATGCTTGGTATGTGTGGGATCTGACTATCTAGTTGTTTATCTTTAGTAGCCTCTCTTACCGGGAAATGTCTCCTAGTGTTACCGCTGAGCCATGGTAGCTTGCTACTGCTCTGGAACACTTAGGCTGGCCGGCATGTGTCCTTCTTCGTTCCGGTGTCTGTCCCTTCGGGGAAATGTCACGCATTGAGTACCGGAGTCCTGTTAGCCCGCTACAGCCCGGTTTACCGGAGTCCTGCTAGCCCAGTGCTACAGCCCGGACCCACTTGCTGTTGACCGACACGTTCGAAGCTGGGTCATGAATGCCTGTCCCTGTAAGTCTGTGCCACTTTGGGTTTACGACTAGTCATGTCAGCCCGGGCTCCTTATCATATGGATGCTAGCGACACTATCATATACGTGAGCCAAGAGGCGCAAACGGTCCTGGGCAAAGGTAAGGCGACACCCGTGGGGATACCGTGCGTGAGGCCGCAAAGTGATATGAGGTGTTACAGGCTAGATCGATGTGACATCGAGTCGGGGTCCTGACAGCGTTGGTATCAGAGCCGGACTGCCTATAGGTTCTCCAAGCCAAACTGGTCGATGTTGAGTCTAGAAATTCTTTAGTTATATGTAGGGGAATTGTTTGTGGGTTGGAACGTAAGGCTCTTTTTACTCCTTTATCTTATGACATTCTGATCTGAGTCAGTCTATTCTTCCACCGGGGGTTAAGGAATTAGGATCTATTCTCTCTATCAGGATCACGTGTTTCTAATCAGTAGTACCTTATAAGTTTGATGGATACAAGCCTAGTTCAATTCTACTACCACATTATGTTGCTAGGATGGACTCAGAACTTGATATGATGATGTTGAGTGTGTATGTAATCCTTTGTAAAATATCTCAAAATCCTTCTTGAGCATTTACAGCTGTTATGCTGCCGAAATTCTGCTAGAAATTCTAATGCCTTTGCATTACGATTGTGTTTTCGGATGGCCACTCGCGACCTCAATCAAGTGGTTCGCCTGACTCGATGCCTAGATGTACCCGGCCATACTGCCATGTTGGTCAGCGTAATGACTGAGGCTGGATACCGTTGGTATCCTGAGTACACGGTCGAAGAGCAATTCCGAGACTTTAATCAAAGCCAGTATCTCTGCACTGTCAGGATATTTCCATCTTATCCTGGGTCCACCGAGCCCCTTCACTGCTCCTATGGACTCGGGGTTGCTATTGAGATGGCTGTGCAGGACGCCGCCTACTCTATGATGACCATCATGCGAGTCAGATCTGGTCTATTTCGGGACTCTGATTTCCGGTATATGCCAGGATCACTTCCGGGAGCACAAGGGTATCTCCAGGCTATCTATGCTGACCCCACTCAGGAGGATTCACGGACTCGCACCACTGCTGAGATGCTCGAGGATAAGGACCGTGAAAATCGGGCCTTGAGGTTAGAGCTCTTCAATACCCGTGCTGACCACTGGGCCACATTGACTCGGTTTGCACCGGCGGTGCAAGCTGGATATTCGGATATGCGCGATCTCTATCCTGTGAGATCTGCTCTGCCAGACGTGATGGGTTGGCGTGATGTAGGAGGCATCACCCCACCTCGCGGTCCCCGCAGGCCACCGTCTGTTGGTCCAAGACCTCATCCTAGTCCCTATGGTCCACAAGCTCCGCGAGATCGTCTGTTTCTGGATGATCATGTTGAGCTTCCAGGCTATGGAGGTGATTTCTACGAGAACTACTACGGATCGGTCTGAGTTAGTGGTAGTATCACTAGTTCGCACTAGCTGTGTCGTCTATCGTTCCGCGTGACTCGTGGGATATGACCTAGTTTGTACCCTTTCCGGAGGTGTAGAAAAATAATGTATAGGAGCTTGGGATGCCTCCGATGAGATGTAATCCTCTTTTCACCGTAATAGTACTTTGTTTGGTCTTGTACTAAACCCTGTATGGTGTGTATGACGATGGAATAAAGAAGCAGTTTCTGTATCTACCATGTCATACGGATGATCATCTTGCATTTCGAGTTATTCCTTACATTTTGTATCCTATGTCGGAATTTTATCATTCTGACTAAATCATTGTCTTGTTTACCTAGGATGGTCAACACGCGCACTAACCCTGCTCCTCAAGAGCAGGCCGAAGGCAGTGAAGTCAGGGATGCAAATCTGCCTCATCCTCCTTCCCTAGCCGAGGTTATGATGGAAGCTGAGAGAAACAAGCGGGAGACCAACCGTTTGTTGGAGCGTATTGAACAGAACACAGCACACCATCAGAGGACTAACGTGGTGTCACTCAGTGATTTTATCAAATTACATCCACCCACGTTCCACCACTCCATCGAGCCTCTCGACGCTGATGACTGGCTTCGCAGTATCTCTCACAAGCTGCGTTCCGCGCTAGTAGCTGAGGCTGACAAGGTCACCTTTGCTGCATATCATCTTGAAGGCCCCGCCAGTCTATGGTGGGAGAATTATGGAGCTATGCGCCCAGCGGGCCATGTCACTACTTGGGCTGAATTCAGTGAGGCTTTCCGTGAACATCACATTCCGGAGGGTCTCATGGACCGTAAACGTGAGGAATTTTGGAATTTCACCCAAGGCCGACTCTCTGTGGATGCTTACAGCAGGGAGTTTGGTAACCTCGCACGATATGCAACTGAGGAAGTTTCTACTGATGCCAAGAAGCAAGCAAGGTTCCGTAAGGGACTTAGTCCTGAGCTTCACCGCGACCTCCGTCTGCATGAGTGCACATCTTTTCAGAAGCTTGTTAACAAGGCCATCAGTGCTGAAACTGGTCAGACTGATTATGACGCAACACGCAAGCATGGCCGTGACATGGGTTCCTCATCCGGTGCTGGTCCTCAGAAGCGCCGCGTGTGGGTGCCCAACACCGCCCTGCCACCCAGGTTCACACCGAGGCCATCTTTCCAGGCGCCTCGCCCTGTTCAACAGTCTGCTCCAGCCAAGCCCTATGGGGGTCCAACCAACAATGCTCCTCCACGTACCAGTTCCGTGACTTGTTTCAAGTGTGGGGAATCTGGCCACTATATGCGTGAGTGTCCCCAGACCAACCCCAACCAATCTGCTAAAGCTGTTGGCCGTGGCAAGCCGACAGGGAAAGTGTTCCACGCCAAGCCGGCCACCGCTACACGTGGCCATGTCAACTGTATCTCTGCTGAAGAAGCTCAAGAGGATCCCAACGTCGTTCTCGGTACGCTCCTTGTTAATTGCCACCCGGCATCTGTTCTTTTCGATACAGGAGCCTCTCATTCATTTATATCCGAGAACTATGCTCGTTTGCATAACACCGCATTCTGTGACATGCCATCCACTATGGAAATTTCTACTCCCGGTTCTAGATGGCAGACCTCCAGGGTAAGTTATGGAAATGAAATCCAAGTCGACAGACTTGTTTTCCTTGCATCTTTGATAGCTCTCAAATTTTCAGATATTAATATCATGTTGGGTATGGACTGGATGTCAGCTCATCATGCCAAAATTGATTGCTTCTCTAGGACTGTTCAACTCACTCATCCTTCGGGGAAGATAGTCAATGTCTTGACCCGATTAGCCAAGCGACAATTATATTCTCTTAACGCCAGCCCTTTGCCAGACCTTGAGGACGTTCCGATAGTCCGTGACTTCCCGGATGTCTTCCCAGAGGAATTGCCAGGTGTTCCACCTGACAGGGATGTTGAGTTCGTAATAGACCTCATTCCAGGAACCGTTCCGATTGCTAGAAGACCCTATAAGATGGCACCACTAGAACTAGCCGAGCTTAAGAAACAACTCGATGAGTCCTTGAAAAAGGGTTTCATCCGACCTAGTTCATCTCCGTGGGCTTGCCCCGTCCTCTTCGTCAAGAAGAAGGATGGTACGGACCGGATGGTTGTAGATTATTGACCTGTCAATTTGGTCACAATCAAGAACAAATATCCGCTCCCTAGGATCAACGACCTGTACGATCAGCTTGCTGGATCCTCAGTCTTCTCCAAGATGGATTTGAGGTTGGGCTACCATCAAATCAAAATCAGAAATGGGGACATTCCTAAAACGGCCTTTGTTACTCGTTATGGCCAATACGAGTACACCGTCATGTCCTTCGGTTTAACCAACGCTCCAGCCACCTTTTCTCGGCTAATGAACTCAATCTTCATGGAGTATTTGGATAAATTCGTCGTAGTTTATCTCGATGATATACTCATCTACTCCAAGAACGAGGAGGAACATGCCGAACATCTAAGGCTAGTGTTGAAGAAACTTCGAGAGCATCGTCTTTATGCCAAATTTTCTAAATGTGAATTTTGGTTGTCAGAAGTGACCTATCTGGGTCATGTAATATCTGGTAAAGGTATTGCTGTTAACCCTGAGCGAGTTCAAGCCGTCCTTAATTGGACTCCACCGGAATCGGTCAAGAAAGTTCGGAGTTTTCTGGGCTTAGCGAGCTATTGTCGTCGCTTTGTCGAAAACTTCTCCAAAGTTGCCAAACCCCTAACCGAACTCCTCAAGAAAGATAAGAAGTTCGAATGGACTCCACAATGTGAGCACAACTTTCAGGAACTGAAAGGACGCCTGACTTCTGCTCCCGTACTGGTACCGCCAGACTTCTCCAAGGACTTTGTTATCTACTGCGACGCCTCGCGACAAGGACTAGGTTGCATTCTCATGCAAGATCGACACGTAATTGCCTACGCTTCACGGCAATTGCACCCACATGAGGAGAATTATCCTACTCATGATCTAGAGCTTGCAGCCGTAGTCTATGCACTTAAGACCTCGCAACATTACCTCCTCGGTAACCGTTGTGAAATATTCACTGATCACCAAAGTCTGAAGTACATTTTCACCCAACCGGATTTGAATCTCAGGCAAAGACGTTGGGTTGAGTTGATCACAGATTTCGACTTAGGAATAACTTACACCCCAGGGAAAGCCAACGTCATGGCTGATGCGCTAAGTCGTAAATCTTATTGTAACAACCTAATGCTACAACAAAGTCAACCGCTTTTCCATGAGGAATTTCGGAAGCTTAACCTTCACATTGTTCCTCAAGGTTTTCTTTCCACCTTGGTGGCAAAACCTACCCTTACGGATCAGATCATCAAAGCACAGAAGGTAGATCCGGGAATTTCCCGCATCTAGAGAAACATCAAGAAAGGAATTGCGAATTGTTTCTCCATTACTGATCAAGGGGTCGTATACTTCGGGAATCGACTAGTGGTTCCCAAGGTGCGAAACCTGAGGCGATTGATCCTTAAGGAGGCTCATGAATCTCCTCTCACCATTCATCCCGGTAGTACTAAGATGTATCAGGACCTACGCCAGAGGTTCTGGTGGACTAGGATGAAGAGAGAAATTGCTCAGTATATTGCTAATTGCGACGTCTGTCGTCGTATAAAAGCAGAGCATCAACGGCCTGCTGGCACCCTTCAACCCTTAGCTATCCCTGAATGGAAATGGGATAAAATTGGTATGGATTTCATTACCGGTTTTCCCAGGACCAAGAGAGGGAATAATGCTATCTTTGTCATTGTCGATCGTCTTTCCAAAGTAGCCCATTTCCTACCTGTTCGTGAGAGTATAACCGCTAGTCAATTGGCAGACTTATACATCTCCCTGATAGTGTCTCTCCATGGTGTTCCTTTGGAAATTAATTCGGATCGAGGAAGTCTTTTCACCTCTCGATTTTGGGAAAGTTTCCAAAATGCTATGGGAACCCGTCTCTCCTTTAGCACCGCTTTCCACCCTCAGTCGAGTGGTCAAGTGGAACGCGTCAACCAGATTCTAGAAGACATGCTTCGAGCCTCTGTTATCTCATTCGGAATAGATTGGGAGAAGTGCCTTCCATTTGCCGAATTCGCTTACAACAACAGCTATCAATCTAGCTTGGGTAAAGCCCCTTTTGAAGTTCTCTATGGACGACGGTGTCGAACACCCCTTAACTGGTCAGAGACCGGGGAAAGACAATTCTTTGGCCCGGATATGATTCAGGAAGCAGAAGAGCAAGTTCGCATCGTTCGTGAAAAGTTGAAAACAGCCCAATCCCGTCAGAAGAGTCAATATGACCGAAAACATAAGGCTATGACTTTCGAGATTGACGAGAAGGCTTACCTTCAGGTTACCCCTCTGAAGGGAACCCATCGTTTCGGTATCAAAGGCAAATTGGCTCCTCGTTACATTGGACCTTTTCGCATTCTCGCCAAACGAGGAGAAGTTGCCTACCAGTTGGAACTACCTCCGCACCTCTCCAGAGTCCACGATGTCTTCCACATTTCTCAACTCAGGCGTTGCTTCTCGGATCCTATCCGTGGAGTGGACCACGAAACGCTTGATCTCCAAGATAATCTTACATATCGAGAGTACCCCATTCGTATCCTCGATCAGGCCGAGCGTACCACTCGACGTCATAATATCAAGTTTCTCAAAGTACAATGGTCGCACCATTCTGAGGATGAAGTAACTTGGGAAAGGGAGGATCGTCTTCGACTTGAGTATCCCGCCTTCTTTCCGGAGGAACCCAAATCTCGGGACGAGATTCTTTTGAGTGGGGGTGAGTTGTCACATCCTAGTTAGACATGCATTAGAGTGTTGCATCATGTTTACTCTTTCATCAGAAACCTGAAATGGGGATGACAGAACCCCCAGTCCCCTCTGAAAACAATTAGGGTTTACTAAAAACTTTTTCAATGAACCTGAAATGCCCTTCTAAAATGCCCATCATTTTTGTCTTGGTTCAGAACCTCTGCCAAAAGTGGTGCACATTTTCCTAGGCCATCTTAGGGTTTTTGAATTAAATCATAAATATTTGAATTTGGGCATTTAGAATTATATAAAATATTTAAATGCTCAAATATCCCCAAACTAAAATGTTTCATGTTGGAAATAATCCAACTATGGACCAGGAGTAGTTTGGTGATTTTAGGAGTAGCCTAAGTATTTTATTTAATTCAACAAAGTTGCAGAAGTATTAAAAAAACAGAAAACAGAAGAAATGGAAAAGGCTTACCTGTCGCCCAGCACCCGGCCCACCTGCCGGCCCAGCCCAGCACCGCGCCAGCGAGCTGCTTGCCGGCCAGGCAGGCAGGCAGGTGCTCGACGGCGAGCACCACATGGGTGCCATGCACCTGCTCACCGCCTCGCCGCCTCCCTCGCCCGGCTAACGCCGTGAATCGGCCTCCCTCTCTCCCCCGAACCTCCCAGACACCCCCTCTCCTCTCCAGCTCCTCTCCCTCGCTCTCCCACGCCATGGCCGACGCCATCGCCGCCACCCCCTCGCCGTAGCCACGCCCTCCGTCAACCCCACGCCGTGCCACCGTGTCCAGGAGCTCCGCCGCCGACCACTTCATCGAGCTAGCCGAGCCCCGTGTGCTCGTGCGGCCCGAGACCACCGCACCAACCTCGCCCGAGCTCGCCGTCGCCGGAGATCCCCTTCAACGCCGTCGCCGCCTCAGCTCGTCCCCGACCCCGCCGGTGGCCTCTACGGGAGCGCTGTGAGCCTAGCTACCCCTCCGACCCTCCCTCTCTCTTTCCCGAGCCGTGTAGCCACCGCACGAAGATCACACGCACGCACCGCCACGGATCTCGTCGCCGACGTGCTCCCGGCCATCCTCCGGCCAACCCGCGGTGTCCAACGCACTCACCACGCTGCGTTAGGCCCAACCGTGCACGTCCCGCACCTCCCCGCACACCCTAGCGTCAAGTTCGTCTTTGGCCGAACCCCGGTGGCCACCAAAGTCGTCGCCGGCGCCAACTCCGGCCACCCCGACCCCAACGGACTCCACCAAGAGCTGCGGCTCGACCTCAGCTCCTCTCCGGTGGCCTCCGCGGCTCGTTTGGTTGCCGGAACGGCAAAAATCACTTCCGCCGCCGCGTCGGGCTCGCCGGCGGCTAAACGCCGGTGCAGCCGACCCGGGTTTGATCACGGGTGGGCCCTGGTTGACTCCCCTGAGTCAATGACAGGTGGGGCCCAGCCCTGTTAATTAAACAGGTTTAGTTTTAATTAAACTTTAATTAATTTAATCACCCTGACATGCTGGACCCACTGTCAGGTTTGACCCGGACATGTTCCGTTGACCTGCTGACGTCACACTGACGTCAGGCTGACGAAATAATTGATTTTCTGGAATTATTCTAATATAGGAAATTCCAGAATATAATTTAAACTTCCAAAATTCATAACTTTTATTCTGTAACTCCAAATCAGACAAATTATATATGAAAAATGATCAAAAAAGTCCAATCTATCCATCTGTACTATTTTCATGCATGACTAAACAAGTTAACTTGATGTTTAATGCAGAACAAGGAAAAACACTTTAAAGGGCCATGTTTGAGTTTGAAATTTGAATCTTTGATTCCAAATTGGTTCAAATCCTTCTGGTCTTAGTTGCATTAGCCCAACACACTCATATTGCTATGTTTCAAGCATGCATCATATTGTTGCACATTGTTTGGTAATGGTTGTATATCGGTGTTCTTGCGGCAGGATCTGCCCCCGAGGAGTACCGTGATTACCCTAACGAAGAACCGTATCAGTGCATCGAACCATCAGGCAAGCAACCAACCATTTGATCATATCGATACAATCCCATGTTCTCGCTCCTGCTCTCTTTTACTGCATTAAGACAACGCGTTTCAAACTACTGTGTGCTACGGTAGTTGAACCCACTTCCTCTGCATGACCTGTCATTGCCACAGTAACTAGATGAAACCCACTAGCATGTGTAGGAGTTGATTGAGCCATATGTATGTGTTGTTCCTACCTTGCTATGCCTGCTATGCTTAGAGTCGTGTCAGGTCTGGTTCATCTGGGTGATGGGCTAGAGTGAAATGATTATGTCGGTAATGAGAGTGGTGTGGTGAACACGATTTGGTAAAGGTATCGATGAGAGGCCATGTAGGAGTACATGGTGGGTTGTTTCATTGAAGCCGACCTTAAGCACTGAGAGCTGTATGTGTGATTTAAGAATCAGCTACTACCATGCATTGGGCCCGAAACCAATGGACCCTCTCGGCTTCTTATTCACCCTAGTTCTCCGTCCAGGAGTTGCAAGTAGTTTCTGGTGTTTGTAGCCTACTGGAGGCCGTGGACAGCGCTGACCGTAGGGGTGGGCTGTGATGCGGTAGGTACGTGGCCGGGTGTACCGAATACCCGTTAGGTATCTCGGGAACCCTGTTCACATCATTCGGGGCCGTATGGGAAACCTCGGCCGGACTCCCTGCGGATGGAACCTGGATAGGCGATAAACCTGGACTGGAGGCTTAGGTGATTAGGTAGGTCGTGGCCGACACCCACGTTGGGCTTCCGCTTGAAGGTTGCCGAGTACATGTCGTGTAAACGACGGTAAGAGGTGAGAGCGTGTATGAAGAAGTACACCCCTGCAGGGTTATCATGATCTATTCGAATAGCCGCGTCCGCGGTAAAGGACTACTTGGTTGCCTATACAGTTCATAGACAAGTAAATGGAAACTGTTAAAAGCCTCAGGATAAGTGTGAGTGCCGAGGATGGCTCTTCCATAGGAAGACGGAGGTGGATCCTGGGTAGTGTATTGAAGTGGTGAGTAGTGGACTCGTGTACGCAAAACCATTTCAAATTGGAGTCTCGTAGGTTAGCCTAGCCAAGGGTCAAAGCTGGCTTGCTGCAACAACTCCACCAACCCTTCTTGATAGTATGCATGTATGTAGAATCTGATGTAAGTCTTGCTGAGTACCTTTGTACTCATGTTGCTATAATTTACATTTTTACAGAAGACGCTGCAACCCCTTCTGATGGGTTCTACGTAGACGTTGACATCAATGAGTAGGCTAAAGGCCCAGGTGGTGATCCTGAGCTTGTGAAGGACCACGTAGCATAGCTAGGCTTTCCAAGCCTCTTTTATTTTACTAGTTGTCTGTACTCAGACAAGTTACTTCCGCTGCTGGTTTGTATGACTGTATGACTTGAATGCTGGGTCGTGAGACCCGTACCTTTGTGTATGTTATGTATGGCTCTCTGAGCCTTAAATAAAGTACTTGTGTCGTAGAGTCATGTTGTGATGCCTTGTTGTATTTTCACATATCGAGCAAATTGTGTGTATGATTTTAATGCTTGGTATGTGTGGGATCTGACTATCTAGTTGTTTATCTTTAGTAGCCTCTCTTACCGGGAAATGTCTCCTAGTGTTACCGCTGAGCCATGGTAGCTTGCTACTGCTCTGGAACACTTAGGCTGCCGGCATGTGTCCTTCTTCGTTCCGGTGTCTGTCCCTTCGGGGAAATGTCACGCATTGAGTACCGGAGTCCTGTTAGCCCGCTACAGCCCGGTTTACCGGAGTCCTGCTAGCCCAGTGCTACAGCCCGGACCCACTTGCTGTTGACCGACACGTTCGAAGCTGGGTCATGAATGCCTGTCCCTGTAAGTCTGTGCCACTTTGGGTTTATGACTAGTCATGTCAGCCCGGGCTCCTTATCATATGGATGCTAGCGACACTATCATATACGTGAGCCAAGAGGCGCAAACGGTCCCGGGCAAAGGTAAGGCGACACCCGTGGGGATACCGTGCGTGAGGCCGCAAAGTGATATGAGGTGTTACAGGCTAGATCGATGTGACATCGAGTCGGGGTCCTGACAAAAAGGATGTTCCATTTGTCGTTGATGATGATTGTGTAGAAGCCTTTGAAACACTTAAGAAAGCCATAATTTCTGCACCTATTGTTCAACCACCTGATTGGAACTTGCCTTTTGAAATTATGTGTGATGATAGAGATTATGCTATTGGTCCTGTTTTACGACAAAGAGTTGATAAGAAATTAAATATTATTCATTATGCTAGTATAACTCTAGACAGTGCCCAAAGAAATTATACTACTGAAAAAGATTTTTTGGCAGTTGTGTTTGCTTGTGATAAATTCAGATCTTATATTGTTGATTCTAAAGTTATATTGGGTTTCGATGCCTCACCCGATGCCAGGTTGGGGCCGTGTGCCATCGGGTGAGGCATCGAAACCCAATCAATTCCGTAGGTATGTACATCCCACACGGTAATCCGAGAAAGTCATTCCCGTGGGTATGTACATCCCACACAGTGAATCCCAGAAAAACATTTTTGTTCATATGTATATCACACATAGTCAATGCAAGGAATTCATCCGTTCTTATGTACATCCCACACAGTCAATCCAGGGAAAATGTTTCCATTCGTATGTACATCCCACACAATTTTAAGTATATGCTCATGTGTGAAAGGTGTAACTATCACACACGCTCTGCCTTGGTTAACTATTTGCTTTCATTAACTACGTCACACAAGATTTGATGTAGAAAACTGTGTGGCATTGGGCTATCCATCACAAGCGCTTTTATTGCCAGAACCGTTTGCAAAGTTCCATGACTGTCTGTTCTCTTTTTATTTTTGCTTGTAATTTATTATTCTAATTGTAAATTTTGAAATATGAAACGTGCAATTCTAATTCTCGGCACAATGGTTCAACAATGAATCTATAAATAAAGTTGCCAGTACAATATTTTCAGTAATTACAAGATTAGGCAGCAATTAACTATGATGAACCACAATATTTAAAGGCGGTAAAGGTGAAGAGACATGTGTAAATCATTTTGACTGCCGACGGTGTTGAAGAAGCGGAATGCCCATAATGTGCCTTCTTGCATGCCATAGGCACGGACCACTTTTGTCCAACCCCTTGTGATGATCGCCCACCCATCCTTCACCGCCTTCAGGAAGACTTCTAGAGCATTATCATGGTACTATGAATTATATACTTTAACCATAGTTGCCTCCACTCCGGTCATGTAGTTTGCAAGGTAATCATCAGTAAATAGCTTCGGAAACCACTGAAAAGAGAAAAATATCAGATACTGAGGTCTAATAGTGTAACTTTTTGTGGGTAGGGGAAAAAGGCAACACATTACTTACCATCCTAAAGTTCACTGTTGTCTTCGACAAAGTGTAAATAAAGAGCTTAATTCCAATCACCCGTTTCTCTCGCCTAACAATATTTCTTAGTTTCCTCACTTAACGCTTGTTCATCAATATCTCATTGCCCCATACACAAAAGGGATCGAAGCATGGATCAGTACCGCTCATATATGTACCTACAAGCAACCAGTAAATGTTAGAAGCTAAACTAAGATTGCACAAATAATGTAAAATAGAACCACCTATGTTCCTAACTACAAGTACTTTTTTTAGATTTCAATATGAACTATATACGGATGTATATAGAATTATAGATATAGTTTAGATTATAATCTAGATTGACATATTTTGCTCCTTATGTAGTCTATATTGGAATCTCTAAAATACTTATATTTAGGAATAGATGGTGTATAAGAAATGGGATGCAGCTAACCTCGATGGCAAACAACAGCATCGCCCATTGTAGCCCTGTGTATGTACATGGAAAGCCAATGTTAACTACAACAGGGTTAAGATTCACCAAAAATAGCAAATGGTAATAAAACGGCAGCATCTGTAGTGATATCTTCATTTCGAAAGAGTAGCACGGTAGCAAAATGGATGGATTAAAAAATGGATACAACTGTTAATTGCAACAGGCTTAACAACATCCTAATTCATGTTTTGTAAGTTTGTAGCCATTGAAATAAAACTCTTCAAAATGGATACAACTGTTAATTGCAACAGGCTTAATGGCCATTGAAACTGGTATTAATAAAAATGCAATTGGCAGAGTTAAACATCATAGGGTAGGTGCTGCCAGAGCAGATAATGGCCCAGTTGTCTATAAAAAGGTAGGGAAATTAGCTAAAACATGTTAGCATGTTTACTACAACATGCTTAATACATCGACAGTACAAAACATAACCATTAACTGCAACTAGTATTGGTAAGATTGAACTGGTGGGCACATACTTGGTAAGTCCTGAGAGGTAGTTGCTGGGGCACTTCATCTTGGCCAGAGCCCGCCCAAAGTCAGTGGCGGCGGAGGTGATATTGAAGGAAATATGCCCTAGAGGCAATAATAAAGTTATTATTTATTTCCTTATATCATGATAAATGTTTATTATTCATGCTAGAATTGTATTAACCAGAAACATAATACATGTGTGAATACATAGACAAACAAAGTGTCACTAGTATGCCTCTACTTGACTAGCTCGTTAATCAAAGATGGTTATGTTTCCTAACCATGAACAATGAGTTGTTAGTTGATTAACGGGATCACATCATTAAGTGAATGATCTGATTGACATGACCCATTCCATTAGCTTAGCACCCGATCGTTTAGTATGTTGCTATTGCTTTCTTCATGACTTATACATGTTCCTATGACTATGAGATTATGCAACTCCCGTTTGCCAGAGGAACACTTTGTGTGCTACCAAACGTCACAAGGTAACTGGGTGATTATAAAGGAGCTCTATAGGTGTCTCCAAAGGTACATGTTGGGTTGGCGTATTTCAAGATTAGGATTTGTCACTCCGATTGTCGGAGAGGTATCTCTGGGCCCTCTCGGTAATGCACATCACTTAAGCCTTGCAAGCATTGCAACTAAATGAGTTAGTTGCGGGATGATGTATTACAGAACAAGAAAAGAGACTTGCCGGTGACGAGATTGAACTAGGTATTGGAATACCGACGATCGAATCTCGGGCAAGTAACATACCAATGACAAAGGGAACAACGTATGTTGTTGTGCGGTCTGACCGATAAAGATCTTCGTAGAATATGTAGGAGCCAATATGAGCATCCAGGTTCCGCTATTGGTTATTGACCAGAGACGTGTCTCGGTCATGTCTACATTGTTCTCGAACCCGTAGGGTCCGCACGCTTAAGGTTACGATGACAGTTTCATTATGAGTTTATGCATTTTGATGTACCGAAGTTTGTTCGGAGTCCCGGATGTGATCACGGACATAACGAGGAGTCTCGAAATGGCCGAGACATAAAGATTGATATATTGGAAGCCTATGTTTGGATATCGGAAGTGTTCCGGGTGAAATCGGGATTTTACCGGAGTACCGGGAGGTTACCGGAACCCCCCGGGAGCTATATGGGCCATAGTGGGCCTTAGTGGAAAAGAGAAGGGGCAGCCCAAAGTGGGCCGCGCGCCCCTCCCCTCCCTTGGTCCGAATAGGACAAGGAAAGGGGGCCGGCCACCCTCTCTCTTTTCCCCCTCCGCGAATCCTATTACAAATAGGATTGGGGGGGGGGGGATCCTACTCCCAGAGGGAGTAGGACTCTCCTGGCGCGCCTCTCCTAGGCCGGCCGCACCCCCCCTTTAGTCCTTTATATACGGAGGCTGGGGCACCCCAGAAACACACAAGTTGATCCACGTGATCTTATTCTTAGCCATGTGCGGCGCCCCCAGCCACCATAGTCCTCGATAATATTGTAGCGGTGCATAGGCGAAGCCCTGCGGCAGTAGTACATCAAGATCGTCACCACGCCGTCGTGCTGACGGAACTCTTCCCCGACACTTTGCTGGATCGGAGTCCGGGGATCGTCATCGAGCTGAACGTGTGCTAGAACTCGGAGGTGCCGTAGTTTCGGTGCTTGATCGGTCGGGCCGTGGAGACGTACGACTACATCAACCAAACGCTTCTGTTGTCGATCTACTAGGTACATAGATCACACTCTCCCCTCGTTGCTATGCATCACCATGATCTTGCGTGTGTGTTGGAATTTTTTTGAAATTACTATGTTCCCCAACAGTGGCATCCAAGCCTAGGTTTTATATGTTGATGTTATATGCACGAGTAGAACACAAGTGAGTTGTGGGTGATATAAGTCATACTGCTTACCAGCATGTCATACTTTGGTTCGGCGGTATTGTTGGACGAAGCGGCCCGGACCGACATTACGCGTACGCTTACGCGAGACCGGTTCTCCCGATGTGCTTTGCACATAGGTGGCTTGCGGGTGACAGTTTCTCCAACTTTAGTTGAATCGAGTGTGGCTACGCCCGGTCCATGCGAAGGTTAAAACAACACCAACTTGACAAACTATCGTTGTTGTTTTGGTGCGTAGGTAAGATTGGTTCTTGCTTAAGCCCATAGCAGCCACGTAAAACTTGCAACAACAAAGTAGAGGACGTCTAACTTGTTTTTGCAGGGCATGTTGTGATGTGATATGGTCAAGACATGATGCTGAATTTTATTGTATGAGATGATCATGTTTTGTAACCAAGTTATCGGCAACTGGCAGGAGCCATATGGTTGTCGCTTTATTGTATGCAATGCAATCGCACTGTAATGCTTTACTTTGTCACTAAACTCTAGCGATAGTCGTGGAAGCACAAGCTTGGCGAGACGACAACGATGCTACGATGGAGATCAAGGTGTCGCGCCGGTGATGATGGTGATCATGACGGTGCTTCGGAGATGGAGATCACAAGCACAAGATGATGATGGCCATATCATATCACTTATATTGATTGCATGTGATGTTTATCTTTTATGCATCTTATCTTGCTTTGATTGACGATAGCATTATAAGATGATCTCTCACTAATTATCAAGAAGTGTTCTCCCTGAGTATGCACTGTTGCGAAAGTTCTTCGTGCTGAGACACCACGTGATGATCGGGTGTGATAGGCTCTATGTTCAAATACAACGGGTGCAAAACAGTTGCACACGCGGAATACTCAGGTTATACTTGACGAGCCAAGCATATACAGATATGGCCTCGGAGCACGGAGACCGAAAGGTCGAGCGTGAATCATATAGTAGATATGATCAACATAGTGATGTTCACCAATGAAACTACTCCATCTCACGTGATGATCGGACATGGTTTAGTTGATTTGGATCACGTAATCACTTAGAGGATTAGATGGATGTCTATCTAAGTGGGAGTTCTTTAAGTAAATTAACTGAACTTAAATTTATCATGAAACTTAGTTCCTGATAGTATCTTGCTTGTTTATGATTGATTGTAGATAGATGGCTCGTGTTGTTGTTTCGTTGAATTTTAATGCGTTCCTTGAGAAAGCAAAGTTGAAAGATGATGGTAGCAATTACACGGACTGGGTCCGTAACTTGAGGTTTATCCTCATTGTTGCACAGAAGAATTATGTCCTTGATGCACCGCTAGGTGACGGACCTATTGCAGGAGCAGATGCAGACGTTATGAACGTTTGGCTAGCTCAATATGATGACTACTTGATAGTTTAGTGCACCATGCTTAATGGCTTAGAATCGGGACTTCAAAGACGTTTTGAACGTCATGGAGCATATGAGATGTTCCAGGAGTTGAAGTTAATATTTCAAGCAAATACCCGAGTTGAGAGATATGAAGTCTCCAACAAGTTCTATAGCTAAAAGATGGAGGAGAATCGCTCAACTAGTGAGCATGTGCTCAGATTGTCTGAGTACTACAATCGCTTGAATCAAGTGGGAGTTAATCTTCCAGATAAGATAGTGATTGACAGAATTCTCTAGTCACCATCACCAAGTTAGTAGAACTTCATGATGAACTATGATATGCAAGGGATAACGGAAACGATTCCCAAGCTCTTCGTAATGCGGAAATTAACGAAGGTAGAAATCGAGAAAAACATCAAGTGTTGATGGTAGACAAGACCACTAGTTTCAAGAAAAGGGCAGAGGGAAGAAGGGGAACTTCAAGAAGAACAGCAAGCAAGTTGCTGCTCAAGTAAAGAAGCCCAAGTCTGGTCCTAAGCCTGAGACTAAGTGTTTCTACTGCAAAGGGACTGGTCACTGGAAGCGGAACTACCCCAAGTGATTGGCAGATAAGAAGGATGGCAAAGTGAACATAAGTATATTTGATATACATGTTATTGATGTGTACTTTACTAGTGTTTATAGCAACCCCTCAGTATTTGATACTAGTTCAGTTGCTAAGATTGGTAACTCGAACGGGAGTTGCAGAATAAACAGATACTAGTTAAGGGTGAAGTGATGATGTGTGTTGGAAGTGGTTCGAAGATTGATATGATCATCATCGCACACTCCCTATACTTTCGGGATTAGTGTTGAACTTGAATAAGTGTTATTTGGTGTTTGCGTTGAGCATGAATATGATTTGATCATGTTTATTGTAATACGGTTATTCATTTAAGTAAGAGAATAAATTGTTGTTCTGTTTACATGAATAAAACCTTATATGGTTACACACCCAATGAAAATAGTTCGTTGGATCTCGATCGTAGTGATACACATAATCATAATATTGAAACCAAAAGATGCAA
The DNA here is from genome assembly GCF_002162155.2 of Triticum dicoccoides. Classification (NCBI taxonomy): domain Eukaryota; kingdom Viridiplantae; phylum Streptophyta; class Magnoliopsida; order Poales; family Poaceae; genus Triticum; species Triticum dicoccoides. The sequence goes on along the minus strand of NC_041388.1, from coordinate 184,292,881 downwards.
AGTTAATAATGATAGTGCAACTTATTTGTGGCACTGCCGTTTAGGTCATATTGGTGTAAAGTGCATGAAGAAACTCCATGCTAATGGGTTTTTGGAATCACTTGATTATGAATCAGTTGATGCTTGTGAACCATGCCTCATGGGCAAGATGACTAAAACACCGTTCTCCGGAACTATGGAGCGAGCAACTGACTTATTGGAAATAATACATACTGATGTATGAGATCCGATGAGTGTTAAGGCTTGCGGCGGGTATCATTATTTTCTGACCTTCACATATGATTTGAGCAGATATGGGTATATCTACTTAATGAAACACAAGTCTGAAATATTTGAAAAGTTCAAAGAATTTCAGAGTGAAGTGGAGAATCATCGTAACAAGAAAATAAAAGTTTCTACGATATGATCGCAGAGGTAAAATATTTGAGTTACGAGTTTGGCCTTCAGTTAAAATAATGTGAAATAGTTTTACTACTCACGCCACCTGGAACACCACAGCATAATGGTGTGTCCGAACATTATAACCGTACTTTATTAGATATGGTGCGATCTATGATGTCTCTTTTCGATCTACCACTATCGTTTTGGGGTTATGCATTAAAGACAGCTGCATTCACGTTTAAAAGGGCACCATCTAAGTCCGTTGAGACGACACAATCTGAACTGTGGTTTGGCAAGAAACCAAAGTTGTCGTTTCTTAAAGTTTGGGACTGTGATGCTTATATGAAAAAGTTTCATCCTGATAAGCTCAAACCCAAATCGGAGAAATATGTCTTCATAGGATACCCAAAGCAGACTATTGGGTACACCTTGTATCACAAATCCGAAGGCAAGACTTTTGTTGCTAAATTCGGAGTTTTTCTAGAGAAGGAGTTTCTCTCGAAAGAAGTGAGTGGGAGGAAAGTAGAACTTGACGAGGTAACTGTACCTGTTCCCTTATTGGAAAGTAGTACATCACAGAAAACTGTTTCTGTGACACCTACACCAGTTAGTGAGGAAGCTAATGATGATGATCATGAAACTTCAGAACAAGATACTACTGAACCTCGTAGATCAACCAGAGTAAGATCCGCACCAGAGTGGTACGGTAATCCCGTTCTGGAAGTCATGCTACTAGATCATGATGAACCTACGAACTATGAAGAAGCGATGGTGAGCCCAGATTCCGCAAAGTGGCTTGAAGCCATGAAATCTGAGATGGGATCCATGTATGAGAACAAAGTATGGACTTCGGTTGACTTGCCCGATGATCGGCAAGCAATTGAAAATAAATGGATCTTCAAGAAGAAGACTGACGCTGACGATAATATTACTGTCTACAAAGCTCGACTTGTCGCAAAAGGTTTTTGGCAAGTTCAAGGGATTGACTACGATGAGACTTTCTCACCCGTAGCGATGCTTAAGTCTGTCCGAATCATGTTAGCAATTGCTACATTTTATGATTATGAAATTTGGCAGATGGATGTCAAAACTGCATTCCTGAATGGATTTCTGGAAGAAGAGTTGTATATGATGCAACCAGAAGGTTTTGTCGATCCAAAGGGAGCTAACAAAGTGTGCAAGCTCCAGCGATCCATTTATGGACTGGTGCAAGCCTCTCGGAGTTGGAACAAATGTTTTGACAGTGTGATCAAAGCATTTGGTTTTATACAGACTTTTGGAGAAGCCTGTATTTACAAGAAAGTGAGTGGGAGCTCTGTAGCATTTCTGATATTATATGTGGATGACATATTACTAATTGGAAATGATGTAGAATTTCTGGATAGCATAAAGGGATACTTGAATAAGAGTTTTTCCATGAAAGACCTCGGTGAAGCTGCTTACATATTAGGCATTAAGATCTATAGAGATAGATCAAGACGCTTAATTGGACTTTCACAAACCACATACCTTGACGAAGTTTTGAAGAAGTTCAAAATGGATCAAGCAAAGAAAGGGTTCTTGCCTGTGTTACAAGGTGTGAAGTTGAGTAAGACTCAATGCCCGACCACTGCAGAAGATAGAGAGAATATGGAAGATGTTCCCTATGCTTCAGCCATAGGCTCTATCATGTATGCGATGTTGTGTACCAGACCTGATGTGTGCCTTGCTATAAGTCTAGCAGGGAGGTACCAAAGTAATCCAGGAGTGGATCACTGGACAGCGGTCAAGAACATCCTGAAATACCTGAAAAGGACTAAGGATATGTTTCTCATATATGGAGGTGACAAAGAGCTCATCGTAAAAGGTTACGTTGATGCAAGCTTTGACACTGATCCGGACGATTCTAAATCGCAAACCGGATACGTGTTTACATTAAACGGTGGAGCTGTCAGTTGGTGCAGTTCTAAACAAAGCGTTGTAGCGGGATCTACATGTGAAGCGGAGTACATAGCTGCTTCGGAAGCAGCAAATGAAGGAGTCTGGATGAAGGAGTTCATATCCGATCTAGGTGTCATACCTAGTGCATCGGGTCCAATGAAAATCTTTTGTGACAATACTGGTGCAATTGCCTTGGCAAAGGAATCCAGATTTCACAAGAGAACCAAGCACATCAAGAGACGCTTCAATTCCATCCGGGATCTAGTCTAGGTGGGAGACATAGAGATTTGCAAGATACATACGGATCTGAATGTTGCAGACCCGTTGACTAAGCCTCTTCCACGAGCAAAACATGATCAGCACCAAGGCTCCATGGGTGTTAGAATCATTACTGTGTAATCTAGATTATTGGCTCTAGTGCAAGTGGGAGACTGAAGGAAATATGCCCTAGAGGCAATAATAAAGTTATTATTTATTTCCTTATATCATGATAAATGTTTATTATTCATGCTAGAATTGTATTAACCGGAAACATAATACATGTGTGAATACATAGACAAACAAAGTTTTACTAGTATGCCTCTACTTGACTAGCTCGTTAATCAAAGATGGTTATGTTTCCTAACCATGAAGAATGAGTTGTTAGTTGATCAATGGGATCACATCATTAAGTGAATGACCTGATTAACATGACCCATTCCATTAGCTTAGCACCCGATCGTTTAGTATGTTGCTATTGCTTTCTTCATGACTTATACATGTTCCTATGACTATGAGATTATGCAACTCCTGTTTGCCGGAGGAACACTTTGTGTGCTACCAAACGTCACAACGTAACTGGGTGATTATAAAGGAGCTCTATAGGTGTCTCCAAAGGTACATGTTGGGTTGGCATATTTCGAGATTAGGATTTGTCACTCCGATTGTCGGAGAGGTATCTCTGGGCCCTCTCGGTAATGCACATCACTTAAGCCTTGCAAGAATTGCAACTAAATGAGTTAGTTGCGGGATGATGTATTACAGAACGAGAAAAGAGACTTGCCGGTGACGAGACTGAACTAGGTATTGGAATACCAACGATCGAATCTCGGGCAAGTAACATACCGATGACAAAGGGAACAACGTATGTTGTTGTGCGGTCTGACCGATAAAGATCTTCGTAGAATATGTAGGAGCCAATATGAGCATCCAGGTTCCGCTATTGGTTATTGACGGGAGACGTGTCTCGGTCATGTCTACATTGTTCTCGAACCCGTAGGGTCCGCACGCTTAAGGTTACGATGACAGTTTCATTATGAGTTTATGCATTTTGATGTACCGAAGTTTGTTCGGAGTCCCGGATGTGATCATGGACATAACGAGGAGTCTCGAAATGGTCGAGACATAAAGGTTGATATATTGGAAGCCTATGTTTGGATACCGGAAGTGTTCCGGGTGAAATCGGGATTTTACCGGAGTACCGGGAGGTTACCGGAACCCCCCGGGAGCTATATGGGCCATAGTGGGCCTTAGTGGAAAAGAGAAGGGGCAGCCCAAAGTAGGCCGCGCGCCCCTCCCCTCCCTTGGTCCGAATAGGACAAGGAGAGGGGGCCGGCCACCCTCTCTCTTTTCCCCCTCCGTGAATCCTATTCCAACTAGGATTGGGGGGGGGGGGAATCCTACTCCCAGAGGGAGTAGGACTCTCCTGGCGCGCCTCTCCTAGGCCGGCCGCACCCTGCCCTTTAGTCCTTTATATACGGAGGCTGGGGCACCCCAGAAACACACAAGTTGATCCACGTGATCTTATTCTTAGCCGTGTGCGGCGCCCCCAGCCACCATAGTCCTCGATAATATTGTAGCGGTGCTTAGGCGAAGCCCTGCGGCAGTAGTACATCAAGATCGTCACCACGCCGTCGTGCTGACGGAACTCTTCCCCGACAGTTTGCTGGATCGGAGTCCGGGGATCGTCATCGAGTTGAACGTGTGCTAGAACTCAGAGGTGTCGTAGTTTCGGTGCTTGATCGGTCGGGCCGTGGAGACGTACGGCTACATCAACCAAACGCTTCTGTTGTCGATCTACTAGGTACGTAGATCACACTCTCCCCTCGTTGCTATGCAGCACCATGATCTTGCGTGTACGTAGGAATTTTTTTGAAATTACTACGTTCCCCAACAGATATGTTCCTCCGGGTCGAAGCGTGGATCAGTGCCAATGACATGTGTACCTACAGGCAACCAGTAAATTGTATAAGTTAAACTGCAATTGCACAAATGATGTGAAATACTGTAAGACATGGGATGCAGCTAACCTCGACGGCAAACAACAGCATCGGCCGTTATGACCCTGCCTAAGTACATGCACAAGCATGTTAAGTACAACAGGGTCAGCATCCACCAAAAATATCAAATGGGCAGCATCTCTAGTATATGTTCATTGCAGAGAGTACCATGGTAGCAAATGGGCAGATTAAAAAATGGATACAACTGTTAATTGCAACAGGCTTAACAACATCCTAAGTCATGTTTTGTAAGTTTGTAGCCATTGAAATACAACTGTTTAAAAATGGATTCAACTGTTAATTGCCACAGGCTTAATAGACATTGAAATCGGCACTGATAAAAATGCAATTGACATAGTTAAACGTCACAAGGCAGGTGCTGCCAGAGTAGAGAATGGCCCAAATGTCTATAAAAAGGTAGGGAAAGTAGCAAAAACATGTTAGGAATGTTTACTAGAACATTCTTAATACATCGACCGTACAGAACATAGCCATTAATTGCAATTGGTATTGGTAAGAATGAACTGGAGAGTACATACTTGGTAAGTCCTGAGAGGTAGTTGCTGGGCACTTCATCTTGGCTAGAGCTCGCCCAAAGTCAGCGACAGCGGAGGCGAGCTGTTCTTCCAGGTCGAAGCATGGATCAGTGCCACTGACATGTGTACCAACAGGCAACCAGTAAATGGTAGAAGCTATACTGAAGTTGCACAAATTATATGAAATACTATAAGGCATGGGATGCAGCTCACCTCGGCGACAAACAAAAGCATCGGCCGTTATGACCCTGTGTAAGTACCTGTAATGGCATGTTAAGGTCAAAAGGGTTAGCATCCACTAGAAATAGCAAATTGTAGGATCGAAAGTATGTCTAGAGGGGGGGTGATTAGACTACTTGACCAAATAAAACTTAACCTTTTCCCAATTTTAGTTCTTGGCAGATTTTAGCTATTTTAGGACAAGTCAAGCAATCATCACACAATTCAAGCAAGCATGCAAGGAGTATATTGGCAGCGGAAAGTAAAGCATGCAACTTGCAAGAATGTAAAGGGAAGGGTTTGGAGAATTCAAACGCAATTGGAGACACAGATGTTTTTCCCGTGGTTCGGATAGGTGGTGCTATCCTACATCCACGTTGATGGAGACTTCAACCCACAAAGGGTAACGGTTGCGAGAGTCCACACAGGGCTCCACCCACAAAGGGTAATGGTTGCGCGAGTCCACACAGGGCTCCACCCACAAAGGGTCCACGAAGAAGCAACCACCCACAAAGGGTCCACGAAGAAGCAACCTTGTCTATCCCACCATGGCCATCGCCCACACAGGACTTGCCTCACTAGCGGTAGATCTTCACGAAGTAGGCGATCTCCTTGCCCTTACAAACTCCTTGGTTCAACTCCACAATCTTGTCAGAGGCTCCCAAGTGACACCTAGCCAATCTAGGAGCCACCACTCTCCAAGAAGTAACAAATGGTGTGTAGGTAATGAACTCCTTGCTCTTGTGCTTCAAATGATAGTCTCCCCAACACTCAACTCTCTCTCATAGGATTTGGATTTTGTGGAAAGAAGATTTGAGTGGAAAGCAACTTGGAGAGGCTAGAGATCAAGATTCATATGGTAGGAATGGAATATCTTGGTCTCAACACATGAGTAGGTGGTTCTCTCTCAGAACATATGGGTTGGAATGGTGTATGTGCTCTGATGGCTCCCTCTTCGAATGAAGAGGAGGTGGAGGGGTATATATAACCTCCACACAAAATCCAATCGTTACACACAGTTTTCCAATCTCGGTGGGACCGAATCAACAAACTCGGTCGGACCGAAAATGTAAACCTAGTGACCGTTAGAGATTTTCGGTGGGACTGACATGCAACTCGGTAGGACCGATATGGTTAGGGTTTGGGCATAACGTAATCTCGGTGAGACCGATTACACAAACTCGGTGAGACCGAATTTGGTAATTAGCTAACCAGAGAGTTGGTCAGGCAAACTCGGTGGGACCGATTTGCTCTTTCGGTGAGACCGAAAAGTTACAAAGGGGAAACACTGAATTTACATAGCACTCTCGGTGGGACCGATTCGCTCTTTCGGTGAGACCGAAAAGTTACGAAAGGGAAACAGAGAGTTTGCAATCCCATCTCGGTGAGACCGAGATCCCTATCGGTAGAACCGAATTGCTAGGGTTTGGCAGTGGCTTATGACAAGTGAAACTCGGTGGCGCCGGATAGGAAGAATCGGTAGGACCGAGTTTGGCTTAGGGTTTAGGTCATATGTGGATATGGGAAAGTAGTTGAGGGTTTTGGAGCATATCACTAAGCACATGAAGCAAGAGGCTCATTAAGCAACACCTCATCCCTCCTTGATAGTATTGGCTTTTCCTAAAGACTCAATGTGATCTTGGATCACTAAAATATAAAATGAAGAGTCTTGAGCTTTTGAGCTTGAGCCAATCCTTTGTCCTTAGCATTTTGAGGGTTCCACTTTCACATCCATGCCATGCCAATCATTGAGCTTTCCTGAAATAATCATCTTGGAATAGCATTAGCTCAATGAGCTATATGTTGTTATGAATTACCAAAACCACCTAGGGATAGTTGCACTTTCAATCTCCCCCTTTTTGGTAATTGATGACAACATATAGATCAAAGCTTCGACAAATGATAATAAGCATGAAATATATCGTCGCTTTGAGAAGTATGTGATAAGTAAGAGCTCCCCCTAAATTTGTGCATATTTAAAATTTGCTTTGGACTGCAAATGCACAAAGAGTTAGAGTCATGGGTTACTCTTTCATGTCACATACATCTTGGTGGAGCGCTTAAAATGATAAGAATGAAATACATGCACTCATCACCAAGAATAGTGAATGATCACATAAGATAGATAAGATAATAGCATTAAGCAAGCATTAAGTGTAGCTTATGATCAAACACATGATCATCAATGTCTCACAAGCAATGACATAGTATCTCAAGCACTCAAAAGCAAACAAGTTCGAAAAACCACCAAATAAAGCAAGAGAGAAAAGCAACACACTCTCTCTCTCTCTCTCGAAGCCTATGATCTATACATTTTTCTCCCCCTTTGGCAACAAGTTACCAAAAAGTTCCTAGAAAATGCATAGTGCTAGATCGACGCTCAGGCTTGATCTTCAGGTGGTGGTGGAGTCCGGATCACTCCAAGGACGAAGGCTTCTGGAGATGCTGAAGTAGACGCTGGAGTTGGAGCTGAAGTAGACGCTGGAGCAGGTTGGGCTGGTGCTACGGCTGGAGCTGAGGCAGTTGCTCTTGTGTCAGGAACTGGCACTGCAGACGACCTCGGACCTCGTGGCACTCTGGCAAAGGCATCAGTGGTTGTCTTCCCTTTCCTCTCCTGCAATCATCTTGAAGCTGCTCCACTGCAGTCTGAATTTCTATCACCTTGACATCCAAGTCATAGAACTTTTGTTCCATGATTCTCTCTAGGCTTGCCGGGTTTTGAGTTAGGGTGGCTAGTCCTTTCTCAATCCGCAGGGTGGATGCAATCAGGTAACCAAGCTGCTCTTGTTTGGTTTTCAAGAAATACTCAGATGCCTCCTCTTGAGTTGGCATCTTGGCAGCTTTCTCCTTCCTTGCCTTCTCCTTCTTTGCTTGTGCTTGAACTTATGATGGCTCATTCTCAATCATTACAACTTGATTGTCCTCAAAATCTGGACGGATGGGTAGGTGTTCCTTATCCAATAAATATATGCCCGTGCCCATCTTGGAGTTGATGAGCTCCTGAATTTGAGGTGCATATCCACAGCTCCTCTTCTGATCTGCTGCAGTCCTCTTGATAGTCTCTACTATGAGGCTCATGACCTTGAACTTCTGAGGCACATCAAATACATGTAGCAAGTTGATTGCATGGCCTCTGATCATCTTGTGATCAACTGACTTGGGCAATAAGGTGTGCCTCAATATCCAATTGATGGTTGGCAGTCCTGACAGAAGATAATGCACAGACCCAAATTTGAAAGTGTCAAGAGCTTCATTTGGAATTTCCTTGTACATGTTGGACATTGAGTTATGATCCATCTTTTTCTTGGCATAAATTTCCAAGTCATCTGCTTGCTCCTCTGGGGCATTGATCAACTTTTCCCAATCCTCAACAGTTGATTGGTACCTCGTACCCTCAGACATCCATGTGATCCTCCCATCTGGATAAAAGTGTGCCGTGGAGTAGAATTGCATGATGAGCTCCTCGTTCCACTTTGTGAGCTTCTTCCCAACAAAGTCAGCAACTCCACAAGCACTAAAGCTGTCATACACTCCAGGGTAGTGTTCCTCATTTTCCTTCATGTACTCCCAATCGACCCATCTCATGTCACAGACTATTGGCTTCTTGTCTAGCAGCACTGTCTCATAAAAATCTTGCTGCTCCTTGGTGTGAAACCTGTAATCCACAGCAGTCCTTCTCCTTAAAGCATACGGATCTGCTTCTCTCCACTTCCTCAGCCCTGAGTCTCTCCTGAGCTTCATATCCTCAGCCACAGGATGAGCATCGTTGTGGTCTGGGATCTTGGGCTTGAGCTTTCTCAGAATTTGCTCTTCATCCTCTTCTTTAGCAACAGTCTCAGGCACTGGGGCCTTGTTCTTCTCAGCTGCAGGAATGCTCCTTGTATTCCTCTTTGGTGCAGACTTGGGCTTGGAGGCAGCTTTGGGTGCTTCTTTGGGCTTAGATGTAGCAGCCCCTGTCCTGATAGCATCACCCATAAGCTTAGGTGCTTTAGGTGCTGGTGCAGCAACCTCTTCTTCCTCTTCCTCTTCCATAATGGAAGCCTTTCCAAGCACTCTGGCTACGGTCTTCTTGACCCTTTCCTTCCTCTTCTTGCCATCTGCAGCAACTGGCTCTTTGGGTGCAGGATTTTTAGTAGAAGCTCTAGCCTTTGACATAGGTTGCCTGCCTGCTGGCCTTTTGATCTTTAGACCTGGCTTTGTGCCTTGAGCTGGCTCAACTCTCTTTGATGTGGCCTCTTCTTCTGCCACATAATCTTCATCTTCAGAATCAGAAGTTCTCTTCTTCCTTTGTCTAGTGGCAGCTTTTGGCAGATTGCTTGGGGTACTTCTGCTGCCATCATCTGAAGAGCTGGAGGGGCTAGTGCCCTCACTCATCTGCACTTGCTCTTCTGACATGTTTTGGCTATCACTCTGATCAGACATGCTGCAAACTCTGACTGTTGACCCTGTGAATAGTTTATAGATGAGGTAGAATGGATGAGCATCACAAAATGCAGAGATTTTTGCAAAAGAATGATACAAAAACTTAGTTTTAGTTTCCCACTGAAATCATCTCGGATCTACCGATTTTCAAACTCGGTGATACCGAAGCAGTTGTGGAACCTAAACTAGTGAACTCGGTTGGACCGAGTCACAGTTCGGTTGCACCGAGACTGCTAGGGTTTCACAGAATTCCAAAATCGGTCACACCGATAAGTAATTCTCGGTCAGACCGAGTCTCACATGTGCAATGGCATAAGCCAAATCGGTGGGACCGAGTTTTTCAACTCGGTGGGTCCGAGATGGTTTCGGCGGAAACCTAACCCTAAAATTTTCGAATCAAACCTAATCTACGAGCGTATTGACTGGATAGGAGTGTTTCAATCGTGGCAAGAATCATGATGATCACAATGTGCTAAGAATCGGATTGTGGAATAGCACCATACCCTAGTTCGGCGGAGACTCGCTACGGCGGCAACGGCGGGCAGAATTCCCGTTGACGGTGACGGAGACCAGTGACTGGAGGCGGCTGGTAGCGAGGAGACGATCCGGAGACCACATTGGCAGAGCAGGCTATCGCGCGGGCGAAGGGGTTCGGAGAAATTTCCAAATTTTGCCCGTGACTATATATAGCCCGACCCTGTCGGTGTGACCGAGTGGAACAACTCGGTGGCACCGAGATTCATAACTGCAAGTAGTTACTGAAAGTCGGTGTGACCGAAAGGTTCAAATCGGTTGCACCGAGATCGAAAACCTAGATCAACTTAGTGATCTCGGTAGTACCGAAAGTGGGGTATCGGTCAGACCGAGAATCATAAAGAGGTTTTGGAAGTTTAAGTGTATGACGAATCGGGGACTCCGAGCGCTCCTCACACAGAGTGGTTCGAATCTGACTTGATCAAATTTTGTGCTGCAGCATGAATAGAGTTTGAGACGAGAAAAGCATAGATAGCTAGAGGAGGTTCTTAGGCATTCTTGTCCATCCACTTGGCAAAAGAAAATAAAACCAAACAATCAAAACAACAAGTGGATGTCCTCGAATGAGTAAAATATGCAACCAGCATGCTCACACAATAAGATGGCAAATGAAATATGTGACAAGGCATGCACAACCAATTCTAGCATCTATCAAGCAATTTGCGATGACTAGGTCATCTATATATGAGTATATTGACTTAGGAGTCAAGTGAGAACACTTGATCATAGGTCATACTCATCATTTAAGCTCAAGTGGGGTTACCACTTTTACATAAAGCATTGTTGTGTTCACATCTTTAGAGTTGCTTTAGCTCAAGTCTTAGAGTAAAGCTCCCCCTAGATGTGATATCCCCCCTAAGAGGGATGAACTAACCTTGGGTTTTGTCGATGATGACTTCATGTAGATGTTGAAGATGTGGATGCTCAATGTTGATGTAGATCACTTGGAGCTATCCATTTGAGTGAATTGCACTTTCAATACCTACATGGGTTAGTCCCACAAGGAACAAACAAGGATATCCATAGACATAGAGTGATGCACACACAAGATGATGTCCACGAAAACTTTTAGGTTACCTTGTCCCTTGTCTTACCAACATGAGGGTTTGTGACTCCTTGAACTAGTGCAAGATGTGGAAGTTGATTGCACTTGTTCTTGCCAAAATGATAAGAGTGAAGTATGTTGGCGGAGTCACCCTCAAGGACTCTCTAGTTCTTCTTCTTTTGGATCCACATCATCTTGATGGGAATCCTTGGAGTTGTAGTCGTACTTGATGAAGTGGAACTTGAAGTAGTCTTGGGAATCCACTTGACTAAGGTCTTAGGAGCTTCTTCAAATGCGTCAATTTTCTCTTGAAGCTTGTCCTTGCCTTTTTGCTTGTAGTCTTGTGGTGGAAGATCATCTTGAGCTTGTGTCCCCTTGAAAGAAGTATCATACTTTTCTTGTTGAGGAACAAACTTTGTCTTGGGGTATTGATCTTCTTCCCACTCAACTCCATTGGCATTGAACTTTCGTTCAAAACCAACACCTTGATTCTTCCAGTGCATTCCTTGCTTGCGCACAATTTTCTTGAATTGCTTACTCCCGGCAAGGCTTTTGTACACTCCTTTCTCTATAATTCCCTTCAATAAGCTATTTTCTTGCTCAAGTGTAACTTGGCTAAGAGAATCATTTGTGGAATCAAGAGAACTACTAGAAGCAACAATATTGGATTTAGCATGATCATTGTTACTACTAGAGGAAGAATCTTTCTTGTTCTTGTTACTAGACTTGACTTGAGGCATGTAAGTGGATAAGAGTAAACGCTTGGCAATGTGAGAAGAACTTTTCTTGCGGAGATCATCATTGATTGCTTTTAAGAACTCATGCTCTTGCTCAAGATTGAGCTTTTCAAAGCGTAATTTCTCATGAGCTCTTAAAAGTTCTCGATGATCTTCGAAGATAGTTTCATGGGCTAACTTAAGAGTGTTTAGTTATTTAGTTAGAGCCTCAATCTTCTCCTTATCATTGTCATTCGTTTTATCTTGATTAGCATGATTAATTGACGTTTCATCATAGTATTCATCACTAGAGTTGTCAACAAGCAAATCATCACCTAACAAGTCATCTTCATCACTATAGAAATCAACATACTCGGGGTGTGTTACCTTAGGACCTTTGGCCATGAAGCATCTTCCAATTCCTTCATTTGGTGAGTCAAATATGTCGTAGGAGTTGGTTGACACAAGTGCTAGACCGGCAACACCTTCATCTTGAGTATCTTCGGAGTCGGAGTGATAACTTCTCTCGGAGTGGCTGTCGGAGTCGGAGCCGGATACCCATTCACCAACATGAGCTTGATGTCTTCATCTTGTGTAGCTTCTTGATGATTTTTCCTTCCTTTCCGAATCCTTGCTTCTCCATGAGTATCCTCGTTCATAATGATCATTTCTACTCCTTCTCTCTCTTGGTGGTGATTCTTTGCTTCTTCTTTTTGGAGAATCTTCTCTTCTCTTGTAGGGAGCCGTACACTCATTGGAATAGTGTCCGGGTCTTCCACAACTGTAGCAGTTTCGCTCTCGACTAGAAGATCTTTTGTCATTGTAGGACCTTGACTTGAAGCTTCTATCTTTGCTTCTACTCTTGTAGAACTTGTTGAAGTTCTTCACCATTAAGCTCAATTCTTCATTGAAGTCTTGTTTCTCACTTGATGATGTAGGGGCTTCACATGAGGCTTTATAGGCACCACTTGATTTGTTGTGAAGTTCCTCTTTATCCTTAAGTGACATCTCATGAGAAACAATTCTTCCAATCACCTCCGTTGGCTTGAGATCTTTGTAATTGGGCATCATTTGGATCAATGTGCACACGGTATCATTTTTCCATCCAAGGCTCTTAGAATCTTCTTGATGATGAATCTATCGGTCATCTCTTCACTTCCTAAGCCGTCAATCTCATTTGTGATGAGAGCAAGCCTAGAGTTCATTTCAGCGACACCTTCACCATCCTTCATCTTGAACTTGTCAAGTTGGCTTTGAAGCACATCCAACTTGGATTCCTTGACGGAGTCGGTACCTTCGTGCATATCAATCAAAGTGTCCCAAATTTCCTTCGCATTCTCAAGATGGCTGATTTTGTTGAATTCTTCGGGGCACAATCCGTTGAAGAGAATATCACAAGCTTGAGCATTGTATTGCAACATCTTCAACTCATCCGCGGTAGCTTCACGGTTTGGTTCTCTCCCATCAAAGAAGTCACCTTGCAAACCAACACACACAATAGCCCAAACGGCGGGGTTATGTCCAAGAATATGCATTTTCATTTTATGCTTCCAACTAGCAAAATTAGTACCATCAAAGTAGGGACCTCTATGGTGATAATTTCCCTCGCTGGACACCATACTCTCCTAGGTTGTGAAACCAAGGCTATGACCACCAAAAGTTATGGAGATCAAACCAAATGGAGACCAAAGCTCTGATACCACTTGTAGGATCGAAAGTATGTCTAGGGGGGGTGATTAGACTACTTGACCAAATAAAACTTAACCTTTTCCCAATTTTAGTTCTTGGCAGATTTTAGCTATTTTAGGACAAGTCAAGCAATCGTCACACAATTCAAGCAAGCATGCAAAGAGTATATTGGCAGCGGAAAGTAAAGCATGCAACTTGCAAGAATGTAAAGGGAAGGGTTTGGAGAATTCAAACGCAATTGGAGACACGGATGTTTTTCCCATGGTTCGGATAGGTGGTGCTATCCTACATCCACGTTGATGGAGACTTCAACCCACAAAGGGTAACAGTTGCGAGAGTCCAGACAGGGCTCCACCCACAAAGGGTAACGGTTGCACGAGTCCACACAGGGCTCCACCCACGAAGGGTCCAGGAAGAAGCAACCACCCACAAAGGGTCCACGAAGAAGCAACCTTGTCTATCCCACCATGGCCATCGCCCACACAGGACTTGCCTCACTAGCGGTAGATCTTCACGAAGTAGGCGATCTCCTTGCCCTTACAAACTCCTTGGTTCAACTCCACAATCTTTTCGGAGGCTCCCAAGTTACACCTGGCCAATCTAGGAGACACCACTCTCCAAGAAGTAACAAATGGTGTGTAGGTAATGAACTCCTTGCTCTTGTGCTTCAAATGATAGTCTCCCCAACACTCAACTCTCTCTCATAGGATTTGGATTTTGTGGAAAGAAGATTTGAGTGGAAAGCAACTTGGAGAGGCTAGAGATCAAGATTCATATGGTAGGAATGGAATATCTTGGTCTCAACACATGAGTAGGTGGTTCTCTCTCACAACATATGGGTTGGAATGGTGTATGTGTTCTGATGGCTCTCTCTTCGAATGAAGAGGAGGTGGAGGGGTATATATAGCCTCCACACAAAATCTAACCGTTACACATAGTTTTCCAATCTCGATGGGACCGAATCAACGAACTCGGTCGGACCGAAAATGTAAACCTAGTGACCGTTAGAGATTTTCGGTGGGACTGACATGCAACTCGGTAGGACCGATATGGTTAGGGTTTGGGCATAACGTAATCTCGGTGAGACCGATTACACAAACTCGGTGAGACCGAATTTGGTAATTAGCTAACCAGAGAGTTGGTCAGGCAAACTCGGTGGGACCGATTTGCTCTTTCGGTGAGACCGAAAAGTTACAAAGGGGAAACACTGAATTTACATTGCAATCTCGGTGGGACTGATTCGCTCTTTCGGTGAGACCGAAAAGTTACGAAAGGGAAATAGAGAGTTTGCAATCCCATCTCGGTGAGACCGAGATCCCTATCGGTAGAACCGAATTGCTAGGGTTTGGCAGTGGCTTATGACAAGTGAAACTCGGTGGCGCCGGATAGGAAGAATCGGTAGGACCGAGTTTGGCTTAGGGTTTAGGTCATATGTGGATATGGGAAAGTAGTTGAGGGTTTTGGAGCATATCACTAAGCACATGAAGCAAGAGGCTCATGAAGCAACACCTCATCCCTCCTTGATAGTATTGGCTTTTCCTAAAGACTCAATGTGATCTTGGATCACTAAAATATAAAATGAAGAGTCTTGAGCTTTTGAGCTTGAGCCAATCCTTTGTCCTTAGCATTTTGAGGGTTCCACTTTCACATCCATGCCATGCCAATCATTGAGCTTTCCTGAAATAATCATCTTGGAATAGCATTAGCTCAATGAGCTATATGTTGTTATGAATTACCAAAACCACCTAGGGATAGTTGCACTTTCACAAATGGGCAGCATCTCTAGTGATATCCTGAGTCATGTATTGTAAATATGTTGCTGGTATTGGTGAAATTGAGCTGGACATGGCAATATTTGAACAACACATAGTGTGCAGTACTAAAATAAACAAGGCACAAACATGATTAATACATCAACCATACAAATCATAGTCGTTGCAAGTGGTATTGGTAAGATTTAGCTAGTCAGATCTTACCTGTTAAGTCCTGGTGAGTAGTCGCTGGGGGACTTCATCTGGGCTAGACCTGCACCATGTCGGCGGTGGCGGCGGAGGTGAGGTGTTCCTCCGGGTCAACACGCACAGCGGCCATCGCGCCATGGACTACCATCAGCTCCTGGCGGGGGGGATTTGGAGGCGTGAGGATGTTTTGTAGGCGCCATTTAAGCAATCAGGCTGGGGACGTGATAGAGATTGGTGGGTTACCTGACTCGATCCGAGCAGAACATAGTTGTGGTTGAAATTGTGGTTGCGGCGGCGGCAGTTTGAGATACCGGTAGGGGGAGGTGTGAGCAAGGGGGGATACTGAGGGGAAGGGGATGTGGGAGGAGGAATAAATTCTGAAATCACGCGCCTAATGAAATTTCGGTGCGAAACTTGAAACTTGGGCGGGGGAAACACACAACACAGACGAAGCGCGTAAAATACTCGTGTGCGAGAAAAAAGAAAGTTGGCAGATCCCGTCTCCATAAAAGTGTACACGTGTACTTGATTTTTTCAGTCAATGGTACGCCTGGTTTATTAGGAAACATCACACAGGTAACTGGCTTATGGGTCATTAACACCAAAAACGCAGACGGGTACGGCATAGAAACTGTGTGTTTTGTGATCTTCTAATGATTAATGCAAAAAAAATGCACACGGGCACACATGCTAATCAACACTCAAAGCCCTGAAAGGAGGCTCTTACCGACATTGTACGTTTATACTACAAACTTAAAGTACTATTGTTAATTTGCTCTAATACTACAAACTTAAACTACTTCTCACATGCTGCCATCATGGCTTGCTGGCTAGACGCCAGTGTTCTCCTTCCCGGCCTTGTAGGCGGCAACCAACCGTGCTTCGATCTCCGCCAAGCTCTCCTCACCATGGTGTGCGGCCTCTTTTTTCTTGTGGCGGCAGGACTCTCTTTTCATGACTGCTTTATGCCTTTTCCACTCCTTCTGTGCAGCTTTGGACACCTCTAGATCCACCACCCATTTGGCCATGGCAGCCTCAAATTCCGCCCATGTAACTGTCTGGCCGCCGGCGGCGATGGACTCGGCGCGGCGAGATGCCATCGCTTCCTTACCATGTGTGCGGTCGCGGGCGGCGAGGAACGCGGCGCAGCGGGATGCCATCGCTTCCTTACCAGTTATTGTGCACCGCGGTGCCATGGACGACGCCTGGAGAGAGCTCTGGGACGGAGGGACCGGGCAGCCGTATAGTGTTGTGGTATTCAAGAGCTTAACAACAAACAACAACAGCAATTTGGCTTCCCTTACAATTTTTCTTGTTCATTATCACACACGATTCATCTCCGTCGCTTCCAGAAACAGTGTGCGCTGAGCCTATTGTGTGTTGCGTTATGATTGGCCAGAACCCCAGCCACGCGGATCGCGCGTGCACACCGTAGGATGCGCCGTGATCGAACGTCAATCCATGTCCCTCACATCACACCCATGCACCTATAGCTGGATTGGATTTATATGAGCTAAATGCCTAGAAAATGCACATAATCCCCTAAATATGGTAAATGAGCCTGGAAAAATGCCAAATTTGAACGAGGTGATTTGTAGGGTGTATGTTCGTCGTAGAAAAAAAACTGCAGGGCAAGGAACGAAGAAAATTTGGATTCCCCTTCAATCTTGGGGTTTTCCCTCTCGAAAGCATGGAACTTCCTCGATGATGGTTCGACTTATGAAGGGCATGCATGACGACATAAGCCAAACCTTCTCAAATTTTTACTAGGTCATGGTGAGGTCATACCATGGCACATGCCAGGCGTCATGTTTTTTAAACATTTATTTCATTTTTTCTATAGTTGAAAACCTGAGAAACAAATATTTGTGGTTGACTATTGCCACACATTTCATTGAAATATCTGTCCATTCCTTTTAAAAGGCATGAGAATTTACTAAATGCCACGAGCATGGTTTTCTAGGCCGTTCTTGTGGACCCTTTCATCCATCGATTGTTTGAACTTGAATTATGTGCATTAATGCCTAGGAAATGCACATAATCCCCTAAATATGGCAAATGAACCTGGAAAAGTGCCAAATTTGAACACGGTGATTTGCAGGTTGTATGTTCATCATAGAAAAAACTCGTGGACAAAGGACAAAGGGAATTTGGACCCCCCCCTTCAATCTTGGTGATTTCCCCCTCGAAACCATGAAACTTCCTCGATGATGGTTCGATTTATGAAAGGCGCGCATCACTACATAAGGAAAACATTGTACAATTTTTACCACGGCATGGTGAGGCCATACCATGGCACCACGCCAGGCGTCATGTTTTCCAACCATGTGTTTCATTTTTTGTATAGTTGTTAACCGAGTAAATGACGCGTTTATGGTTGACTATTGCCACACATTTCCCTAAAATATCTACCCATTCCTTGTGAAAGGCATGAGAATGTACTAAATAACATGAGCATGGTTTTGCAGACCGTTATTGTGCACCTTTTCATGAGCCAATTGTTCGAATTTGAATTATGTGCATAATTAATGCCTATAAAATGCACATAATCCCCTAAATATGGTAAATGAGTTCGGAAAAATGTCAAATTTGAACACGTTGCATTTGAGGCGGTATGTTGATCGTTGGAAAAAATTTGAATGACAAATTAGGACGGAAATTTGTATTCCCCTTCAATCTTGCGGATTTCCCTCTCGAAAGCATGGAACTTCCTCGGTGATGGTTCGATTTATGAAGGGCGTCCATGACGACACCTAAGCCAAACCTTCTCAAATTTTTACCATGGCATGGTGAGATCATACCATGGCACCATGCCAGGTGTCATATTTTTTAAGCATTTATTTCATTTTTTCTATAGTTGGAAACCCAACAAACAAACATTTGTGGTTGACTATTGCCACACATTTCACCGAAATATCTATCCATTATTCCTTGTAAAAGGAATGAGAATTTACTAAATGGCACGAGCATGCATGGTTTTCCAGGCTATTCTTGTGGACCCTTTCATGCACCGATTGTTTGAACTTGAATTATGTGCATTAATGCCTTGTAAATGTACATAATTCACTAAATATGGCAAATGAACCCAGAAAAGTGCCAAATTTGAACACAACGATTTGCAGGTTGTATGTTCATCATAGAAAAAACTCGTGGACAAAGGAAAAAGTAAATTTGGATCCCCCTCCAATCTTGGTGATTTCCCCCTCGAGTCCATGAAACTTCCTTGGTGATGGTTCGTTTTATGAAAGGCGTGCATGACGACATTTTTACCAGGGCACGGTGAGCTCATACCATGGCACCACACCAGGCGTCATGTTTTTTCAAGCATGTATTTCATTTTTGTATATTTGTTAACCTAGTAAACGACGCGTTTATGGTTGACTATTGCCAAACATTTCCTTGAAATATCTGCCCATTCCTTGTAAAAGGCATGATAATGTACTAAATATCACGAGCATGGTTTTCCAGACCGGTCTTGTGCACCTTTTCATGCACCGATTGTTCGAATTTGAATTATGTGCATAATTAATGCCTAGAAAATGCACATAATCCCCTAAATATGGTGAATGAGTTCGGAAAAAATGTCAAATTTGAACATGTTGCATTTGAGGCGGTATGTTGACCGTTGGAAAAACTGAATGACAAACTAGGACGAAAATTTGGATTCCCCTTCAATCTTGGTGATTTACCTCTCGAAAGCATTGAACTTCCTCGGTGATGGTTCGATTTATTAAGGGCGTGCATGATGACATAAATCAAACCTTCTTAGCTTTTAACCAGGGCACGGTGAGGCCATACCATGGCACCGTGCCAGCCGTCATGTTTTTCAAGCAAATGACGCGTCTGTGGTTGACTATTGCCACACATTCCACTGAAATCTCTGCCCATTCATTGTAAAAGGTTTGAGAAATTACTAAATACCATGAGTATGGTTTTTCCTGACCATTCTTGTGCACCCTTTCATGCACCAATTGTTTGGATTTGAATTACATGTGCTAATGCCTACAAAATGCACATAATCCCCTAAATATTGTAAATGAACCCGGAAAAGTGTCAAATTTGAACACGGTGTATAGTAGGGTTTATGTTCATCGTAGAAAAAAACTCATGGATGAAGGACAAAGGAAATTTGGATTCCCATGCAATCTCGGTGATTTACTATCGCACACGATTCGTCTCCGTCGCCTGTGTGAACCGTGTGTGTTCACTCACACATGCAAAAGGAAAAAGAAAACCCTCGCCCACTTTGTCCCGACTCACTCACCGTGGACTCCTCCGCAACTCTGCACCCTAAGCTCGACGGTTGTTGGCGGTGGGCGTAGGTCGCGCTCCAAACGGCACCGGATTTCGCCTCCATCTGGTCGACCGGGGTTTTCTGTGGGATTGGGCCGGGGATTTTTCTCATGGAGAAGGTAATCAACTTAATTAGAAAAATATTCACTCACCTCTTATCGCAGTCCGTTTGTAGCTGTTAATCAACCGGCAGAAATGGCCATGGCATCATTTTTGTTCTTGCTGATTTGTGGGTGTTCATTCTTGTGTCCACAACACGAGCACAAAGAGGTTATTTGATATTAGCTCACTAGATAAATGGAGAACCCAAGCTTATGAAAATGCTAAGTTATTTAAGGAAAAGGTTAAAAGATGGCATGATAAAATAATCCAAAATCGTGAGTTTAAAGTTCAAGAATATGTTCTTTTGTACAACTCTCGTTTCAGTTTCTTTGCAGGAAAACTTCTCTCCAAATGGGAAGGACCTTATGTTATCAAGGAGGTTTATCGATCTCGAGCTATCAACATAAATAATGTCGAAGGTACCTACCTGAGGGTTGTCAATGGGCCAAGAATAAAACATTATATCTCAGGTACACCCATTAATGTTGAAAGAAATATTATCCAAACTATGACACCAAAAAAGAGGAGGTACGTGATACGGTAAGTAAACGGACTCCAAAAAATCCGCAAAATTTTTTTTTGTTGGTTTTGGAATATATTAAAAAATAGGAAAATAAGAAACAACCAGGAAGGAAACCCTGGTAGGCACAAGACACTAGGGTGTGCCAGGCTTGTCAGACGCGCCCAGGTGGGTTGTGTCCACCTCGCGTACCTTCTTGACTTTGGTTTACTCCCGTTTTCTTGTTTCCCGAGATAAAAAATCTTTATATACCCCCGAACCCATTGACCACCTATCACGGAGAAATTTTTTGTTTTCTTTTCTTGTTGTTTTTTGACAGATCTAGATCACAATGGCAACTTTAAGCTCGTCCAAGGATAAGTTCTTTGAGAATGTCATCAACCCATATTTGTGGGAGGTGATGCAGCACCCTCAAGCCATCGAGATGCGTGAGGTGGTGCTCCACATCTATGACGTCCGGGTCCCAAAGGGACTGGAACCATGGATGCCAGGCTCGAAGCTATGAAGCAAGGGGATGGTGGAACGTGGACTCAATGCCAATCACCTCATGGTTGCAGACTACACCCGTGATCTCAAGGTGGATGGAAAATCCATGCAGGATATCGTCTTCACCTTCAAAGAGCAAATCAACTTTCTGCAAAGCCAAATGTATGATCTCCAAAATCAAGTCTTAGAATATGAGGCAAGGTTTAAAGGCATGAGTTTGGCTGCCAGTTGCAGGACCTGCGAGACTCACTCCTCCTCTTATGATGGTGAGCCTTTGCCATGGAAACCTGAAGACAAGATCGCTACTACATCATCACCACCACCACCTTGTTCACCACCAAAGGAGACTTGAGTATCGGGTATGGGCACTCCCCTTGGCTTGTGCCAAGCTTGGGGGAGGTGCCCCAGTATCGTATCACCACCACTATCTTTTGCGTTTATCTATTTTAGTTTGATCCTTAGTTATCTTTTGATTTAGTTGAATAAAATTTTAGTTCGATCTTTTCTTTTCAAGTGCTTGCTTAGTGATCTATCCTTGTAACCGCGTGCGAGATATATAATAAAGTTTAGTTTGGGTTTTGCTTTCTTTATTTTTATGTTTAATAAAAGATAGGAAAATAAATGAAAAAGATCATATGCTAATCTTATGGTAAGTAATGACATCACATAAGGAAGAGTATAAATAGTAAAATATATTGGAGATTGACAAACATAGCATTTGTTGGGGATATTACTATTATGTGTAAACCGGCCATGAGGGGCCGGGTTATGTCCACTAGGAGTTAGTCATGTTTGAAGCCCATAAAGACAAGAGGTATGGCGCTTTACAGAGGAGATCTAACATGAAGGCCCAAGGGCGGGTTAGAGCCCATAGACATAAGCCGCCATATGATATGTAACTTATTCTGTAAGGCAAGGAAAGGTAGAAACCGAGCCGAGCACGTTTATGAGCCGGCCTCAGGATTCTGTAAACCGCCGGGCGTCAACCTGTGTATATAAAGGGATGACCAGGCGGCGGTTTAGGGACAAGAAACAATAACTCGAGATCCAGGAAAAGCGGATTCGCTCCCTGGTCATCAAAACCCTAGCAATTCCATCACAACTGGAGTAGGATTTTACCTTCATCGTAAGGGGCCGAACCAGTATAATTCCTTGCGTCCCTTGTCCGCTTTAACCCCTTTAAGCTAACCCATCGCGATGGCTCCACAACTAAGTCCTTCCACTTGGACATCTGCCGTGACAAAACCATGACAGTTGGCGCCCACCGTGGGGCTATCGCACGATGGTTTCGAGTTCTTGAAAGGCAGCTTCGAAGGACTCAAGGTATACACTGTGGGCCTGAGTCGTCGCGGCAAGCTCTACATCAATGACGCAGGCTGGGGCCCCGAGGCCGGTTCGATCGAGTACGGGTACCGGGTCCCCTTTGGCAGAATACACGTGTTCATTGGCAGGATCGGCGAACCGGGCCCTCAGCCAGACATCTGCACCGACATCATCGAGATGCCTCAGCGTGGAATACCTACCCGCGTTCAGCCTACCGTGAAGTGTGCCTTCTTGGGAGTCATCCACGGAGCGGAATCTAAGGATAGATCGGTATCTGGTGGCGAAACCGTCGTCTACTTTGATCACGAGTCTTCAACCGGAGAGACCGAGTCGCTATATCAGCTGCATGATGGCCGGATTAGTGGTCGTTCCTATGGAGATAGTATTCCGGACCTCCATGATCCGCCGAGCCGAGTTGCGATCTTCATGGCTGGTACACAAATCGGTGCAGCATTCTTCTACCACCGCAGTGGTGATTTCCGGTTCAGTGGCAGCAACACCAGCTGGGGCAGGAGGCCTCGCGCCAGCGCTGGTTCAGGTTTTGTCCGATTTATTTGACACTTTGCCGATGTTGATGGCGGCTGAGGTCAATGCGGCGAATCAGGATCAGCATAACGCGGAGATTGCAAAGGTGAAGGACCAGATAGCTCAAGCTAAGGTAGATCTGGTAGCGGAGAACACCAGGATGGCCGTAGAGTGGGCCGAGTTAGAGGCACAGGCTTATAGGCTTATGCTGGATCAAAGCGCATCAGAGGACGTCATCAAGAGAAGGTACCGGTCTCACCTACCTCCGATTTATGAGGGAAGGAACCTCTTCAACATGCCAGGGGCTGGAACTAGCAACCAGCCAGCGGTAAACCGGGTGGAGGCGCCTGGAACGGGGGCGTCGGTTCAGCCGCGCACGACGGATCCGCCTCGTTAGAACAATGTCCCATCACAGCACGTATCAATGCCTCCGGGTCATTACTCTAATCCATTGGATAACATCGTCGCCGCCGCTTCACGATTGGCAGCTCTCCCGATCGAGGGCGAGTCTCCAGTAGCAGTTGAAACACGACGGGCTAGAGAGCTCCTTCAAATGGCTTTGACCCAACAGCTGGCTTATTCGCTTAGTCGTGAGAGGATTCATTCCACCCCCCGCCTAAGTCGAAGCTACAACAGGCATATTGATGAACCGGGCATATCAAGCAGTGCGCGAAACCGTAACCTGCCGCAAGGGCATAACCCGGCGGGTGGTGGTGCTAATGCCCAGGATGTGGTGGATCACGGTCGGTCATGTCGAGAAGCCGAGTTAGCAGCGAAGTATGCGGCTCGTTAGTTTACTTCAGTTCATCCAACTACTTCGGGGGAGCGAGGCATGGTTTTCAGTTCTTTGGGGGTGTCGTGTCTTACCCCATCCCTACGTAACATGCGGCTGCCCATGGACTTCAAGGGTCCTCGTAAGGTGCCTAATTACACTGCCGATTTACCCCCTGAGTCATGGGTTGAGAGCTATGAGATGGCGATGGAGATGCTGGACGTGGATGATGCGACATGTGCTAAGTACTTCACCATGATGTTGGAAGGAACATCTCACACCTGGTTAAAAAGTTTACCAGTTAACTCCATTGGGTCATGGGCCGAGTTAAAAAGTCGGTTTATCCAGAATTTCAGAGATACGTGCAAACATCCCATGTCCATTGTGGACTTAGCCGCCTGTGTTCAAGAGGAAGGGGAGTCTACATCCCATTGGGCGAAGCAGGTATCAACTGTTCTGCATTCATCAGACCACATCAATGCTGACATAGCAATTTGAACATTAGAAGGCAACTGCCGGTTTATGCCTTTGAAGTTAAAGTTGGGAAGGCTCAAGCATCACTACAATGACATGTCCACGCTTATGGCAGCTCTGGTTAAGTATGCAGATTCAGATAGTACCAAGGACCCTGAGTCTGAGGATGAAAAGACGGGGAAGGGAAAGAAGAATGGTAGTGCCAAGGGGCAGCAGCATAACCCGGCGGGCCATGGAAACAACGTTAAGCGCAAGGCAGATAACAGCTTGGATTTTGTGGCTAACACCAACACCCAGGATAATGGTCAACACCGTAAGGGTAAACCTCCCCAGCGGGGTAGAGTTTCAGGTCCCAATATTGAACGCCTGTTAAATGAGCCTTGCCCAAAGCATGGGTCACGAGAGAGGCCAGCAATGCACCTTTGGAAGGATTGTTTCATCATGCAGGAGTTTAAAAATTCAAGTTCTTTCTAATACGACCAGGGACCGGACGGTGGTTCAGGAGGCGGGTCTCATGGGCCGGGTTATGGCGGAGGCAACTCCGGTTCAGGATTCCAAGGTAACCAAACCGGACATGGCAATCAGGGCAACCAGGGACGTTATAATCATCAGGGGAGTCAGTAGCAGCAACAATCAGGTTATCAGAGTAATCTGAAGCAGTTGAATAGTGGGCAGTACCATGTCTTCACCACTAGTTTGTGTAAGAGTGATCAGAAGCTTCATAAAAGGGCAGTAAACTCTGTTGAACCGGTAGTGCCTTGTTATCTGCTGGTCTGAACAACCCATTGTGTGGAGTCGAGAGGATCATCACCCCTGGTTGATAATCCGGGTCACCTGGCATTAGTGGTGGCACCTCAGGTTGGGGGGTACACGTTCACAAGGTACTCATGAATGAGGGAGGAGTATCAATACCCTTTATTATGAAACCTTCTGTCGCATGGGGTTAACAAATAAGAATCTTAAACCGTCGAACACCGTCATTCATGGTGTGGTGCCTAGTAAATCAGCGTACCCAGTTGGTAAGATAGCCCTAGAGGTTGCTTTTGGAGATGATCATGATTCAAGATCTGAAACATTGACTTTTCAAGTGGTGAAAATCAAGAGCCCATATCATGCCCTGTTTGGACGGCTGGCTTATGCTAAGTTCATGGCAAGGCCCTGTTATGTTTATCAGCAGCTTCAGATGCCAGGTCATAAGGGGACCATCATAGTGCACGAGAGCCAAAAGATTGCTTTGGAACGTGAAGAAGGTGATGCGGCCTATGCTGAGTCGGTTTGTGCAAAAGAGGAGTTGAAGTTTTACAAAGACAATGTTGATCCGACAGATATTACTTCTCTAAAAAAACCAACTACAGAGCATGATCCGGCTTTGATGTTTAAGTCGGCCGAGGAGACTAAGCTGCTTTACTTTGTTCTTGGCGATTCATCTAGGCAGTTTAGTATATGCGCTAACCTGGATCCGAAATAGGAAGGCGCGCTGATCGAGTTCATCTGTGAGAACTGGGACATCTTTAAATGGAAACCTTCTGACATGCCAGGTGTACCGAGGGAACTCGCTAAGCACACTCTTAATATAGATCCTAAGTTTAAACCGGTCAGGCAGTTTCTCCGCCGCTTCAATGAAGAAACGCGCAAGGCTATTGGTGAGGAGGTAGCCCGGCTTTTGGCAGTAGAGTTTATTGTGGAGGTCTTTCACCCTGAGTGGCTAGCTAATCCGGTGCTGGTACTTAAGAAGAATGACACTTGGCGTATGTGTGTGGACTACACGGATTTGAACAAAGCTTGTCCAGCTGATCCCTTTGCTCTCCCTTGTATTGATCAAATCATTGATGCTATGGCGGGTTGTGACCATTTGTGTTTTCTAGACACTTATTATGGGTATCATCAGACCAAAATGGCAGTTAAGAATCAGGAGAAGACATCTTTCATAACTCCCTTTGGAGCCTTCTGCTATGTATCTATGCCTTTTGGGCTCAAGAGTGCCCGGACGACTTATCAACGTTGTGTACAGAATTGTCTTCATAAACAGATTGGGCGCAATATTCATGCTTATGTGGATGATATTGTGGTGAAGTCCAGAAAGGAGGAAACATTGATAGATGACCTGAAGGAGACTTTTGATAACCTCCGTGTTTATAAGATGATGATTAATCCGGCTAAATGTGTCTTTGGCGTACCAGCAGGCAAGCTCTTGGGTTTCCTGGTGTCTAATAGGGGCATTGAAGCTAATCCAGAGAAGATTACAACTATTACATCTCTGGCTAAACCGGCGTGTATTAACAATGTGCAGTGGCTGGCGGGTCGTATTGCAGCATTGAGCCGGTTTATCAACCATTTCGGAGAAAAGGCAATCCCTCTGTATCAGATGATGAAGAAGATAGACCATTTCGTCTGGAGTGATGCTGCCAATGAAGCCTTTGAAAGCTTAAAGCGGCAGTTAGCTGAACCGCCTATCCTTGCTGCTCCGGTTAATAAAGAGCCCTTACTGTTATATGTGGCCGCTAATGCCCGGGCTATTAGTGTTGCTATTGTGGTGGAACGCAAGGAGGCTGGAAAGGAATATCCGGTTCAACGACCGGTTTATTATATCAGTGAGGTGCTTATTGAGTCCAAGCAGAGGTACCCACATTGGCAGAAGCTGGTGTATGGAGTTTTCATGGCAAGCCGGAAGCTCAAGCACTATTTTCAGGGTCATCCTATCACTTTGGTCAGTTCTTCCCCCTTGGGGGATATCATCCAAAATAGAGAAGCAACTGGCCGGATTGCCAAATGTGCTATTGGGCTTGGACCTCACGGGTTAAAATATACGCCTCGCACAGCAACCAAGTCCCAAGCACTTGTGGACTTCATCAATGACTGGACAGAGTTGCAGGCACCGGAGGAAAAGCTAGATAACACTTATTGGACTATTCATTTTGATAGGTCCAGACAATTGGAGGGCTCGGGGGCTGGGGTCATATTAACTTCCCCACGAGGTGATAAGTTTTGTTATGTTCTCCGTTTAATGTTCCCTTGCACTAACAATGCAGCTGAATATGAGGCCTTGCTCCATGGTCTTCAGATGGCTAAGGATATGAATTTAAGCCGAGTTAAGTGCTTTGGTGACTCGGACCTAGTAGCTCAACAGGTGTCTGGCACTTGGGATTCCAAGGATCCACTCATGGCGGCGTATCGACGAGAGGTGGACATAGTGGCTGGTCATTTCATGGGTTATCAGGTTGACCATATAGACCTGCGAAAGAATGAAGGGCAGACTCTTTAAGTCGCTTAGGCTCTCAATGTAAACCGGTACCGCCCAATGCCTTTCTGGATATGCTACATAATCCGTCGGTCAAGATACCTTCGGAGGAGGATTTGGCGGTTCCTGACCCGGAGGCTCAATTGGTGGCGGCTCTTCATGTTATCCTGGATTGGACAGTCCCATACCTGGTGTACATGAATCGGAACGAGTTACCGGAGGATCATACTTTGGCCCGGCAGATAATCCGGCGATCCAAATCAATGACCATTATCAATGGGGAGTTGCATCATTGCAGCGTAACAGGGGCATTTCAGCATTGTGTGTCTCCTCAGGAAGGCTATGAGATTTTGCGTCAGATCCACGAAGGAGATTGTGGTCACCACGCCGGTTCAAAATCCTTGGTAGCTAAGGCCTTTCGGCACGGCTTCTATTGGTTAATGGCTCATGCTGACGCTGAGGATTTAGTAAAGCGGTGTGATGGTTGTCAGAAGTTTGCACGCCGCGCTCATGTTCCGACTCAAGAATTAAGGATGATTCCAATCACTTGGCTATTTGCATCTTGGGGGCTGGATATGGTTGAACACTTTAAGAGGTCCAAGGATAAGAAGACCCACCTTTTGGTGGCGGTTGATAAGTTCACCAAGTGGGTGGAGGAAGAGCCAGTCAGTAAGTGCGATGCAGCTATGGCGGTTCAATTCATAAAAACGGTGATATTCCATTTTGGTTTTCCACACAGCATCATTACCAATAATGGTACTAATCTGTCCAAAGGTGCTATGGAAGAATTTTGTCAATGTGAGCACATCCGGCTTGACGTGTCATCAGTGGCTCACCCCCAATCTAATGGTCAAGCAGAAAGAGCCAATCAAGAGATTTTGAGAGGCATCAAGCCCCGGCTTATGGTTCCTTTAAAGCGAGCGTCAGGTTGTTGGGTGGACGAGTTACCTTCCGTGTTATGGAGTATCAACACCACACCGAACAGATCTACGGGTTGCACGCCTTTCTTCATGGTTTACGGAGCAGAGGCAGTTCTCGCTAGTGACATCCACCATGATGCTCCCCGTGTGGCGGCTTATGTTGAAGCTGATAATGAGAAAGCACGTCAGGATTCACTAGACCTGTTAGATGAGGAGCGTGATCTCATAGCAGCACGTTCGGCGATTTACCAACAAGATCTGCGTCATTATCACAGCCGTCGGGTTAAAACCAGAACTTTTCAAGAAGGCGATCTAGTGCTCCGGCTCATCCAGGATCAGACTGATATGCACAAGTTATCCCAACCTTGTGAAGGACCATTTGTGGTTAGCAAAAATCTGCATAACGGATCATACTACCTTATCGATGTTCGAGAGCACAAAGACTCACGTAAATCGGAGGAGGAGACCCAACGTGCGTGGAATATAGCTCATCTTCGGCCATCGGTGAAGCTTTGGCAGAAGTCTTATTTCTACGTGAAGAACGTCGCCCAGCAAGGCGACTATGTCAACCTGCCGGCTTACGTAGCCGGCCCGCCGGCTGGGAGGCAGCCTTCGTGGAGCTACCGGGCCAGGTCGCTATCTTAGGCCAGGAATGCAGTCGTCTCCCGGCTTCGGGTGATGATCCAGTCAGAGGGCCTGACCGGAGCCGACTTGGTGTCCGCCTTCGTGGAGCACCGGGTTCTTCCGCTCCAAGGCCGGCCTCACATGATCTGCCAAATGGGCGGCCGCTTCGACCCGTGCCGGCTGAGCACCAGGGAGATGCCTCACATAGAGGTGTCTTACATGGTGAATTATATCTCCAACTGCAAGCTCGCCGAGGATTGGCAATACGGCAAGGAGCCGTATTCCCGCGCCAACCCTCTGCCTGCCGTAAGTTCTTTCTTCTTTTCTTCCTTTTTTGTAGCTGGCCTCATTATAGCCGACTCTTTGATCAATTGGTTTGCCTTTTGCAGAACCCTCTTCTCCCGCCGACAGCCGGGGCCGCGGGGGTAGAGCGCCAGCTCCTCCCCGACCGCACGGTGGACGACCCCGACGATCCGGACCTGGGAGCGGCCACCATGGAAGACGCCATCGTGGGGGAAAGCGACGAGGCCGGAGGCGCGGGACTCGGGGCTAGCTTCGAGGACTGGCCGGGTGACGACGAGGTCGAAGTCGCCCCGCACCGCCAGCCGGCGCCCGATCATCAGGGCATGGGCTCTTCTGCCATGCCGGCTGCCCGTGGCGGCGCGCAGAAGCGTCGGGCCGCGTCGACCTTCTTTGGCAGCCGGCCGAAAAAATCCAAGGCCTGCATGGCAGCGACCAAGCGGGATGAGGCGGCCGCGAAGGCGGCCCGCTTCCGCAAGGTGGTGAAGCAGCCACAGGCGATCTCTGCGTAAGTCGTCGAATGTTTTCCGTATATATTTTTGTCTTCTTCGTCCGAAACTCTTCTAAACCTTTCTTTTCTTGCCGAATAGGGCGCCGCTTTCTCTCGAGCGAGGTCCTGGCGGCTCCGTAGTCGGGCCGACTGGAGGGTCTTCAAGCTCCCGCCGCGTGGATCCCCGCGTCGACCTTAAGGAGGCCACGGAGCGGAACACGCGGGAGGCACGGGAGGAGCGGGAGGCGGCGGAGCGAAGGACCGCCCAGGCGACGAAGGAGCAGGCCGACGCGGCGGCCAAGGCCCGGGCGAAGGCAGCAGCCGTGGAGACGGAGGCGGAGGCCTCGAACAACCGGCCTCCGCTGCTCGTTGTTCCCCTCCGTGCCGTGGCCCCCGACGTTCGCGTGCCCCCGTCAGAGGAGGTCGACCAAGGCCTGCCGGTGATGGAGAGGCGCGAGGACCCCGTGATCTTCGTGGAGGGGGCGTCGCAGACGACGCCGACTGGAGCGGGCCAACGCAGCCAATCAACTGCGGCGCTAGAGCAGCCGTCCAGGGGCGAGCCGGCGGCAGGGGCCGGCCTCGAGGTACAGCCGGCATTGCGCCGGCGCGCAGGGGGTGGCGCCTCCGCGCCAGAACCGCACCGAGCAGCGGGCGCCAGCCAGACGGCGGAGGCCCTGGAGACGGCCAGCGTTAGCACGTCCGAGTAGACTCCCAGCGGGGGGACGGGCGAGCTGAACGCGGCGGCCCAGGAGGTCCGGAACCGGCTTCAAGCTCAGGCCGCCTCGCTGCAGCGATACACTCAAGAGTTTCTCTCGACGCGGGCCGTCATCCGGGTGAGTCTTCTGTCCTTGGTTATTTTGCTCTTTTGATTTCTTCCGTGGGGGCGCGTCAGTGCACCCACTGGGTGTAGTCCCCGAGTTCCGAGCCGGCTGCTGCGCAGGCGGCTTGGAACTTACTAGGCTCTGACAACTTAACTTATCCTTGCTTCCTGTATAATCTTTCAGGAGTATCACAACCTCCGTGCAGCCGCCTTCAACTCCCAGGCTCAGGAGCTGGGCAGGAGAACCAAGGACCTGACCAGCAGCCGGAGTGCGTATTTGTTTCGTTCATCTCCTGTGGGGGCGTGTCAGCACACCCACTGGGTGTAGTCCCTGAGATTCGGGCCAACTGCTGAGCAGCCGGGTCGGATCTTCCTTGACGACTTCACCTTATTAATTTCCTTTGTCTTCATGCTTGGAGGAGCCAATGCCGACTTGAGGGAGCAGCTGAGCGAGGCGCAGGCCGCCCTTCGCGCCAAGGAAACTGAGTACGACGCCTTGATCCTGGAGCGTGACCGCCTGGCCAAGAAGCTGTCTGACCAGGAGGAGAGCCACAAGGCGGCCCTGAAGAAGGCGCAGGATAACGAAGCCGCCCTGACGGCCGAGTTCGAGACCGAAGCGGCGGGCTGGGCTGAGACCAGGCAAGCGCTGAATGAAGGCTTCGGCTGTATTGAGGATTTGATCGACGGTAAGCCGCCTTCCTCGCTCCTTGCATGCCCCTTGCCGCCTGATTCGTGTTCTGACCTGTGCTGCTTTTTATTCTCTATGCAGACTACTTTCCCGGCTACTCCGTCTTCGCTACCCAAACCATCGAGGCCCATCGCGAAGCGCGCCGTCAGGCGGGGGCCGACATCGCGCTGGACGCGAGTCGGATGCTTGAGGAGCAACTCTTGGTGGTCCAAGCGCGGCTGCAGCCGGCTCACCGTATGCTCCGCCGCCTCCAGCGCGCCGGGGCGCAGGTGTTGGCCGCCCTCTGGACAAGCGAGACGATTCCCCGCACCCCGAGTCAGAGAGCCAACTAGCTGGAGGTGGCGGTTGGCCGCTTCGAGGCCTGGAAGGTGTCGGCAGCCCGGCTTGGAGCTGGGTGGGTGCTGGAGTTCGTCCGAGCCTGGTATCCGGGGCTGAACCTGGACCAGCTGCGCACCTGGCGGCTGGAGTCCGACGAAGAGTTGGAGGAGGTGTGGCCGGCTATCGCTCAGTGCGCTTCGACGATCGCCGAGTGTACTGACATCAGCGACTTTGCTCCCGAGATCAATGACGACGGCGTTGCCCAGCCGGAGGAGTGGTTCGGGCTGGACCCGGCAGCGGGTGAAGACTCGGCAGAGGAGATCGCCTCCAGCGACGAAGGCGAAGACGACGAAGGAGAGGAGGGCGAAGACGTTGAGCCGGCCGGCGAAGCGGCCAGCCAGCCTAAGCCTGATCGTGCCTCCAGCAACGAGGCACGTGCTAGCGCGCCCTCTGCGGGAGGCGGTGATCATGCTGAGGTTCGCCAGCCGGCCACTCCTCCAGTCAGCACTGCCGTCTCCACCGACCTGCCCAACTCGCCAATCGCTCCCTTGGCTTAGTCTGCCATCCTTGTTTTTTCCTGCTTGTTGCCTTTTGAACAACTTTATCAAACTTGCGCAGTTCCACCCACTGGGGGTGTATTCAAACTATGTCGAATGCTGGCCTTTTGAAGGTCTTTTATGTAAATATGATTGTGTGCATGTTTGGCTTCCATTTACGTATGCTTTTTATCCTTAGGCTGTTTCCTTTGCCGCCTTCCCCTTCTAGGAAAGCAAGTACTCAAGCTTTCTTAGATTGGAGCGAGGTGAATGGAAGCCGGCCGGCCGGCTACTCTGGTAGCTGGTCGGCGGTGGGAGAAAAACCGGCTTTTGTTATATTAGTCCGTTAGTCCCTAGCCATTTTTCGTGTGGGCACCCGTTCCTGCCCTTAACTCTTGCCAGCCGGACAGCCGGTTCTTCGAACTGCGACTTTTGGTAAGAGGAGGCTTGGGAGCCGGCACACTACTTGTCTGACTGCGGGTAGGACTTCTAATATAACTCCAGGCGGCCAGTCCCCGGGCCGACTAGTCGAACCCGGTGCCGGACGGAAAAAAGTGAATGCAATGACAAGGCCATAAGCATGATACTTTTCATTCATAGACAAAAGATGGCAGTCCCCGAGCTCTCCTCGGGGGGCCTATTGTCTCATACTTAGTACAAAAGTTAGCGTGATACATACTGCATTTCAACTGTAAAACCTTCGGAGGAGGTTGGCGTTCCATGGTCGTTCCGACTCCTTGCCGGAGTCGTCTCTCTTTCGTGCCTTCGGCTTCTGCGCGTCGATCAGGTAGTAGGAGTCGTTGCCTAAGGCTCTGCTGATGACGAAGGGGCCCTCCCAAGGGGCCGAGAGCTTGTGCTGGCCGGCTGTTCGCTGGATCAGCCGGAGCACAAGATCGCCCTCTTGGAAGGATCTTGGCTTGACCTTTCGGCTGTGGTAGCGGTGCAGGCCCTGTTGATAGATGGCGGACCGGCTGAGGGCTAACAGCCAGCCTTCCTCCAGCAGGTCGACGCCGTCTTCTCGTGCTTCCTTGGCCTCGGCTTCCGTGTACATGGTTACCCGAGGCGAGTCGAACTCGGTGTTAGTTGGGATGACCGCCTCGGCACCATATACGAGGAAGAAAGTAGTGAAGCCGGTTGACTTGTTTGGTGTAGTGCGCGGACTCCAGAGGACAACCGACAGCTCATCGAGCCAACAGCCGGCTGAACACTCCAGTGGAACAATCAGTCGGGGCTTGATGCCGGAAATGATGAGGCCGTTGGCTCACTCGACCTGGCCGTTTGACTGCGGGTGGGCGACGGACACTGGGTCCAACCGGATGCCTTGCGTCGCGTAGAAACGTGCCAAGGCTCCCTTGGCGAAATTCGTGCCATTGTCGGTGATGATGTTGTGTGGCATGCCGTACCGAGTTGTTATATCTGCGATAAATGTCACGGCAGTCGGCCCATTCAGCTTCTTGATCGGCTTTGCCTCAATCCATTTGGTGAATTTGTCCACGGCGACAAGCAGATGTGTCATGCCGCTGCGCGCCGTCTTGAATGGTCCCACCATGTCCAGTCCCCAAACGGCGAAGGGCCAAGTGAGGGGAATGGTCTTGAGTGCTGAAGCCGGCATGTGTTGCTTGGAGCTGAAGAGTTGGCACCCTTTGCAATGTTTAACTAACTCCTTGGCGTCATCCAAAGCAGTCGGCCAAAAGAAACCATGGCGGAAGGCTTTGGCGACGAGTGATCTTGAGGCCGCATGGTGGCCGCATTCTCCTTGGTGGATGTCTCTGAGGATTGCAATGCCCTTCTCTTGCTCAACGCATCGCTAGAGGACTCCAGTGACACTGCGCTTGACGAGTTCTCTGTTGACGATTGTGTATGCTCCGGCTCGGTGTTGGACTTGTCTTGCCTCTACTTCGTGAGCCGGCAGATCTTGGTTTATTAGGAAGTTGAGGATGGATTGAGCCCATGACGAAGCTGTGACTTCTTCTATTGCCAAAACGGCCGCTGCGACCAGGGCGGGCGGGCTGGGCGGTGAAATGCTGGAGTCGGCCGCCGCCTGTTGTGTTGGTGTAGTCTCCGGGCCGACTACCGCAGTCCCCGATCCGGGTGAGGCAGTCCCCGGGTCGGGCGTAACTACGGAAGTACCCGAGCCGCTTGCTGATACCCCCTGGCCGACTATCGAAGTCCCCAGGTCACCTGCTTGGTTCTTCGAGCCGGCTGCGTTGTGGTCAGGCGGCACGAAGATGGAATCGGACTCTGGAGACGGCTTGATAGACCGCTTGAGGAGGCGTTGTAGAGAGACACCGGTTGGTATTGCTTGCCGAGTGGAGCCTATTCGAGCCAGGGCATCAGCTGGCTCGTTGTCGGCTCGTGGTACGTGGAGGAACTCGCATCCTTCAAAATACCCACTAATCTGCTGAACAAGGAAGCGGTAGCTTGCCATATTTGCGTCCTTGGCATCCCAGTCGCTGGATGATTGCTGGACCACCAAGTCCGAGTCGCCATAACATAGGATCCGGCGAATGCCGAGTTCTTTGGCAAGCCGGAGCCCGTGTATGAGTGCCTCGTACTCGGCCACATTGTTGGAGGCGGCAAAGTGAATTTGCAGCGTGTATCTGAGCTTGTCGCCTTTGGGAGAGGTGAGGATGACGCCAGCTCCCAAGCGGTGCGCATCTTGGACCCATCGAAGTGCATGCGCCAATGAGTGGAGTCGGGAGCCGGCGGTAGGTACTGGGTCTCGGCCCAGTCGACGAGGAAGTCGGCCAATGCTTGGGACTTGATGGCGGTGCGAGGCTGGTAGAAGATCGTATAGGGGGCCAGCTCGATGGCCCATTTCGCCACCCGGCCGGATGCATCCCGGCTGCCTATGATCTCGGCCAGCGGGGCGGTGCATACAACCGTGATGGGATGCTCTTGGAAGTAGGGCTTCAGCTTCTTGGCGGCGAAGTACACGCCGTAGCACATCTTCTGGTAGTGCGGGTAGTTCTGCTTCGAGGTAGACAGCACCTCGCTCAAATAGTACACCGGCCTCTGGACCGGCTGGGCTCGGCCTTCTTCTGGGCGTTGGACTACGATGACGGTGCTGACCACCCGGCTGGTTGCGGCAATGTAGAGGAGCATGGGCTCTTTCTCAGTCGGCGCCGCCAGGATAGGCGGCGTGGCCAGCATCTTCTTCAGCTCGTGAAAAGCTTGATCGGCTTGGTCATTCCACTCGAAGTGGTTGGTCTTCTTCATGAGGCGGTAGAGGGGAAGAGCTTTCTCTCCGAGCCGGCTAATGAAGCGGTTCAGGGAGGCCAAGCATCCGGTAAACTTCTGGACGTCTCGACGTTTGGTGGGAATCACCATTCTCTCAATGGCCTTGATCTTTACTGGGTTGCATTCGATGCCGCATTCGGAGACCAGGAAGCCTAGGAGCTGGCTGGCTGGTACTCCGAACACGCATTTCTCGGGGTTAAGCTTGATTTGGAACCGGCGTAGGTTTTCAAATGTTTCCTTGAGGTCTTTCAGCAAGGTGCCGCGCTTCTTCGTCTTCACCACAATGTCGTCTACGTAGACGTGGGCATTTCTGCCGAGTTGCTTGAGGAGGCATTTCTGCATGCAACGCTGAAAAGTGGCACCGGCATTTCTCAAGCCGAATGTCATAGTCAGGTAGCAGAAGGCTCCGAATGGCGTGATGAAGGTGGTCTTCAGGCGGTCTGCGAGATCTAACTTTATCTGGTGATATCCTGAGTAAGCATCCAAGAAACTCAACAGCTTGCATCCGGCCTGGAGTCTATCACTTGGTCAATCCTTGGCAGGGCAAAGGGATCTTTGGGGCAGGCCTTATTGAGGCTCGTGTAGTCTATACACATGCACCACTTGTTGTTCTTCTTTAGCACGAGGACCGGGTTGGCGAGCCACTCTGGAAAGAAAACTTCCATAGTGAAGCCGGCTGCCAGAAGCCGGGCTATCTCCTCTCCCACAATCCTACGTTTCTCCTCCGACAGTCGGCGGAGGGGTTGTTTGACTGGCTTTGCGTCTTCTCGGACGTGTAGTTTGTGCTCGGTGAATTCCTTCGGAACGCCCGGCATTTCCTTGGGGGACCATGCAAAGATGTCCCGATTCTCACGGAGGAAATCGGCGAGCTCGCCTTCCTATTTGCTGTTTAGGTTTGCCCCAATGACGGCAAACCTCTCTGGGTGCTCGCGGTCAAGCGGTATCTTCTTCGTCTCCTTGGCCGGCTGGAAAGATCCTTGAGCATCATGCTCCTTGGGATCGGGGGACAAGGCCAACTACTTGCCGGCCATGGCCACGACTCGGTCCAACATCTTCTTTTCTTCGGCAATCACAAGGGACTCGGCCAGCCGACTGCTGGCTGCTGCGCACTCAGAGGACTTCTTGTAATTGCCGGCTATGGTGATGACACCTTTGGTGCTCGGTATCTTCATCTTGAGGTATGCATAGTGGGGAACTGCCATGAACTTGGCCAAGGCAGGTCGGCCAAGAAATACATGGTAAGGGCTCTCCAGGTCCACCACTTCAAACCAGGTCGCTTCCCGGCGGAAATGCTCCTTGTCCCCAAAAAGTACATCAATCTTGATCTTGCCAATGGGGGCGCAGGACAGGCCGGGTACGATGCCATGGAACACAGTCCGAGTAGGCATGAGTTGCTTCGTCTTGACATTCAGCTTCTCCATGGTGTCATGGTACAGGATGTTGATGTTGCTCCCGCCGTCTATCAGCACGCGGGAGAATCGGGCAGCGCGTCTATCCGTTGCAAGGGTGGCATCCAAAACCAACGCATAAGAGCCGGGAGACGGCATCACCTCTGGGTGGTCGGTCCGGCTCCAGCTGATAGGTTTTTCTGACCAGTGCATGTGCTCGGTGGGGTTGGCAGCAACCATGCTGACTTCTTGGTGCTCTCGGCGTTTGCTGTGCCGGTCTTCGGGCTGACTTGTAAAGATGATATAGGCGGCATGCTCGTCGGGGAACTCATCGTGCATGGCTCCGACTGCGGGCCGAGCGGCCGGCGGCTGCGGAGCCAGAGGCGGCGGACCGGCAGGCGGAGGCGGTGCGAGCCCTTCGCCTTTAGAGATTCGGGTGAGCCAGTGGCACTTCTGGGTCGTGTGGTTGGACGGCTTCGCGCCGCTGTGGAACTTGCACGGGGCGTCGAGAGTCTGCTCATAGGAGAAGGCCGGCTGCCAAGCCGGCTTGCCGCCCCTCTGCTTCTTGGGTGCGGGCCGCGCTTCGGGCTCCTCGTCTTCGACTGTGGCCACCTGCCGACTGGTGGAGGGCGGCACCGGGCCCTTGCGCTTGTGGTCGTTCTGGTGGGGGCGTCAGCCGGAGTCCCCAGCCGGCGTCTTGGGCGCCGGGTTGAGTACCTTTCCGGACGCGTCTACCTGGAGTTCGGTCTTCATCGAGGAGTCGGCGGTGGCGTACTTGTCCGCTATGATCAGAAGCTCGTCGAGGGTAGTCGGCTCGTCGCAGAGGAGCTTGTGCTTGAGGAGGGTGCCTTCTCGGCACCCAGCAGTGAAGTATTCTATGGCTTGCACCTCGTGCACCCCTTCGCAAGAGTTGCGGAGCTCGGCCCAACCCGTGAGGTAGTCGCGAGTGGACTCGGCGGGGCCTTGTACGCACAAGGAGAGCTGTCTGGGCTTGGGAGCCCGCTTGTAGGTGCTGGTGAAGTTGCGGACGAAGGCTTCTATGAAGTCTAGCCAGCTGTTGATGTTGTATGGCTTGAGGCTGTTGAGCCAGGTCCGCGCCGTGCCCTGCAGCATGAGGGGCACGTACTTCACGGCAACGCGCCTGTTGTCGTTGGCTATGCTAACCGCCGTGGAGTAGTCGATCAACCAATCTTCCGGCTTCATGGAGCCGCTGTACATGGGCGTGTCTCTTGGGAGCTAGAACCCTTTGGGGAAAGGCTCGTCGCGGATGCGGGAGCCGAAGCAAGGCGGGCCGACATCATCTTCTTCTTCTAGTGCTAGGGATCGCGCCAGGCGGTCGATCCGATGGCGGGCGTCGTTCTCGCCGACTCCTTCGCGGCGACCTAGCCGGCCGCTGAGAGTCGGATGCGCGACAGGCGGCGGGGTGGGATATCTCTCTCCACGGGGCCGGGGCGGAGGCAAGTTGCCCCGACACTCCACGGCCCGGGGGTGGCCTTCTGCGTCTCGCTCGATGGAGATTCGGGTTCGGCTTCGGCTGACAGCCGGCTCTTTCTCGCGCCGCGCGCGGGTTTTACCCGTAGTCGGTGTTCGGGACGTCGCACCGTGATCTCGGCGCGGGGGAGGGCTTTCCGCGCGGGCGTCGACTTCGTGCCGCTACGCGGCTGCATCGATCAGCTGCTGGATGCGTCGGGTCATGTGGGGGAGCTCTTCGGCCCCCAGTCCATCTAGCTCGTCTACGGCCACCTGGGCGGCGCGCAGGTTCTCAGGTGGAGTACCGTAGACTGGGCGGTCGACTCCTAGTGTATCGGCGACGACAGCGCCGCGCCGTTTGACAACGCCGGCCCGGCTAGGCCCGCCTGGGGGCGGCGTGCCAAAGGCGGCGCAGTCGGCCTTGCGTCAGTGGGCCTCAGTGAGGCGTCCCATGGAAACCAACTTCCGGCCCTCCGCGAGGAGGGCAAGGCGGCGAGCTTCCAGTGCTTCAGCGTCGGCATCGGCCGGGAGGGGGATGGACAAGTCATGGACCGCCGCGTGCGGGGCGTCGTGGGCGCTCTCGTCAGAAGCGCCGCCGTGGCCGATGACCATCACCCGATGGTGACAGCGCCGCAGCCGTCGGCCCGGGGAAGCGGGTCATTGTAGATCACAATGTTGGTGGGGAACGTGTCGAGTGAGGCCGTGTCGGAGTCGACAGGCATCGGATCGGTGGAGCCAACCGACTCCAAGTCCACGGCAGGCTCGCCGGAGACATGGAGCTGGCCGAGGAGATTGACGAGGTGGTCGGTGCCCGCTCGGAGGCGAGCTCGTCAGAGATGAGAGTCTTGTCAAGGAGATCAGCGAGGCTACTCGCCGCACAGATGTTGGTGACGCCTTGTAGCACGTCGTGGCAAGCGCCATTGGGCGTGCCGGGCTGGCTACACTCGCGGGGGAGGAAGAGGGTTGCCGTCCAAACCTGGTCTCTGGGTGGCGGTGCACCTAGCCCCACGGTGGGCGCCAAATGTCGGGTGGTAGGTGCGACATATGCCAACGGGTGGCTTATCATTGTGGGAGCCAGTAAGACGTCGCCGGTGCCTGGAAACGGGATGAGGCGAAGACATGCACGCCGGCAAATCTTACCCTGCTTCAGGGCTCTCCATGGAGATAACACCCCTACTGCTGCTCTGCGGGGTCTCCGCATGGTCACTAGATGAACAAGTAGCTACACGGTGCTCCTTGAGCTGTTTAGCGAGAGGAGGAAGAAGGGCACGGCTTGCTCTCTTCTCCTCCCTATGTGGTGTTTGAGACTAGCATGGATTGATCTCCCTTTGCATGGATGCCCCGGGGGCTTTATATAGGCCTGCCCCACGGGGGTACAGTGGTAATCCGGCTGGGCGCGGGGCCTAGCCGTCTGTGTCTACGCTCTCCGGCTTCTGCGCCGGCTGCTGGGGCCCGCCGACTAGTGGGTCCCGCCGACTGCCGACTCCTTGGTCGACAGGCAGGCCCCAATGTCAGGGCCTTGTCGGCGGCTGGTTACTGTTGCTCAATCTTGGTGGCGAGGGCTTCGCCGAAGTAGACGTGGCTACAGTGCCGCCGCCCGGTGGGTGATCACTATAGCCCCACCACGTCTTGTCTCCTTAATGGGGCATCTTCTTCTAGGGAGGTGGAAAGCCGGCTGTGGGGAGCCAGCTCTATCTTGGCCGACTGGGGGAGGTCTGGCCACCTTTGGGTGTCTCTCTGCGCGAAGGGGCCCACCACCCGTGGGCCGTACTGGTAGCCCGTCGTGGATGACATCAGGGTCAACGTGGCAACAGTGCTGCGCCGGACGGGTCATGGCCACCCGTACGGCGCACTGTGCCAGGCCTGCTCCGGGATTCGGGGGTGGCAGGCTTCACTGTAGCCACGCCCCGTCACATCGCCGTTATGTGGATGTAGACTTCGAGGGTACGATCTTGACCGCTTTATGGGAGCCGGCTTCTTGGAGTCGGCCTTCTCGCGGCCGGCTTCTCGGAGCCGGCCCTCCCGCGACTTCTCTTCATGAGGGCTGAAGTCGGGCCGCCTTCCGATAGCCGGCCTGGAGATAGCCGGCTAGGGGAAGGCGACCCTGTGTCTTGGATTCTTGAGGGCCGAATCGGCTCGTAATTTTTTCAGAAGGGCCAGGGGGAGCCGGCTAGGCTACCCATGGTTATTTACTCCGACAGTATCAGGCAACATAAATGTGCACGATGGCATAGCATACCAAGTAATTTGAACTAGCCTATTAAAAGGCGCTTCAAGGCCAAAAAATAATAATTGTTTTCATCAAGGGTGGCAGTACGTAGAAGGATAAAACGGCCTCTGGATCATGACTCGTCACCAGGCTGACTTGACGGTTGTGGGTCGTCTTGCCCTGGTGCATCCTCCTCTCTACCCAGTGGCTGGAAATCAATAGTTGCTCAATCGATTCCAGTTAAAGCTTGGAACACAGCTTCATCACTTATAAGGTTGGAGGGGTCAACATCAGGGGCATAGGTGTGCTTATGAATTGGCGGAGTAAGGTCTTCTACGTCATGTGTTGGCGTCGGATATCTTTTCTGATCAAAATCATAAACCGGCTGATAGTGAGAGAGATCTGTTTCCTCAGCCAATTTGCTCTCTATGGGGCGCATTTCCCTTGTCAACCTTCAAAGATTGTCATTGTTAAATTCTGAACCGTCCTCCTTTACGCCAAGGTAGCCGCTGCCTATATCCGACAGTTCAAGATTTGGTATCCATGCCTTTGCCTGCATTAGCGCAGTCAGTGCACCTGACCTTGCAGCTGATCTTTTTAGTTCATCCAACCGGGCGGGCAACATTGACAACTTCTCAATGGTTTCCTTTATCAAGTTTGGAGGCGATTTGTTATGCTCAGCGGTGCAAATGGCCCGTTGGGCTCCGGAATATAACTGCCCTATCAGCGTATAGACAGTCTTCAGCTTCATCCATATGTCAGAGCCTAGATGGGTAATGTGAGTCCCTGTGTCATTGCAAGCATCAGTAAACCGACAATTGCTGAGATAATGTATATTGAAAAGCTTCAGCTGAGGATACTTACCAAACACAGCAGAGGTCATGGCATTTATTTGCCGCTTTAAGCCGGTTTAAGGGCTGCTTCTGCGTCTTCAGCTCTCTTTTGTAATCCGGTTTTCTATGTTCCCCAATATGCCCGTTCCTTATTAAAAGCTTCTTTTAGCTTCTCCATGGCTGCTAAGGCGCTGGTCAATTCGTCTTTGGCTTTGGAGGTTTCTGCTTGCTGAGATTTGATGTTTTCTTGAAGATCAGTGGTTTGGGCTTCCTTTTTGCTCAGCTCAGCCTATAAGAGAAGGACATATTATGAGGTGGCAGTGAATATTCGATGTACCAAGCACATAACAAGTTATACACTTGGAACTTGGGGGCTATTGCCTATTTGCTTGATTATCAAAAAAAATTACAAGTCCCAAGCACAATACAAGTATTATTCTTGACACTTGGGGGGCTAATGTACGTTTTCTCAAAGTAACATTGGTTACAGTCCCGGTTTAGCTTGGAAAGATAAACCGACCCTTGGGGGCTACACAGGAGAAAGTTACAGGAATACAATGTGAAAGCACTGGTTCATCTTAAAAGGATCAACTGAAACCCTTGGAGGATAAGCGTGCAAGAGTTGAGATATTGCAAAGTCCCGGTTTAGATTGGCATCATAAATCGGCCCTTGGGAGCTATTGGAGTTGGTACTTGAAATTGGACATAAGATAGAAAAGGTTATGTAGTTATCTCATAACGCTCCTTCATCAGATTCACTAAACCGGCTTCGTAATCACGGCTTGTGTACAAACGGTTTAAAAAACCAGAATGAAGTTCTTGGGCGTTAAGGTGGGCATAGCTTGACAAGTCTGTGCTCCACTTGACTTTGCCCATAGCAGAAAGTTCCTCCTTGGCACTATGCTTTGATAACACAACAGGATTACCAGGGGTGGTGTGGCCAACGCCAGTAATTATAATATCATCTTCCTTATCACCAGCAGATTTTACTGGAGTTGACGGTTTATCAGCGGCCTTAGCTGGACTTGACGGTTTATAATCAGTTCGGACCGGGCTTGCCGGTTTATCATCATGGCCTGTTGCATCAACATCTACTTGTTCAACAAAATCATGGTTTTGAGGGGGCGGATCATCAAACATGGTGTCAGCATTCGTTCCTTCCGGGTCGGGATTTCTCTCCGGTTCAACAACCACATGTTCATCAGACGGTTTATTCACCCGAGCTTTCTTGCTGGATCTAGCCTTGGCCTTGAAAGGAAATAAAGGTCAGTATAACATGCAAGTATGAAGTGTCAAAAGATTAAGTTTAAAGTATTTACCTAGGAACAGTCTTAAGAGGAGGGAGCTGTGTGGCC
Organism: Triticum dicoccoides; assembly: GCF_002162155.2. Lineage (NCBI taxonomy): Eukaryota > Viridiplantae > Streptophyta > Magnoliopsida > Poales > Poaceae > Triticum > Triticum dicoccoides. The sequence goes on along the minus strand of NC_041388.1, from coordinate 184,250,276 downwards.
ATTGACTCACCAGATGATGAATGAGGCGTTCCCTGATAATTGAAATCAGACAGATTAAGGGGTTGTCGGAAATAACCTGCCTTGGGATAAGAAGGATCGGAAGTGGGTGAGACCTCAGATTGACGCTTCCGAACTGGAGTGTTCGGTAAACCGGCTGAAGTGACTACTTGGCTGCTGTGCCGGGTTGTGCAGCGAGCTTCATGTTGCTGCTTCTTCAAAAGAAAGTGTGGGTCCAAGTGAGCTAGGGGATGAGAAAATCTTACTTTCCGGATTGCTTGACGATTTTATGTGTTGGCAGAGGGTCTGAACCGGAGGAAAGGATAATTACGTCTGCATCATCAGCTTGGCTACCTTCAGCGTCATCCTGCTAATAATCATTGTCAATGAGGTGTATGAAAAAAACCAAGAGAGTAAAGTTCTACCTCTGAGGCCAGATTATCAAGATCATCATCGAGGTTCAACCCGCTGGATTCAACTGCCTTCTTCTTGGCAGGTCTATTGACAACCTTCGTCTTAGGTCGAGGGGTCTTGGTCGGTTGATCTTGAGGTTTCTTCTTCCAAAATGGGTCGTCACCCTGTTAAAAGATTCATAGAGGATATAAAAGATTGCACAGTTAAGAATATCAAGTACAAAGCAGCAGTGAGGCAATTCTTACAGCTGGCGGTTTATTCAGTGTATAAAAGGGACTTAACCCGGTCCTACTGCAGACAGCTTCTGATTCATTCAGCATCTTCTTAAAAGACTCAGTAACTTCAGCCTCTGTTAGCTGAATATCAATATGACATTGAGGATCTTTTGAGTCCCCTGTGTACTCACACATTAAACCGGGGCCACGACTTAATGGTAAAATACTCCAAGATATCCAGCAATGAACAAAAGTCCACTCCTGTCAAACCGTTAGCCATGAAAGCTCTGAGCTTGGCGAGTTGTGGTGCGTATGTGGACCGTTCCTTGGCAATCAGTCGTTGCGGAAATGGGTGTATGTTGGTAAGCCGGTGAGCACGATAACCCTACAGAGGGTTCTCATCTTTAGGGGAAGTATCCTTACAGTAGAACCAAGTCTGGTTCGAATCCTTTGGATGACTTTGAAGTTTGGCGTGAGGGAAGTTGACATCCTTCCTTTTCTGAATGGAGACGCCGCCAAGTTCAGTGTTGGGCCCATCTACGAATTCAGTACGACGGTTCAAATAGAAAAAATCCCGGAACAATTCAACAGTTGGCTCTTCTTGCAGATAGGCTTCACAAAACACTTGAAAGTCGCAAATATTGGACATATTGTTGGGTCCAATATCTTGAGGGTGGATCTGGAAGTTGGCAAGCACATCACGGAAAAACTTGGATCCGGGCAGTTTAAAACCACGGTTCATGTGATCAACAAATACCACTTCCTCGCCGTCTTTTGGGGTAGGAGGATTTTCTGGATCGGGAATACGCCAATCGATTTCGCTTTGTTTTGGTAAAATGCCAGTTCTGACGCATCCATCTAGGTGCTCTTCCGTAACCCGGGAAGGGACCCAGTTACAAGCATAAAATTGTTTGGCGATTTCGAATGAGGAGCTGGAAAAGATTGATGCCGGTTTAAGACTCATGGTTAGCAAGCATAAAGCGTAGCAGGTTAAGGAAAAAGCATTCAAGCATGCAAAATTGTTAAACCAACGGTTGGTTCTATTATAAATGGTAAAGCGACTGGCGGTTTACGAGGGGACTAATGGCATATGGCAGATTATTTTCTAAAGGATAAACTGCCTACACAGACAATGAAACTACAAATCTGAAGCAAAAAATGACTAAGTGAGGAAAAACAAGATTCATAGGTTCACATTGGAATTTTGGATCTACCACATGTCAGGAAAAGGAAAATATTTTAGACCTAAAAATTGGTGCCTGAGTAGTTTGTGAAGTTCCAGATCGGACTTTTACACACAAAGAACATGGTTTGATGACAAAATAAGGGTTATCATTACTAACAAATGGAAGTACATCAAGTTTGGAGTCCATTACATAGGATCTAATGAAGAACAAGGGAAGAACACGATGAAGTTTCTATGAACTCGCGCAATCCCTAGTGAATCTACAGAGGAAAGGAAGAACAACTTACTGAAGCTGTGAACAGCGGAGAGGCGCTGCGGGTTTCTGATACTGGCAGGGTGATGCAGCAGCCGGAGTTGAGGTAGAAGCGAAGGTCGACAACGGCAGCGACACTCGAGTGCTGAGGCGAGGCGAGATAGAAGAGAGACGAAGAGGCAACGGGAGGAAAGAAAAGGGACCCTTGGCCCTATTTATAAGACAAAGAGATGAGTGACAACACGGAAATCGAGGAGCCCAAAAAAATGGATATGCAGCAAAGTTGTTGCCTCGATTGTTGGAGGATCATTAATGAAGGGTATCTTCAGTTTTAATGAACAGATGACATCATGGCGGTTTATTACGAACCTGGAGGTTGACGTCATGGCGGTTTACAAGATCTGCACGAAGGTGTAGAAGGAGGAATTCTTCTAAGTGTTGAAGATTGACATGAACGAGTTCAAATCAATCTGGGGACTAATGTTGGGGATATTCCTATTAAGTGTAAACCGGCCATGAGGGGCTGGGTTATGTCCACAAGGAGTTAGTCATGTCTGAAGCCCATAAAGACAAGTGGTATGGCGCTTTACAGAGGAGATCTAACATGAAGGCCCAAGGGCGGGTTAGAGCCCATAGACATAAACCGCCATATGATATGTAACTTACTCTGTAAGGCAAGGAAAGGTAGAAACCGATCCGGGCACGTTTATGAGCCGGCCTCGGGATTCTGTAAACCGCCGGGCGTCAACCTATGTATATAAAGGGACGACCCGGCGGCGGTTTAGGTACAAGAAACAATAACTCGAGAGCCAGGCAAAGCGGATTCGCTCCCTGGTCATCGAAAGCCTAGCAAGTCCATCACAACTGGAGTAGGCTTTTACCTTCATCGTAAGGGGCTGAACCAGTATAATTCCTTGCGTCCCTTGTCCGCTTTAACCCCTTTAAGCTAACCTGTCGCGATGGCTCCACAACTAAGTCCTTCCACTAGAACATATGCCGTGACAAAACCACGACATCATTGGTCAATGATTCAATTCATGAAAGAATTAATAAGGTAAGAGAAGATTCATATGAAAATACACTATCTTGGACATATTTTATGATTGTGAGCCCTCATCAAAATATTATATGCCAAAAAAATTGACGTTGGACAAGGAAGATGACATAATGATTTATGTTTGTTCATATTCGCATAGAAGTTATATTGTCATAGATCCTTTCACATGTGGTGCTTGCCCCTACTACCTCTTGAGCTTCATATCTCAAAACAATCATAAGGAATGAAACTACTCATAGTATTCAATGCACTTTATATGTAAGTTTTTATTATATCCCTCTTGGATGCCTATCATATTAGGACTAATTTTATAACCAAAGCAAATTACCATGCTGTTTTTAAAGACATTCAAAATAATATAAGTGAGGTACGAGAGTTCATCAATTTCTATGAAATAAAACCACCGTCGTGCTGTAAAAATATATAAATGAAGCACTAGAGAAAAATTGCCTAGCTCATGAGATATAAGTGAAGCACATAGAGTATTATAATAAATCACGATTCATGCATGTCTCTCTAAAAAGGTGTGAACAGCAAGGATGATTGTGGCAAACTAAAAAGATAAGACTTAAATCATACAAGATGCTCCAAGCAAAAGACATATCAAGTGATGAATAAAAATATAGCCTCAAGTAAAGTTATCGATACATGAAGACGAAAGAGGGGATACCTACCTGGGGCATCGCCAAGCTTAGGCTCTTGGCATCCTTTAATATTACCTTGGGGTGCCTTGGGCATCCCCAACTTAGGCTCTTGCCACTCCTTATTCCACAATCCATCAAATCCTTACCCAAAACATGAAAACTTCACAACACAAAACTTCAACAGAAAATCTCATAAGCTCCGTTAGTATAAGAAAATAAATCACCACTTTTGGTACTGCTGTGAACTCATTATTTACATATATTGGTGTAATATCTACTATATTACAACTTTTCCATGGTTCATACCCCCCTATACTATCATAGATTCATCAAAATAAGCAAACAACACGAGAAAAATAGAATCCGTCAAAAACAGAACAATCTGTAGAAATCTGGAGATTTCGAATACTTCTGGTACTCCAAAATTCCTGTTAAATTAGGAAGTCATAGGAAATTTGTTTATGAATCCTCTATAAAATGAATTAGTATTTTATCGGGCTTCTGTTAGAAACGAAAACTATGGCATTATAAGAAACAAAAGTATGGATGCCAAAGAAATTTCCTCCGATAATGGTATCTAGAACATATCTATTCCAAGGAGTAACGCCCACATAAAAATTGCGAAGAAGAACAGTAGTAGATTTTTTTTGAGTAGATCTATTTTGAGCATTCCAAATTCTATACCAAGCTTTTTTAAAATTTTCTCATTCCCTTTGTTTTAAATTGAGGACCTCATTATCAGGAGTGCTAACAAGAATAGGGGGAGTAGCCATAGGAACTAAACGGGTGTTTAAAAACACGAACACACGAAAAGCAAACGAAGAAGACGAACGAAAATAGGGCGAAGAAAAGGCGAATATTTTCGAATATCGTTTTAGAAGTGGGGGAGAGGAAAACGAGAGGCGAATGGCAAATAATGTAATGCGAGGGATGGGAGTTTATGATGGGTACTTGGTATGTCTTGGCTTGGCGTAGATCTCCCTAGCAACGCCGCCAGAAATTCTTCCTGCTACCTCTTGAGCTTGCGTTGCTTTTTCCCTTGAAGAGGAAAGGGTGATGCGGCAAAGTAGAGTAAGTATTTCCCACAGTTTTGAGAACCAAGGTATCAATCCAGTAGGAGACAACGCAACAAGCCACCGAATACTCGCACAAACAAACACCAACTTGCACCCAACGCAACAAAGGGGTTGTTAATCCCTTCAAGGTTATTTGTAAAGTGAGATCTGATATAGATGTATAAACGGTAAGGTAATATTTTGGTATTTTTGGTTTATAGATCAGAAAGTAAAAGATTGCAAGGAAAGTAAATAGGAAACTAAAATTTTAGATGGGAAACTTATATGATGGAAAATAGAAGATTATATCATGGAAAATAGGCCCGGGGGCCATAGGTTTCACTAGAGGCTTCTCTCAAGGTAAAAAATATTACGGTGGGTGAACAAATTAGTTCCGAGCAATTGATAGAAAATCACAAACTTATGACGATATCTAAGGCAATGATAATGAATATAGGCATCACGTTCGTGTCAAGTAGTCCGAAACGATTCTGCATCTACTACTATTACTCCACACATCGACCAACTCCTGCCTGCATCTAGAGTATTAAGTTCATAAGAACAGAGTAACGCATTAAGTAAGATGACATGATGTAGCGGAATTAACTCAAGCATTATGATGAAACCCCATCTTGTTATCCTCGATGGCAACAATACAATACGTGCCTTGCTGCCCCTACTATCACTGGGAAAGGACACTGCAAGATTGAACCCATAGCTAAGCACTTCTCCCATTGCAAGAAAAACCAATCTAGTTGGCCAAACCAAATCGATAGTTTGAAGAGACCTACAAATATATCAAATCATGCATATAAGAATCTGATACGTCTCCAACGCATCTATAATTTTTGATTGCTCCATGCTATGTTATCTACTGTTTTGGGCATTATTAGGCTTTATTATCCAATTTTATATTATTTTTGGGACTAACCTATTAACCAGAGGCCCAGCCCAGATTTGCTGTTTTTTGCCTATTTCAGTGTTTCGAAGAAAAGGAATATCAAACGGAGTCGAAACGGAACGAAATCAACTGGAGAAGTTATTTTTGGAAGGAAAGCTACCAGATGGACTTGGACCCCACGTCAGGAGAGAAGGGAGGTGCCCACGAGGGTGGGGGGCGCGCCCACCCCCTAGGGCGCGCCCCCTGCCTCGTGGGGCCCTCGAAGCTCCACCGACGTACTTCCTGCACCCATATATACCTACGTATCCTAAAACTTCCAGAACACACAATACATCGGGAGTTCCGCCGCCAGAAGCCTTCGTAGCGACCGAAAACCAACCGAGACCCGTTCCGGCACCCTGCCGGAGGGGGAACCCCTCACCGGTGGCCATCTTCATCATCTCGACGCCCTCCATGATGAGGAGGGAGTAGTTCTCCCTCGGGGCTAAGGGTATGTACTACTAGCTATGTGTTTGATCTCTCTCTCTCTCGTGTTCTTGAGTTGGTACGATCTTGATGTATCGCGAGCTTTGCTATTATAGTTGGATCTTATGTTGTTTCTCCCCATCTACTCTCTTGTAATGGATTGAGTTTTCCCTTTGAAGTTATCTTATCGGATTGAGGCTTTAAGGATTTGTGAACACTTGATGTATGTCTTGCGTGGGATACCCGTGGTGACAATGTGGTATTCTATTGATCCACTTGATGTATGTTTCGGTGATCAACTTGCGGGTTCCGCCCATGAACCTATGCATAGGGGTTGGCACACGTTTTCGTCTTGACTCTCCGGTAGAATCTTTAGGGCACTCTTTGAAGTACTTTGTGTTGGTTTGAATAGATGAATCTGAGATTGTGTGATGCATGTTGTATAATCATACCCACGGATACTTGAGGTGACATTGGAGTATCTAGGTGACATTAGGGTTTTGGTTGATTTGTGTCGTAAGGTGTTATTCTAGTACGAACTCTAGGGCTGTTTGTGACACTTATAGGAATAGCCCAACGGATTGATTGGAAAGAATAACTTTGAGGTGGTTTCGTACCCTGCCATAATCCCTTCGTTTGCCCTCCTCTATTAGTGACTTTGCAGTGACTCTTCGTTGCATGTTGAGGGATAGTTACGTGATCCAATTATGTTAGTATTGTTGAGGGAACTTACACTAGAGAAAGTATGAACCCTAGGCCTTGTTTCCTAGCATTGAAATACCGTTTACGCTCACTTTTATCATTAGTTACCTTGCTGTTTTTATAATTTCGGATTACAAATACCTTTATCTACTATCCATATACCACTTGTATCACCATCTCTTCGCCGAACTAGTGCACCTATACAATTTACCATTGTATTGGGTGTGTTGGGGACACAAGAGACTCTTTGTTATTTGGTTGCAGGGTTGCTTGAGAGAGACCATCTTCATCCTACGCCTCCTACGGATTGATAAACCTTAGGTCATCCACTTGAGGGAAATTTGCTACTATCCTACAAACCTCTGCACTTGGAGGCCCAACAACGTCTACAAGAAGAAGGTTGTGTAGTAGACATCAAGCTCTTTTCTGGCGCCGTTGCCGGGGAGGTGAGTGCTTGAAGGTATATCTTTAGATCTTGGAATCGAGTCTTTTAGTTTCTTGTTTTAGCACTAGTTTAGTTTATAAAACAAAAACAAAAATGGAATTGAGTTTGTCTCATATGCTTCATCTTTTTAATATCTTTCGTGAGTATGATGGAAAGGAAAATTGTGCCAAAGTGTTAGAAGAAGAATGCATTAGAATGTTTGGCACTAAATATTTGAATGATGAGCATGATTGAAATGTTGTTAGTATGAATTCCTTTTGAATATCTATGATGCTAATGATATGCAAAGCCACAATCTTGGGGAAGCTATGTTTAATGAAGATGATATTTTTTGTCCCCCAAGTTTTGATGAGCAAATTTATTATGATGAAAGCATGCCTCCTATCTATGATGATTATTGTGATGACACGTATGCTTTAAAGAACAATGATAACCGTGAAACTTGTCATCTTGATCTTAATTTTCAATCACATGATAGTTATTTTGTTGAGTTTGCTCCCACTATTATTCTTGAGAAGAAATTTGCTTATGTGGAGAGTAGTAAATTTTCTATGCTTGTAGATCCTGAAAAGAATGCTTTAGGTGCTGGTTATATTGTTGAATTCATTCATGATGCTACTGAAAATTATTATGAGGGAGGAACATATGCTTGTAGGAATTGCAATAATATGAAGTTTCCTCTCTATGTGCTTAAAGTTATGAAGTTATCCTTGTTTTACCTTCCTATGCAAGTTGATTCTTGTTCCCAAAAGTTGTTTTCTCACAAAATCCCTATGAATAGGAAGTATGTTAGACTTAAATGTGCTAGTCATATTCTTCATGATGCTCTCTTTATGTTTCAATTCTTATCTTTTATGTGAGCATCATTGAAATCATCATGCCTAGCTAGGGGCATTAAACGATAGCGCTTGTTGGGAGGAAACCCAATTTTACTTTTTTTCCTATTTAGTAATAAATAATTCATCTAGCCTCTGTTTATATGTGTTTTTTTTGTTTTAATTAGTGTTTGTGCCAAGTAGAACCTTTGGGAAGACTTGGGTAAAGTCTTTGCGATCATGCTGTAAAAAACAGAAACTTTAGCGCTCACGAGAATTGCTGCCATTTTTATTTGGAGAGTGATATTTAGTTAAATCCTTTTGCAGATGATTAATAGATAAATTCCTCAGGTCCAGCAATTTATTTTAGAATTTTATGAGTTCCATAAGTATACGTTTGATCCAGATTACTACAGACTGTTCTGTTTTAGACAGATTCTGTTTTTCATGTGTTGTTTACTTATTTTGATGAATCTATGGCTAGTAAAATAGTTTATAAACCATAGATAAGTTGGAATACAGTAGGTTTAACTCCAATATAAATAATGAATGAGTTCATTACAGTACCTTGAAGTGGTGATTTATTTTCTTATACTAACAGAGCTCACGAGTTTTCTACTTTAAGTTTTGTGTTGTGAAGTTTTCAAGTTTTGGGTAAAGATTCGATGGACTATGGAATAAGGAGTGGCAAGAGCCTAAGCTTGGGTATGCCCAACGCACCCCAAGGTAATATTCAAGGATAGCCAAGAGCCTAAGCTTGGGGATGCCCCGGAAGGCATACCCTCTTTCGTCTTCGTTCATCGGTAACTTTACTTGGAGCTATATTTTTATTTACCACATGATATGTGTTTTGCTTGGAGCGTAAATTTATTTTGTTAGGATTTTCTTGTTGTTATTTAGAACAATGTTCTGTATCTTTTATTTTAATAAAAGTGGCATTGATAGCCTTTACTATGCCTATTTTAGAAGTCCACATGTTGCTGTTTGAAAACAGAAAGTTTACCGCTGTTGCAATAATTCCCTAGAAAAGTCAGAATGTGATAAAATGTTGAAACCTTTTGCATATTAAGCTCTGATAAATTTACTACAGCGGGAATTTTCTTTCATATTTTTTGGAGCTAGAGAACTGTGGATGTTTCTGCATTCTTTACAGACTGTCCCGTTTAGGCAGATTGATGTTATGTTTGCATTGTTTGCATATGTTTGCTTCTTTAACAATTCTATTTGAGGATAGGACTATTAAATATGCAGAGGCATTTAGTATGAAATGTTTAATAATAATTTTAGTGATTTGCTACAGTAGAGTATGATAAGGTTTTGGCAATGGCTTATACTAACTTATCTCACGAGTCCTTGTTGAGTTTTGTGTGGATGAAGCTTTTGAGATTTAGGGAGACCGTGATATGAGAGGAATTAAGGAGACACAAAAGCTCAAGCTTGGGGATGCCCAAGTCACACCAAGATAATATTTCAAGAAGTCTCAAGCATCTAAGCTTGGGGATGCCCCGGTTGGCATCCCACCTTTCTTCTTCAACAACTATCGGTTAGTATCGGTTGATCCTAAGTTTTTGCTTCTTCACATGATGTTTGCTATTCTTAGATATCATTTTATTTAGTTTTGCTTGCTGTTCAAATAAAGTATCAAGGTCTGAAATTATTAAATGGGAGAGTCTTCACATAGTTGCATAATTATTCGACTACTCATTGATCTTTACTTATATCTTTCGGAGTAGTTTGTTGTTGCTCTAGTGCTTCACTTATATCTCTTTAGAGCACGGTGGTGGATTTGTTTTATAGAAACTATTGATTTCTCACGCTTCACTTAGATTATTTTGAGAGTCTTAATAGCATGGTAATTTTCTTAAAATCCTAATATGCTAGGTATTCAATAATAATAAAATTCTCTTATGGGTGTGTTGAATACTATGAGAAGTTTGATACTTGATAATTGTTTTGAGATATGGATATGGTGATATTAGAGTCATGCTAGTTGAGTAGTTGTGAATTTGAGAAATACTTGTGTTGAAGTTTGTGATTCCCGTAGCATGCACGTCTGGTGAACCGTTATGCGATGAAGTTGGAGCATGATTTATTTATTGATTGTCCTCCTTATAAGTGGCGGTCGGGGACGAGCGATGGTCTTTCCCTACCAATCCAACCCCCTAGGAGCATGCGCGTAGTACTTTGTTTTGATAACTAATAGATTTTTGCAATACGTATGTGATTTCTTTATGACTAATGTTGAGTCCATGGATTATACGCACTCTCACCCTTCCACCATTGCTAGCCTCTCTAGTACTGTGCAACTTTCGCCGGTACCATAAACCCACCATTTACCTTCCTCAAAACAGCCACCATACCTACCTATTATGGCATTTCCATAGCCATTCCGAGATATATTGCCATGCAACTTTCCACCATTCTGTCTGCTATGACATGCTTGATCATTCTCATATTTCTTTGCATGATCATGTAGTTGACATCGTATTTGTGGCAAAGCCACCGTTCATAATTCTTTCATACATGTCACTCATGCATCATTGCACATCCCGGTACACCGCCGGAGGCATTCATATAGAGTCATATCTTGTTCGAAGTATTGAGTTGTAATTCTTGAGTTGTAAGTAAATAAAAATGTGATGATCATCATTATTAGAGCATTGTCCCAGTGAGGAAAGGGTGATGGAGACTATGATTCCCCCAAAAGTTGGGATGAGACTCCAGACAAAAATAAATAAATAAAAGAGGCCAAAGAAGTCCAAATAAAAAAAGAGAAAAAAGAGGCCATAAAAAAAGAGAAGGCCCAAATAAAAAAATAAAAAAATGAGAGAAAAAGAGAGAACGGACAATGCTCCTATCCTTTTACCACACTTGTGCTTCAAAGTAGCACCATGATCTTCATGATAGAGAGTCTCCTATGTTGTCACTTTCATATACTAGTGGGAATCTTTCATTATAGAACTTGGCTTGTATATTCCAATGATGGGCTTCCTCAAAATGCCCTAGGTCTTCATGAGCAAGCAAGTTGGATGCACACCCACTTAGTTTCTTTTGTTGAGCTTTCATATACTTATAGCTCTAGTGCATCCGTTGCATGGCAATCCCTACTCACTCACATTAATATCAATTGATGGGCATCTCCATAGCCCGTTGATACGCCTAGTTGATGTGAGACTATCTTCTCCCTTTTTGTCTTCTCCACCACCACCATTCTATTCCACCTATAGTGCTATATCCATGGCTCACGCTCATGTAGTGCGTGAAGATCGAAAAAGTTTTGAAAATGTAAAAAGTATGAAACAATTGCTGGGCTTGTCATCGGGGTTGTGCATGATTTAAATACTTTGTGTGGTGAAGATGGAGCATAGCCAGACTATATGATTTTGTAGGGATAGCTTTCTTTGGCCATGTTATTTGGAGAAGACATGATTGCTTTGTTAGTATGCTTGAAGTATTATTATTTTTATGTCAATATTAAACTTTTGTCTTGAATCTCTCAGATCTGTATATTCATGCCACAATTAATAAGAATTACATTGAAATTATGCCAAGCAGCACTCCGCATGAAGAATTCTGTTTTTATCATTTACCTACTCGAGGACAAGCAAGAATTAAGCTTGGGGATGCTTGATACGTCTCCAACGTATCTATAATTTTTTATTGCTCCATGCTATGTTATCTACTGTTTTGGGCAATATTGGGCTTTATTATCCACTTTTATATTATTTTTGGGACTAACCTATTAACCAGAGTCCCAACCCAGATTTGGTGTTTTTTCCTATTTCAGTGTTTCGAAGAAAAGGAATATCAAACGGAGTCGAAACAGAACGAAATCAACTGGAGAAGTTATTTTTGGAAGGAAAGCTACCGGATGGACTTGGACCCCACGTCAGGAGAGAAGGGAGGTGCCCATGAGGGTGGGGGTGCGCCCACCCCCTAGGGCGCGTCCCCTGCCTCGTGGGGCCCCCGAAGCTCCACCGGCGTACTTCCTGCACCCATATATACCTACGTATCCTAAAACTTCCAAAATACACAATAGATCGGGAGTTCCGCCGCCAGAAGCCTCCGTAGCAACCGAAAACCAATCTAGACCCGTTCCGGCACCCTGCCGGAGGGGGAATCCTTCACCGGTGGCCATCTTCATCATCCCGGTGCTCTCCATGACGAGGAGGGAGTTGTTCTCCCTCGGGGCTAAGGGTATGTACCAGTAGCTATGTGTTTGCTCTCTCTCTCTCTCTCTCTCTCTCGTGTTCTTGATTTGGCACGATCTTGATGTATCGTGAGCTTTGCTATTATAGTTGGATCTTATGTTTCTCCTCCCCGTCTTGTCTCTTGTAATGAATTGAGTTTCCGCTTTGAAGTAATCTTATCAGATTGAGTCTTTAAAGATTTGAGAACACTTGATGTATGTCTTGCCATGGATATCTATGGTGACAATGGGATATCACATGATTCACTTGATGTATGTTTTGGTGACCAACATGCGGGTTCCGCCCATGAACCTATGCATAGGGGTTGGCACACGTTTTCGTTGTGATTCTCCGGTAGAACTTTGGGGCACTCTTTGAGGTCCTTTGTGTTGGTTAAATAGATGAATCTGAGATTGTGTGACGCATATCGTATAATCGTACCCACGGATACTTGAGGTGACATTGGAGTATCTAGGTGACATTAGGGTTTTGGTTGATTTGTGTCTTAAGGTGTTATTCTAGTAGGAACTCTAGGGCTGTTTGTGACACTTATAGGAATAGCCCAAGGGATTGATTGGAAATAATAACTTTGAGGTGGTTTCGTACCCTACCATAATCTGTTCGTTTGCTCTCCACTATTAATGACTTTGGAGTGACTCTTTGTTGCATGTTGAGGGATAGTTATGTGATCCAATTATGTTAGTATTGTTGAGGGAACTTACACTAGCGAAAGTATGAAACCTAGGCCTTGTTTCCTAGCATTGCAATACCGTTTACGCTCACTTTTATCATTAGTTACCTTGCTGTTTTTATAATTTTAGATTACAAATACCTTTATCTACTATCCATATACCACTTGTATCACCATCTCTTCGCCGAACTAGTGCACCTATACAATTTACCATTGTATTGGGTGTGTTGGGGACACAAGAGACTCTTTGTTATTTGGTTGCAGGGTTGCTTGAGAGAGACCATCTTCATCCTACACCTCCTACGGATTGATAAACCTTAGGTCATCCACTTGAGGGAAATTTGCTACTGTCCTACAAACCTCTGCACTTGGAGGCCCAACAACATCTACAAGAAGAAGGTTGTGTAGTAGAAAAATAAGGAGTACTTTCGGGACGAAGCGCCGCCGTCTCGAGGCGGAACTTGGGAAGGAGCACTTCTGCCCTCCGGCAGAGCGATTCCATCGGGGGAACTTCCTTCCCAGAGGGGAAAATCATCGTCATCATCATCACCAACAATTCTACCATCTTTGGGTGGGAAATCCTCATCAACATCTTCAATAGCACCATCTCCTCTCAATCACCAGTTCATCTCTTGAGTTCAATATTTGCACCGGAACCTTAGATTGGTGCTTGTGGGTGACTAGTAGTGTGGATTACATCTTGTAGTCAATCACTATATGGTTTATTTGGTGGAAGATTATATGTTCAGATCCATTATGCTATTTAATACCCCTCTGATCTTGAGCATGATTATCATTTGTGAGTAGTTACTTTTGTTCTTGAGGTCACGGGAGAAATCTTGTTGCAAGTAATCATGTGAACTTGATATGAGTTCGATATTTTGATGGTATGTATGTTGTGATACCCTTAGTGTTGTCATGTGAACATCGACTACATGACACTTCACCTTATTAGGGCCTAAGGGAATGCATTGTGGAGTAGTTACTAGATGATGGGTTGCGATAGTGACAAAATCTTAAACCCTTGTTTATGCGCTATTCCGTAAGGATCCAAAAGTTTAATGCTATGGTTAGATTTTATCTTAATACTTTTCTTGTAGTTGCGGATGCTTGTGAGGGGATTAATCATAAGTATGAGGTTTGTTCAAGCTAGAACAACAACTAAGCACCGATCCACCCACATATCAAATTATCAATGTAGCAAACACAAATCAAATGAACATGATGAAAGTGACTACATGAAATTCCCGTGTACCCACAAGAACAATTTGCTTATCATAAGAGACCGTTTTGGACTGTCCTTTGCCACAAAAGGATTGGGCTACCTTTCTGCATACTATTTGTCGTTACCGTTACTTGCTTGTTACAAATTATCTTGCTATAAAACTACTCGTTACTTATAATTTTAGTGCTTGCAGAGAATAAGTTGCTGAAAACCACTTGTCATTTCCTTCTGCTCCTCGTTGGGGTAGCCACTCTTACTTATCGAAAGGACTATGATTGATCCCGCTGGTAGATGGCAGCCCACTCGAGGAGTTGCTAGGGAGCACCTTTGGCGGACTGTGTAAAAAGATGCCTTATGAGATCACTATTGCTAAAAGAACTTATCAAAAGTACAGGATACAAAAGCAATAACTTACCCTCGGGGTGTCAGTTTTTTCCTCCCCATAGCAAGGGGGTCTTCCTCTGATCCGTCGGAGAGTTCGGCTCTCTTCGACGACTTGCCGACGGCCCTGGCTGAGGTCCTCCTCGGCCTCTTTGATCACTTTGTCTACATGCAGGCTTTGGCGTCCTCTGACACCACCCTATCCCCTTTAGGGCAACGGTTCTATTCCTATTCACCCTCCTCCACATCGTCTTCATGGGCGGAGGAGTGATGTCTACTACACAACCTTCTTCTTGTAGACGTTGTTGGGCCTCCAAGTGTAGAGGTTTGTAGGACAGTAGCAAATTTCCCTCAAGTGGATGACCTACGGTTTATCAATCCATAGGAGGCATAGGATGAAGATGGTCTCTCTCAAGCAACCCTGCAACCAAATAACAAAGAGTCTCTAGTGTACCCCACACACCCAATACAATGGTAAATTGTATAGGTGCACTAGTTTGGCGAAGAGATGGTGATGCAAGTGGTATATGGATGGTAGATAAAGGTTTTTTGTAATCTGAAAATATAAAAACAGCAAGGTAACTAATGGTAAAAGTGAGCACAAACGGTATTGCAATGCATTGAAACAAGGCCTCGGGTTCATACTTTCACTAGTGCAAGTTCTCTCAACAATAATAACATAATTGGATCATATAAATATCCCTCAACATGCAACAAAGAGTCACTCCAAAGTCACTAATAGCGGAGAACAAACGAAGAGATTATGGTAGGGTACAAAACCACCTCAAAGTTATCCTTTCCGATCGATCTATTCAAGAGTCCGTAGTAAAATAACATCAACCTATTCTTTCTGTTCAATCTATCATAGAGTTTGTACTAGAATAACACCTTAAGACACAAATCAACCAAAACCCTAATGTCACCTAGATACTCCAATGTCACCTCAAGTATCCGTGGGTATGATTATACGATATGCATCACACAATCTCAGATTCATCTATTCAAACCAACACAAAGTACTTCAAAGAGTGCCCTAAAGATTCTACCGGAGAGTTAAGACGAAAACGTGTGCCAACCCCTATGCATAGGTTCATGGGAGGAACCCGCAAGTTGATCACCAAAACATACATCAAGTGGATCTATAGAATACCCCATTTTCACCACGGGTATCCCACGCAAGACATACATCAAGTGTTCTCAAATCCTTAAAGCCTCAATCCAATAAGATAACTTCAAAGGGAAAACTCAATCCATTACAAGAGAGTAGATGGGGAGAAACATCATAAGATCCAACTATAATAGCAAAGCTCGCGGTACATCAAGATCGTACCAACTCAAGAACACGAGAGAGAGAGAGAGAGATCAAACACATAGCTACTAGTACATACCCTCAGCCCCGAGGGACAACTACTCCCTCCTCATCATGGAGAGCGCCAGGATGATGAAGATGGCCACCGATGAGGGGTCCCCCCTCCGGCAGGGTGCCAGAACGGGTCTCAGTTGGTTTTCGGTGGCTACGGAGGCTTTTGGCGATGGAACTCCCGATCTATTCTGCTCCCCGAAGTTTTTTGTGTATATGGGTATATATAGGAGGAAGAAGTACGTCGGTGGATCTCCGGGCTGTCCACGAGGCAGGGGGCGCGCCCAGGGGGTGGGCGCGCCCCCCCACCCTCGTGGGCAGCCCGGGACTCTCCAGGTCGATCTCCGATACTCCATGGGCTTCTTCTGGTCCAAAAATAAGTTCCATGAAGTTTCAGGTCAATTGGACTCCGTTTCCTTTTCCTTTTCTGCGATACTCTAAAACAAGGAAAAAAACAGAAACTGGCACTGGGTTCTGGGTTAATAGGTTAGTCCCAAAAATAATATAAAAGTGCATAATAAAGCCCATAAACATCCAAAACAGATAATATAATAGCATGGAACAACCAAAAATTATAGATACGTTGGAGACGTATCAGCATCCCCAAGCTTAATTCCTGCTCATCCTCGAGTAGGTAAATGATAAAAACAGAATTTTTTATGTGGAATGCTACCTAACATATTTATCCATGTAATCTTCTTTATTGTGGCATGAATATTCAGATCCATAAGATTCAAGACAAAAGTTTAATACTGACATAAAAATAGTAATACTTCAAGCATACTAACAAAGCAATCATGTCTTCTCAAAATAACATGGCCAAAGAAAGCTATCCCTACAAAATCATATAGTCTGGCTATGCTCCATCTTGACCACACAACGTATTTAAATCTTGCACAACCCCGATGGCAAGCCAAGCAATTGTTTCATACTTTTGATGTTCTCAAACTTTTTCGATCTTCATGCAATATATGAGCGTGAGCCATGGATATAGCACTATAGGCGGAATAGAGTGGTGGTTGTGGAGAAGACAAAAAGGAGAAGATAGTCTCACATCAACTAAGCGTATCAACGGGCTATGGAGATTCCCATTAATAGGTATCAATGTGAGTGAGTAGGGATTGCCATGTAATGGATGCACTAGAGCTATAAGTGTATGAAAGCTCAACAAAAGAAACTAGTGGGTTTGCATCCAACTCGCTTGCTCATGAAGACCTAGGGCATTTTGGGGAAGCCCATCATTGGAATATACAAGCGAAGTTCTATAATGAAATATTCACACTAGTATATGAAAGTGACAACATAGGAGACTCTCTATCATGAAGATCATGGTGCTACTTTGAAGCACAAGTGTGGTAAAAGGATAGTAGCATTGCCCCTTCTCTCTTTTTCTCTCATTTTTTTATTTTTTATTTTTTGGGCCTTCTCTTTTTTATGGCCTCTTTTTTTCGTCCAGAGTCTCATCCCGACTTGTGGGGGAATCATAGTCTTCATCATCCTTTCCTCACATGGGACAATGCTCTAATAATGATGACCATCACACTTTTATTTACTTACAACTCAAGAATTACAACTCGATACTTTAGAACAAGATATGACTCTATATGAATGACTCCGGCGGTGTACCGGGATGTGCAATGAATCAAGAGTGACATGTATGAAAGAATTATGAACGGTGGCTTTGCCACAAATATGATGTCAACTACATGATGATGCAAAGCAATATAACAATGATGGAGCGTGTCATAATAAACGGAACAGTGGAAACTTGCATGGCAATATATCTCGGAATGGCTATGGAAATGCCATAATAGGTAGGTGTGGTGGCTATTTTGAGGAAGGTATATGGTGGGTTTATGGTACCGATGAAAGTTGCGCGGTACTAGAGAGGCTAGCAATGGTGGAAGGGTGGGAGTGCGTGTAATCCATGGACTCAACATTTGTAACACACATGATGCAGCTATATCTCCCACGTGTCGGAGCACGACTTAGAGGCATAACCGCATAGTAGGAATGTTGCAAGAGGGGTAATCTTTACACATCCCATGTACTGAATAAGATAGAGATAAAGAGTTGGCTTACAATGGCCACTTCACACAATTCATAAATATAGCATTACATCATCCAGAATACAATCAAGGTCCGACTATGGAACCAAAATAAAGACAACCCCAAATGCATAAGATCCCCGATCATCCCAACTGGGCTCCACTACTGATCGTCTGGAAAGGAAACATAGTAACATCCTGAATCCTCATCGAACTCCCACTTGAGTTCAGTCGCATACCCTGGACTGGCATCATCGACACCTGCATCTGGTTTTGGAAGTAATATGTGAGTCACGGGGACTCAGCAATCTCACACCTCGCGATCAAGACTATTTAAGCTTACGGGAAGGAAAAGGTAGTGAGGTGGAGCTGTAGCAAGAACTAGCATATATGGTGACTAACATACGCAAAAGAGAGCGAGAAGAGGCGCAAAGCACGATCGATAAACTATGATCAAGAAGTGATCCTAGAACTACTTACATTCAAGCATAACACGAGACAGTGTTCTCTTCACGGACTCCGCCGAAAAGAGACCATCACGGCTACACACGCTGTTGATTCATTTTAATTTAAGTTAAGGGTCAGGTTTTCTACAACCGGATATTAACAAATTCCCATCTGCCCATAACCGCGAGCACGACTTTCGAAAGTTCAAAACCCTGCAGGGGTGTCCCAACTTAGCCCATCACAAGCTCTCACGGTCAACGAAGGATATTCCTTCTCCCAGGACGACCCGATCAGACTCGGAATCCCGGTTACAAGAAATCTCGACAATGGTAAAACAAGTCCAGCAAAGCCGCCTGATGCGCCGACAAATCCCGATAGGAGCTGCACATATCTCGTTCTCAGGGCACACCGGATGAACACTACATACAACTAAAACCAACCCTCAAGTTTCCCCGAGGTGGCGCTGCAAGTGGCTCTGTTTTGGACAAACACTCAGAGGAGCACTGGCCCCGGGGTTTAAAATAAAGATGACCCTTGAGTCCGCGGAACCCAAGGGAAAAAGGTTTAGGTGGCAAATGGTAAAACCAAGGTTGGGCCTTGCTGGAGGAGTTTTATACAAGGCGAACTATCGAGGGGTTCCCATTATAACCCAACCGCGTAAGTAACGGAAAATCAAGGAACATAACACCGGTATGACGGAAACTAGGGCGGCAAGAGTGGAATGAAACACCAGGCATAAGGCCGAGCCTTCCACCCTTTACCAAGTGTATATAAGTGCATTAAAGTAAACAAGATATAATAATGATATCCCAACAATAAACATGTTCCAACAAGGAACAAACTCCAATCTTCACCTGCAACTAACAACGCTATAAGAGGGGGTGAGCAAAGCGGTAACATAGCCAAACAATGGTTTGATAGGACAAGGTGGGTTAGAGGCTTGACATGGCAATATGGGAGGCATGATATATCAAGTGGTAGGTATCGCGGCATAGCAAAATAGCGAGCAACTAGCAAGCAAAGATAGAAGTGATTTCGAGGGTATGGTCATCTTGCCTACAAAGTTCTCCGAGTTGATGTAAGCTTGATCCTCGTAAGCGTACTCAACGGGTTCCTCGATCACATACTCGTCTCCCGGCTCTACCCAAGGCAAGAACACAAGAAAAAGAAACCACAATCAACCACGGTGCAATGCGCAAGCAACATGATGCAAAACATGGCATGATATGCGTGCTCCGGAAGGAAAATATTGAACCAGGCCTCAACTTGGCAAACCAAGTGCGCCGTTAGAAAGATGATTTGATTTAGGTCGAAATCAATATAAAGATCACCGGAATCGGATGCACGGTTTGCAAATGGCAAGCAAATCAAGAATGGCACGATTCTGCGATTAACAGCACGATGCCATGTAAAATGCAACAAGAAACTAAGCTACTGCACTCTAACATAGCAACAAAGCACATGAGAGTGATCTACTCAAGATGCTTTACAAAAGATGAACACTGAGCTACCACTAAATCACACAGGAGCAGGTTCAAACAAGCATGGAAAAAGTGCAAAAGATATCAGCTTCACAGACTTGGTGAAAAATATTAACATGTCAGGAATTAATATCAGGAGGCAATGTTTAGAGCAAGATAACAACATGCTATAGGATTCGATCAAAGCAAACAAGGGCATGACATGAATCTACTCAAAGCATATAACAATAGTTCCTTACTGACCATAAGCCAAAAAGGATCAGAAAATATGATGGCACCCATGTAAACATAGCAAGTTTCGTTAACAGATTCAGACTTAGCAGAAAACTGGACATGGCATAAACAAAGTTACGTAGGCATGTTTGCGAGCTCGATGCACTCAACACAAGGCATTTCATGACAAGATAAGCATACTCCCAACAAGAATACATGATCATGAAGCCAAGCAAAGCAAGAACAAGTTTATAGCATGCATGGATCAACTACAACAACCTCGGCAAAATTGATTAACACGTAAACAATCTGCCAGGAACATTTTATAGCAAATGTAGAGCAAGATTGAGTCATGCTAGGGTACTCCATAAATGCAAAAAAGGGCATGGATGGATAGAGTATAACCATATGTCAAAATCATCCTTACTGAACATACTCAAAAGAAGCATGGATCACTCTGTAGCAACATGAATACATGGCATAAAAATAAACAACAGGGATATGACTTGGTAGCAGTCTAAGTCCCTGAAATCAGCAACATCTTGAGAGCTATTTTGCATGCATGTGCTAGTCACCACATTGATCAAAAAATACATGGCATACACCCCTGTAGAGATGGCTTGGCATAGCCCAAAACACATGTAGGGCTCAAGTCCATAGGAGGCACCCAATAATCATGGCAAAAATGACAAATGCTCATAAACTGACAAGAATCAGGAACTAACATTTTATAGCACTCTTGAAACAGTCATTTGGGCATCAAGATGGACTCAAACAAGCATGGTGCAATGGAACAAAATGAAGAGCACATCCTAACGAACATTTTGATATCTCATGCACGCAAAACGGAGCAACAGATGAGAAGATATGGCATGATGAACATGGGTACATAATGCAGAAAACTTAGGGACTTAGACAAAAATTGAGCACACTGAGTGACAGATAACTAAGATGTGCGCAGGGAGGGGCTTAGCGGGGCTCCTCACCATGGGCCAAGCCCAGAAGAGGAAGAGGACGGGCCTTGGAGGCCGGTTGGGCTGGGCCGGCTCGGCTCCACCGATCCCTCCTGGATTGGGGAGGCAGAGCAAGACGGCGATCCCGGCACGAAGCTGGCGAGGCGGGGCGACGAGCCGGCAAGGGGACGGCGCCGGGAGAGGCGGTGATGGCGGATCCCGGTCCGGCGGGGCCAGATCCTGGGCCAGGCGATGACGGGGAGCCGCGGTGGGGCGTGGACGAGCTCGGATCTGGGCTACCCGGCGGCGAACGGCGGTGTAGGACGACGGGAACCGGTCACTGGAGTTGGTCGCCGTCGACAACTGACGGCGGCGGGCGAGCGCGAGCGGAGAAGACGGCGCGCGAGGAAGCGGGAGAGGCGACGAGCGGCGCGTGGGCTCGGAGGGCCGGACACGGCCTCTCCGGGTCGCGGCGGGTGGCGGCTGCGCTTGGCACGTGGCAGGCAGTGATTCGCCGGTTGTCGTGGTTCTAA